>NC_139044.1:90851282-91451282 GCF_965140915.1 Aythya marila
AGATAGAAGAAAGAAGAAAAAGATGTCTCCAACATTTTCTATCCAGTGGGGAAATTCGGTTTCATAAAAATACATGTACATGATAGATTCAGGAAGAAGACACACACAACAACTCTGATAGTCTTTGTCTACCTGAAAAACAACACAAAGTGAAAAAAGTGTTCTTGAAAAACATTCTTAATTTCAATAAAACAAATTTTACTGGATGTTTAAAAGTTCCACAGTCTTTTGAAATTCTATAGAACAAGATGTTATATTGCCTCTTGGCCACAAGAAATACTAACCTTGATGTAATATTTGATGTGATAAACCTAATCTAATTATTTAGATGCCATGAAGTACTGTTATAATCTTCCATTTTTAGTTAACCTGAAACACCAATCAGTGAGATGCAGACTTAGTTTTTCCACAATAGTAGTTTGGCTTCACTTCTGTCATTCACTCCAAGCTCTATCAAAACAGATTTACGGTCATGGAGAAAGAGCACATTTCTTTTTAAAGTTAAAGGAAATTTATTAGTTTGTCGGGCATAAAGGTTTTGTAACCACTATATTCCAAGCCTTTAGGCAAAAATTAGAATTAGACTAAGCAGCACAGCTTAACAGTAAACACACGAAAATACTGTCCACTTCTTTAGCTTTTACTACCAAATCTGCTCTAAAAGCAGAGAAAATAAAATGTTAACTAGGTGGTCAATTACATCCTGAAAGAGATTTTCCAAGTTCAAAATAGGAATGTATACGTGATATTTGCCCTTGCTTTTATGTTTCATATTAGCCAATGATAAGACAAAATATTAATTTGCTATGACAAGAATATATATCTGATTTAATTTGATTATTTATACTGTTAAAGTGGTAAAATGGTAGGATGCAATAAGATAGCAATGTAGAAACATTACTATCTACATGCTTAGCTAATAATTACTTGACTGATCCATCCTTTCTAAAATAATGAATTGATTTGGTTAATTTAAAATATGCAGTAGCAGTTAATTTTGTCCTATAAGAAGTATGAACCTTTTTTATGTGTTGATAAAGTGTCTGAAGCTGATATCAAATAGTTCACAGCATACTTATACCCACAATTAAGCTAGCATATTTGAAGCAAGCCAGACAAAATAAGAAAATCTGATAACCATTGTAAATTCTAAATAAACAGATTTACTGAAGACACTCTAGAGATACTAGTTCAAGTAAAATAAACATTTAAAGAAGTTATACTCACCAATTACTAATTTCAACAGATAATATACAAACAGTGCTTGCTATTTTAAGTGTTGTCACACTACTTGTATAGTACCTGCAAAAAAAAGTGTATCTCAAAATTTGTTGCTACATTACAATGTGTTTTCAGAACCTGATTCTCCCAGTTGTCTAAGGGGTTCTTTAATTTTTCCCACTCTCCCTATTCATATAATATACCCTCACATGCTTTTTTTGCATATGTGCCTGCGTCTATACAAACATGCAAGGGAGATAGACCGTGTTATCCACACAAATTTTTGCTTGCATTTTACTACCCAAAAAGATTTGAAGAAAGTTCTCTCCCAGAATTCACATTTTTCTTTACCTGTCCAAAAGATATATAATATCCCTATAAATGATTCAGAGGAAAAATAATAGCTGAACAACAACAGCAAACAAACAAACAACCACATGGTTTTGTCCTCGTTTGTATTCAAATATCAATTGGTACTCTCAGGTGAGGAAGTCAGATATCCAGACACAACACCTGAAAGGACATACTTCCCTGTAATACGTGAGAAGAGAAGCTCTGTGGTCTGTGACTGTCTTGGAAGTATGAGAAGTGGCAAGACATCCTTGCATAACAGTAAGACTCATTACCACTAGACGAGCTTGAAACACTTTCTATACAACATTATTTTGAGACAGAGACGAAATTATGTTTATGCATAAAGAATTCAGATATGGACCATTTCTAAGTAACAGCATGTGAATTGCTTCTAGAATGACAGGTTTAAAAAAATCATTAAAGTATAAGGAGGCACTGCAATCCAGTTGTTGACAGCTCATATTGATCATATCAATTTTTTTTCCTTAAAGACCTTAACAGAAAGAAACAAGATAAATCAAGTAATCCTTTCCTTTTTAGTAAATATTTTAGTTCATTTGCTTACAGAGAATAAACAAAACTTTAAATGTTTGAAAAAAAATAAATCAAACTCGTATTTATTTATTTTTCTCTGTTGTCTTTCCAATGTTTCAGTTTGGCAAAACTTCACGAAATGCATCATATCTAATTTTTGTAACAATTACCATTTTACTAATGTACTAGCAATTCACCTGTATATTAATTGATTTAATTCTTACAAGTGTACCATGCAGTAATTTTTGCAATTTAATATCACTGGCCATACTAGTTTACTACTCACTTTTCATTGCTTTTGGATTTCCTTACAAAACTCAATACACAACAGAAATATACACCTCTAAGCATGTACATGAAAACCCAGCCCTTCTATCTCATAATGTAAAACTGCAGTCATCCATTTTTTCTAGTTGGTGGGAGCTGGTCAATGCTTTCAATAGGAAATCCTCCTTCCAGACAGAATTTTCTGAGATGACAACCCTAAAAATAGCTATAAAATAACCTTTTGAATTATATTACTATGTCAAGGCCCTTAATGAATTTTGTAAGGTTTACTTCTGATTTGTGAACAGTCAGGTTTTCTGTATTTTTTTTATTTTTCTCTTCAGTAAATCATCAGTCACAGAGGGCTTTGGGAAAATACTTACAGACTGTTTTAGGTTTACATGAACATTTAGTTAATTTTTGTTTTCATTTTACAAGCCAAATATTTTAAATACAAAACCTGCTCTATCAGAGACAAAGCAGAAAATATTCAAGAAAAACCATATATAGGCAATAAAGTATACATAATAATAATGTACCTCAAAGTCATATCTTGAAAGAGGTTAAGAAAGCCTTGTTTAGACAATAAATAAGTTGGGTCAGCTTTGGAAAATTTTATTTATTACTGCAGGTTAGAGATAGCTTCAGGGTTCCTGCCCTCATGAAAGAGAGAAATAGCTAAATTACTTTGAATGCAAAAGGGCAAAATCTGCGAACATGGATACATATAAAAACTTGGCTAATGGTAGAAATGACTGAACTCTGCAGCTCTTCTCAAAAAACCCTGGGTCAATGCCACATACCTTTAAAATTGCTGTGCTTCAGTGAAGTTAATTAGAATTTTCACTTAGACATGCAAGCTTATTTAGAAAAAAATATATATATTGAGTAACTATAGAAGCAGCTATCAAATAGATGCACTTGATAGGAACAATAGACTTCCTCAGAGATAAACTGATGGGGAATGTACCTGAATCAAAGGATTTCCAACACTTCTCTATAGATGCATCTTATGACTGAGCAGCAAATTAATTTTAACTACTTCCAATATTTCTTCAAGAACAACTGTTTTCCACTTTTTATTGTATCGTGTATATATTTTTCATTATAAATATACTGTTCCATAAGTTACAATCAAAAGATGATAAAGAAAGGAGTAGTTATGTTCTGGGCAGGTGTGCAATGTTGTCATCAAACTATATTATATTTTGTGTATATTTTGTATATATTATTTTATATATTTGTATATATTGTATATATTATTTTCCTTTTTTAAATAATTTTACTCAAAATAATAATCATCATTTAAAAAAAAATAAACAGCAAAAATATGTCAAAAAAGGTGAAACAAAAAAAAACATAACAGCACAGGAAACTTCTGGTATGAGAGTGCTTTTATTTGCTTCAGCACAATAAAACCTCAGTAATGATTAGCATTACAGTTCTACTTGAATTCTGTTCATATAGAAAAGACAGACATGTTGTAAAGTTCTAACCTTACTGAAGCTAACTGATTTTCATTACTGAATGAACCAAGCTTACACTTTACACAGAGAATATGTGTAAGACAAATTAAAATATACAATTTTTATAAGAAGAATGTAAGAATAATTTTCTGTTCTTTGCAGATAGTTTTCTTGTTTGTTTGTTTGTTTGTTTGTTTCTCCTGAAACTCTAAAATGTAACTAAAAGAAAAATTATGCATTTTAGAAGTGAGGTCAATTCCCAGTTCATAAGCAGTTTTTGTAACACTACTATAACCATATTTTGGGGACATTAAAAAAGAAAATAAAGAGAGAGAGAGAGTAGAAAACTTCCAGCTAATACTTCTTCCAAAATCTTTGCTTCAGTAAACCAGTTATTTTTCTTTTGAATATTTATAGTAGCTAAGAATCTAGCCCTCTGATACAATGACTTATGGAACAGCTAAGGAGAAAAATGTCTCCAAAAACCAAGCTTTATAGTCTTTTTTATTTTTTTTAATTAAGATGTTAAGGGTCTAGAATTATTGTAGAATTCGGATCCTACAATATCATATTAAATAACAAAAATACAGTGTAACAGGTCTGGTCTTTCATTTTCGATTTTTTCAATTGAATTGAATATTCAGACATTTTCATGTCTGAAGATATTTTGGAAGATATTTTTGAAGATTTTCTGGAGCACCTCTCCTATGAAGAAAGATTGAGGGAACTGGGCTTGTTTAGCTTGGAGAAGAGAAGTCTCCAGGGAGACATCATTGCAGCCTTTCAGTCCTTGAAGGGAGCATATAAACAGGAGGAGGAATGCCTGTTTACATGTGTTGGTAGAGATAGGACAAGGGGGAGATATTAGGAGAAAGTTTTTCATTCAGAGGGTGGGCACAGTTTGCCCAGAGAGGTTGTGAATGCCCCATCCCTGGAGGCGTTCAAGGCCAGGCTGGATGTGGCTCTAGGCAGCCTGCTCTAGCAGTTGGGCAGCCTGCTCTAGTGGTTGGCAACCCTGTCCAGAGCAGGGGGGTTGAAACTAGATGATCTTTAAGATCCTTTTCAACCCAGACCATGCTATGATTCTATGAAGCTATTTTCAAATAGATTATTTAAACAAATAAATTGATGATAAAGTAACGGAAGCAACTGCAATGGTTGGCAAATTCTCTGAGTACCTGAGAAAGATTTTGACATCTGTGACAGCTGCTTGTAGAGTGGCTTGACTCAGAGGTGTTAATAACTCTACTTTCATATCTTTGCATGTTTTGAATGCATTTGATATTTTTGAATGTAGAACTCAAGTTGTTTGTCTTTAGTCAAAGACAACTGAAGTTATATCAGTGAAAAGTAAGCCATACTTAGACAACATATGATAAAAACATGCTTTTGTTTTATTAATTATCTAGAAGCAATAATAATTAAAATCCAACAGTTATAATCTGCTTCCTTCTATTGGTCATAAGAAAGCAGCACTTGCTCTTTCTTCCTCAATTTCTTCTTCTTCTTCTTCTTCTTCTTCTTCTTCTTCTTCTTCTTCTTCTTCTTCTCCTTCTTCTTCTTCTTCTTCTTCTTCTTTCTTTCTTTCTTTCTTTTAAATTAGATTGTAAAGCGAAAGCTTTTAAGCTTTCATCCTCTCTGACACTTGAAGCAAAAAGCTGCAACATTTAACTGTTTTGTGATACACTTATCACTAAAATCTTTTTAACAGAGGTTTTCTGAAATCTGTGGGTGGTTCATTCAGGACCCACTCAGGCAAAATATGGCTGTAATTGTATTAAGTTTGATGGGGCATCAATGATCTGCATCATCGTCAAACCACCCACTGCTGTTTTAATTGCTTTGGCAGGATTGTTAAGCCAATTAACATCAACTCTCTACAAAATTAAAGTCTTCTGACTCTACTCCATGTGGTGTACTGTTATATGCATGTCACGACTTATGTTTTACTGGTACTGAAAGAAAAAGCAAATTATTTTAAAGATGTGGAAGAAATACATTTGCATATTTTTTTTCCTTTTGCAGTGTTTTTCCTGCCTTACTTCCATTAAGTTAATTAATCATAATTTTAATGAGTATTATTTATGCACTTTTAACTCTAGTGAGCATGTTTAGAAAGCCAAGAATACCATAACTGAGTATTTTAAGAACGAGGAAGGACTATCAAACATCCTACAAAGAAAGGCAAGAAAAAATATTTACCCCTAGCTACTAATTAGAATTGTTAACCAGTGTTAACAAGCTGAAAACTTTAGTGTTCACATAAACTAGTGAAAATATTCCATGCTTTTATCTAAATGCCCCCTTCAGATGTTCAGCTGGCATAACTTGAAGAATTTCTCTCTTAGATTCATTAGATGATGTATACATGATGTGCTTGGCCATATACACAGTAGAAACCGTGTCTTTTACGTTGTAAGACATTTTCCTTTCCAGAAAAGTGATTTCAGATGACATAACAAATGCACTAAAAGTTAGAACTGCATTGTTACCAAACTGTATTTTCAAAGTAATTTATATTGCTAGGGTTCAAACTGTACCCTAGTGCTTATATCAATAATGACACCAAATTTGACAGAATTCATTGTAGAAAAAAAAAAAAAAAAAAAAAAAAAAAAGTGTTATTACATTATTTTTGACTATTCTTCTGGACAGTTGTCATTTTTATCGTAGCATTTACTTCATGCTTCAGCTATGCTTTCTGTCTTTAATAATTTCCCATAAAAACAGTAATGTTTTATTAACAATTTCTTACATGTTTTCTGTATTTGCTGGTTCTGTTCCCTTTTCCTATTACATTTCTCTCAGCATGCTCAGACAAGTAGCAGAGATTAATACTCCAAAACAAAAGAAAATGAAGGTATCCCTAATTGGAACATCCAGTGAAATTATGGTCCTTCAGGTCTATTACAAAGGAATTTTACATCTTACAGCACATTATCCTTTAGATTGCTAGGGTGCATATGATATTGGCTTTTTCCTTCTCACAGTAAGAAAAGCATACTCTTTAATTGGATGAATGGGTCAGGAAAAAAGTCTGTCTAGATCTTCATTTCATAGCACATTTGCATAGTTCAAGAAAGAGATTATATTTTTGCACTGAGCATCACTTGCCGTCTGCTGGCTAAATAACAACTCAAGTGCTTTTGAGTTTGATTGCATTATTCTTATTTATTTACCCTTTCTAAGGGTAAATAAATAAGGGGTTCAGGGTGAGGGGTTCAGGGTGGTTTACACCACTGTTCTTAGATTGACCTTTTCCATAACAAATTATGCAGGTACTTTATAATGGATTTATTAATACAGCCATTGTTAAAAGCAGGAGTGATGCTCTGATCATGTATAGCAGAGCAGAAGACTAAAGAGCAATCTTCTTGTCCACATGTATTTTCATAAATTCCTTCTTATTGAAGTTAACATGCCAAATTTGATTGAAACCAAGATGACCTGACGGAATGCACATTAACATAGACTTAATTCATAAGAGATATCCATGTAGATTTATAACTGGACCTCAGGAAAGCAAAGATAGTGAATAAAGCTAGATAACTTAGACGAATTGACCGGTGAGAGATACTAAGTGTGAAATACTGGCAAATGCAATTTTTTGTCCAGTGCAAACACTAGAAAAATAGATTACAACAGTCTCTAAATTGCGTGTGGATTATGATCTTTGGCATGAGATCATTAAGAGCATGTGACTGGTGAATGAATATGCTCAGTACCAGAGTAATTAACTCAAAGAATGCTAATTCTTTAATCAAGTTTCACAGTTCAAAAACTTGTACATACTTCTTCACAGACACGACTTTGACAGGTGGTAAAGGACAGGTTTTAATATTGCAATGTACTTAAAAAGGCACAATACAGATTCTAAGATGGAATTCACACCTTTTAAGAAATAATAATGATGCAAAGCAAAACATTTAATCATAATAATCAATATGTATGCTGCTTCCATTAAGGTATACAAAAAGCTCCCCAAAATTAAAATTGACTGTTTTGTGGGCTTCTTGCTTGTATAACCTTAGACATATTACCCTTACTATCCTGAAGGAACTACAAAGAATAGAAGTCAAGTAAAGGTCAAAGCTGCAGCCAGACTGAGCAGAACATGATTTATTTATTTATTAAATGAAAGTTAAAACTTTAAAAACATCTTTAGTTTTCGAGGTCCACTCAGTCTGATAAGAAACTTTATCTTGCATGAGAAAAGCAAAGAGAATTTGTGACTAGATTCAGAAAACTTGGTGGTTTCTCTACTGTTCAGTTATATATGTTTAATTATTCACTCAGAAAGTAGATCTAGATTTTGTTGGTGGTGGGTTGTTTTTTGTTTGTTTTTTTTACCTGAGACTTTTAATCACCTTCATTTCCAAGAATGTTTTATACACCCTTTTTAATTACCTAGGGCATACAACCTCGTGAGTTGCATATAAACAATTAAGCATTTACTGGTCCAGATGAAACAGGGAGTCATTCAACCCCCTGTTTTATTTTCTAGATCAATTTAATGTATACCTTAAGTATTATCTTCTGACTAACCAAAGCTAGGAAAATTTTTGATTTTGCTGTAAGGCTATGTTTGACTTCTTAAACAAAATAATTATCACTTTTTGCCACAGCACCCTAAAATAATAAAATAAGCTATTCTTTGAATGATGATTTATAATATGATGAGAACATGAAAAAAACATAGCAAGTTGTTGGGTCCTTTCTGTTTCATATATTTCTGTGTTATGACTGACTGAATGGGATTATTTCTGTTCAACAATTAATAGTGATTGCCACCCAATAGCTGTGAAGGTAACTGAAAAGTATTTAGTAACTATGTTTTGACATAAAGATTCTCCATATTTCTGTGTGAAATACGTGGAACAAGTGATTTAAATTTCTAACACTATGTTTAGAGGTGTGAAACGTGTATTATCTGAAAATAAGCACTTCGTTGGAAGGATAAAAGGTCCTACAGTAGTTTATATGTACCACTGGAAAAGAAAAGTCAACCTTGGGCAAATTAATGTATCTTCAATTTCTGGGATGGGAAATCAGAACTGTATTAGCAAAAACACTTGCATGCTCTGCAGGAGGATCTGGATAGGCTGGACTGATAGGCTGAGGCCAACTGTAGAAAGTTCAACAAGGCCAAGTGCTGGGTCTTGCACCTGGGACACAACAACCCCAAGCAGCGCTACAGGCTGGGAGATGAGTGGTTAGAAAGCTGCCTGGCAGAGAAGGACCTGGGAGTTATGGTTGATAGTCAGCTGAATATGAGCCAGCAGTGTGCTCAGGTGGCCAAGAAGGCCAACAGCATCCTGGCTTGTGTGAGAAACTGTGTGGCCAGCAGGGCTAGGGAAGTGATTGTCCCCCTATACTCGGCTCTGGTGAGGCCACACCTCGAGTACTGTGTTCAGTTTTGGGCCCCTCACTACAAGAAGGACATCGAGGTGCTCGAGCAAGTTCAGAGAAGCTTCAACAAAGCTGAAGAGACCAAGTGGAGAAGCTGGTGGAGAACAAGTCTTACGAAGAACAGCTGAGGGAGCTGGGATTGTTCTGCCTGGAGAAGAGGAGGCTCAGGGGCAACCTTATCACTCTCTACAGGTACCTTAAAGGAGGCTGTAGTGAGGTGCGGTCTATTGTCCCACGTACCTGGTGACAGGACGAGGGGGAATGGGCTAAAGTTGCACCAGGGAAGGTTTTGGTTGGATATTAGGAAAATCTTATTTACCAAAGGGGTTGTTAGGCATTGGAATAGGCTGCCCAGGGAAGTGGTGGAGTCACCATCCCTGGAGGTCTTTAAAAGACATTTAGATGTTGAAGATGGTTTAGTGGAGGACTTGTTAATGTTAGGTCAGAGGTTGGACTCGATGATCTTGAGGTCTCTTCCAACCTAGACAATTCTGTGATTCTGTGAGAATTTGTTTAATTGTTGTGTACTAATAAACAATGCTGAAACATCTACATCTGCATCTGCAGTTCTGAGCACTGAGACTGTATTTTTGAGGTTTAAAGTAAAAATTTAATATGATTTTAATGTGTAGAATAGAAAAACAAAAAGTCTCCTGACAGATGGTTTGGGGTTAGCAGCACTAGGTATCTTTTTCCCTTGCCAATTGTCTTGTCGTTTCTGTGCTGCACAAAAATCTGAGTTTATTTGCTTCCAGAAACCAAATCTACTCTTTCTGAATGGTATGTTTACAGTTCATTCTTGGCTTGAACTCTGATTTAGCTTATTGAATTTCTTGTCCTGGCTATGTTGAGTGCAAATTCATGTCATTATATTCACTTCCACCCTTTTCAAAGAATATATTAATCCCACTCAAGTCATGGATGGAAGCTATCCCACAGGCATGTGCTGAGTAAATGTGAGATTTTGGAAGATAATTGTACTATATAAATAATCTTATATAATCTGAAGTAAATATGCTACCAAATCTCCATTCTAGTGCAGGACCTACTTGCAGGTTAGATTCAAGGCCATCCCTTGAATTTTAGCTGCTAGTAACATCCATCTGAGATACAGTTATTAAGTGGGATTGGATGCAGGGTTTCATGAAGTCGCTCATGTCCTTTCAGAATATAACAAAAAATTTCTGATTTCCTAACAGTAATAAATGAAAAAAAAAGGGGGGGGGGAGGTGGGTGGAGAGGATTCCTTAAAGTTGAAATATTCTTATGTATGGGTGCAATAGATTAAATACAAGTCTGAAAATAAATTTCCTATAACCAGTCTGACCTTCCAACCACCCCTCTCATCTTGCTGCCTTCAAAATTTCAGAGGCTCTACATGTGAAAATAATATATGGTAATATCTCTCCATGGAAGCTTCCTTCTTTCCACCATTTCTGAGACTTAACTTTGAATTTGTTTCCAGTTATAAATGTGACCTGTTTTGCCTCCATTCTACTGTAGTCCCCCTTCTTTATTCCACAGTCCCATTTAGAAGGTTTTCTAAAATGACACTCTAATGTTCAAGAGAAAATCTCAGTTTAATATAATCTGTGGTAGGTTTTCATACAAGAAGAGAAAATGACACTCTAAAATGACACTCTAATGATCAAGAGAAAATCTCAGTTTAATATACTCTGTGGTAGGTTTTGATGCAAGATGAGAAGACCAGGGCCAGATGAACGTACAGCCCTCTTTCTTGTGTTCTGTCATTTTTTAACAGAAGACTTTACCCAATATTAGCAAGTGACATTGATTGAATAAATAGTTAAGCCACTGCCAACTGTACCAAGATAATTTTGAAGTGAAGATAGTCAAGTCTAAATAGCAGAGGATATTACCTATTTGATTATAACTGAACCAATCTAACCATACTTGTGAACTTAACTGATTACTTTGCAGCTTAATTTCCAGGATATTCTCCTTTGAAATGGAAGAGAGAGGATTTGTATCCTGCATAGTTGAGGTGGAAAGTTATGCCTTTAATTTACTGCATGAGTATTTGAAATAGGTAGATTCCTGAGCAAAAGGTTATCTTTACCAAAGGCATTATATGATTCTTACATACAATTTCAAAAAAGAAAAAAAAAAAAAAAAAAAAAGACAAAAATATTTAAAATAATGTAAGAACAGAAAACTGTTAGTTGCCATATTTTACAGTTCATAACTGAAAGAGTTAAAACAAATAAAAGGAAGTAGTATTTTAACATAATGCTTAAGTAAATTGTGGTATACTTTGCCATAGCATATTTCTGGAAGTAGAAAAAGAATGAGGTTTATCTAATGATCAGTCAATCAGTAACCACTTCTTCAATCACTAATCAGTACTAAATAGCATGACCAAGTACAATTTACTCATGGTTACTCTGTTTCTTAAACTTTTTTTCTAAGTTCCTGCTTACTTACTAAGTTCCTTACTTACTGTCAGGGACAGCATATTGGAATATGCAGCTGCTTCTGTTGAAATATAAGCTGGTGATGCTTTTATCAGTCATCATTTGAACATGGGCACATTAGAAGATGCTTAAGTGTAGTAGATGACAGTTTCAGATACAGACCTTTTATTGGTATCTTATATTAATAAGCTAATATTCTTCTCACTCATTTTCTCATTTTTTTCTGTTGTGTATCCCATTTTTAGATTTAAATTGATAATTAATTTCCTATTTAAAATAGAAACTCCTGTGCTTAGTTATTTAGAATGAAGTGTTTAAAATGTAGTGTAAAAAAGCCTGTAGATGCTATAGAAGAAAATGGAATATTTATGTCATTATCTCTTCAGTGAATGTCCTATCTTCAGTTCAGTCTTAACGATTTATAACCGGAAGTAGGCACCTAACAGGCATAGAGATTTTGTGTGTGTTTGTGCCTTGCTGGCTTTACCATATTTGCTTCATCTCTGCAGTCATTTATATTGGCAATATTAGTAAAAATATCAATTCCTGTATATTCAACTTTGCTAACCTTTTTTAAAGAAGGACTTGTAGAAGATAAAAGCTAATTTTCTTGAATCATGAAACTCATTAAAAGCTATGAAATATGAAGTTTATCACCGTTGACTCAGGCTGTTCCTTGGCTTCATGTCTCTGGAGGATGGGATATGTTGCATATTGGCCCTATTCCTGGTCTCTTTCCTAAGTGTTTACAATTGGTGCAAAGAAAAGATAAAAACTGGACCGAATTGTTCAAATCCGGTGTGGATCATTACTGTTTTTTATAAATGAAGAGCGTAATCATATTACCAATGTGACGTTCTAAAAATTATTAAAAGTAACTTATGATCTGCCAATGTTTTTTTGTTCGTTTATTTTTTAATCACAATAGTCTTGTGATAGCTACCATCTTTGTTCATCTTTGCTTATCCTGATGATTTAAATCATTAGGTTGATATACTTAGTATTCAAATATTCATCATCATATCCAGTCCACTACCTACACAAAACCCAGAACACACTGCTATCAAAAGGAATTTAAGAAGACATAAACCAAAGTTCTTTAACTTTAGCAAGAAACATGTTAATGTGGAAAGATAGTCATAGCTCATTTATCAGCTACAACCATCACAGAATCATCTAGGTTGGAAGAGACCTCCAAGATCACCTAGTCCAACCTCTGACCTAACATTAACAAGTCCTCCACTAAACCATACCACTAAGCTCTACAACTAAACGTCTTTTAAAGACCTCCAGGGATGGTGATTCCACCACTTCCCTGGGCAGCCTATTCCAATGCCTAACAACCCCTTTGGTAAATAAGATTTTCCTAATATCCAACCAAAACCTTCCCTGGTGCAACTTTAGCCCATTCCCCCTCGTCCTGTCACCAGGTACGTGGGACAATAGACCGCACCTCACTACAGCCTCCTTTAAGGTACCTGTAGAGAGTGATAAGGTTGCCCCTGAGCCTCCTCTTCTCCAGGCAGAACAATCCCAGCTCCCTCAGCTGTTCTTCGTAAGACTTGTTCTCCACCAGCTTCTCCACTTGGTCTCTTCAGCTTTGTTGAAGCTTCTCTGAACTTGCTCGAGCACCTCGATGTCCTTCTTGTAGTGAGGGGCCCAAAACTGAACACAGTACTCGAGGTGTGGCCTCACCAGAGCCGAGTATAGGGGGACAATCACTTCCCTAGCCCTGCTGGCCACATACAAAGTGGAAAATAAAATAAATAAATAAAATAGAATAAAATAGAATAAAATGGAATAGAATAAAATAAAATAAAATAAAATAAAATAAAATAAAATAAAATAAAATAAAATAAAATAAAATAAAATAAAATAAAATAAAATAAAATAAAATAAAATAAAATAAAATAAAAAAATAAAATAAAATAAAAAAGACTGATAGTAGATGCCACAAAGCTAAGATTATAACACAGTTCGGGGATTTTCTCATCTACCTTCTCCAGTGAGTAAATGTATGTGGCTTCTTTTGCATTGTTTCCTAAACTTCACCAAACTATAGAACAGAAGGATCATGTTCAACAAACATTGAACTCAGATAACTTCCTGGAACTTGTGTACTTGATTAATTTTTTGAGTTAACATGATCTACAATTCTGAAAGGGAATTAGAATCCAGAAAACATCTGGAGTGTTTTTAAGGAAAAGCTTCAATTCAACAGCTGTATCTCATGAAGGCAAGTGAATAAAAATTCACCTTCAAACACTTCATAAGCATCAAAGCAGATCTGTTTAAATACAGTTCACTTATATTGTGTAACAATGATATTTAGTTCTTAGCATATATTAAAGATTATATTTCCTGATAAGAGTATACATATTCAAATTTTTAATTAATAGTTCAGCTTTGATTTTGCATTGCCATTGTTTGTAGGAATTTTAGTAGTCTTAACAGACTAAATGGCATTCTTATTTCAACAACGCCAACCAGATGATGTACAGTAGGTTTTCAATACAAATCCTGAAAATGGAGAATTTGATTTATTAATACTTGAATGAATCTATATCCCTTGTGTAAACAGCTGTATGTTTATTTTCCAATGATATAATGGATGAAGAGAAAAGAAATAACATTTTAGCTTTAAATATTTTGATTATATAGGGTCATATGTCTTTTCTTAATGAATTTTCTCCTAGGGAAGCAGCTGTTCTACCTGCCAGACTGAGCAGAAAAAAATCCTATTTTGAGGTGCAGAAGCAGCTGGGTTTATTTAGTAGGTGCTAAAGGGAATCTCAGTCAGTGCCTAATGAGTTTACACAAAGTTCTCATCTCGTGTCATTATTATCAAATCAATTCTTTTTTCAATCACAGTCTTTGTCAAAGTGAGTGCTATTAACGCACTAAATTTCAAATATTTTATCCATTTTAGCTATCTGTGTGGAAAAAGTGTGACAATAATTTTCACTTTTGGCTCTGGATATCTTTCTATAAGGACATCCATTTTCATTTTCATCAAACTGAAAAAAAAAATAGATTAGCAATCTTCCTCTAAAAGAAATAAAAAGGAAAAAAAAATCTATAAGCAAACCCAATAACCTTTACTGCATAGCAGTAGCAAGGAAAATTAGTGTAATATTAAATTGCACATTTTTTTGTTATTTGAGTTTGTTGTTGAAAAAAATACAATTCCACTTTGCATTTCTATATGATATGTACAAATCAACAATTAAGTTAGTGATTCTGAAAAATACATGAATCTTCAACTGTATTTTATATATAAATGTTATATATGAATTGTCTTTTAGTTCAAAACAGTGCAATCAACATCAATTAATGGATATACGGAAATTATAAAACTATAAATTGGTTGCATATAATAACATAAACATAAACATTTAATGTTATATTTGTTTATATAAAACAGATTTTCTAGACTCCCCCAAACACTCCTTCTTCCCATGCACCAGTTAATTTGGGTTGAATAGCTTTGATCTTCTCTTGTCTGAAGGACATTTTTAATCCAAAAACCACTATGCAACCTATTTTGACTGTCAATCTCTACACAAAAGACATTGAGACTGAAGGTATTTAGTGGTCAGTACAGGGGATGCAGTACGAATAGTCCCTTTTTTTTTTTTTTTTTTCCTGCTTTTTATGTAATACATAAAAAACAGGTACATAAATGTACCTGTTATCTGCAGTTTATTTCAGCAAGTACTCAATTCTCTTTCAAAAGGAAAAAAAAAAAAAAAGTACAACTCTAAAATAATTATTTATATTTATCTACACTAAGTACTCCTACAAACAGGAAACAGTAGTAAAAATACTTTCTTTGACATTTGTAGAGGGTTGACCCTGGTTAGCAGCAAAGCACCCACACAGTTACTGAGAGATAAGTATCAGCAGAATGGAGAACAAACTAGAAAGAGAAGGAATGAAGAAACTGAGGCTGAAATGAAAAGGGCAAAATCACTCACCACTGTCACAGGTAAAACGAACTTGACTTGGCAAATTTCATTTAACTGATTGCCAAAATCATATAATGTAAACAATTAATTACTGATTCAGGTGTGGGAAACAAAGTTAAACAATAAAACACTGTAGAGAATACTTTTCTTTTCCCAGGCTCAGCTTCACTCTAGAAACTTTTCTTCCCAGCATTCCAGTTGTCCATTCTCTTTGTTATTGCTGCAAATTACATGTAGTCCCTTTGGTGAGGGTGGCATGGGACTGAGATGAAGACAGAAGTTTCTACCTGCTGTCCTTTCTTTCTTACTTATTTTCACTTCTCTGGCATAGGTCCTCCATGGGCTGCAGTATCTTTAGAGTGTATCTCCTCCGTTGTAGACTTATCCATGGTTCTCTGTCTCTTCAGGGCTATTATCAGTTCCACCATGGATCACCTCCTACTATCATGAGATTCATCCCCTTTGTCTGTCTATTGTTCTTCAGTGACCTCTTCAATGTCTTTTGACCTTTCTTATGTTTCCACTTGGCTGATGGGATCAAATGCACCCTCTTGTGGCTCCTTTGCTGAACCAAATCACGATTTCCTACAGGTGCCACACTTACACCCCCCCCTCCACACACACACATCTTGCTACCAAAACCTAGCATTTATACCCCATGTGACAATCAGCGCTTATATTGATGTGCTTTGTTTTTTTTGTTGTTGTTGGTAGTCTAATCCATTATTTTATATGAAAATAATAAATTTTATCATGTCCAGCTTGCTCTTCATCATAGTTTACTTCAGTCAAGTTACAAAGAGTGATACGAGTGCTGAGTGTCTGTCTCAGATCAATCAAATTAAATAAGAAATTTAGTGTGAATGATTCAGGCATATCAATGTAAGGGACAAGTTTTATTACTATTATTATTATTATGTTCTTTTAGCGACTACTATTACGAGATAACTAGTCTTCTGCAGTTCAGATGTAAATCTTATTCCTGAAGACAGAAATACAAGGCCAATAGACTAGAGCAATAAAAGATGATAGGTTTTTGTTAGAAATGGATTCATTACTGTATGTCTTTAAACAGGGCACCCTCCAGAAAGGAACTGTAAAAACATGAAGTTGCTGCCACCTCAGGAGGTTTTAGCAGGTGCTCTTGGATCCATGAACCACTTGATAAGTGGTTCATCTGGTGGATGAAAACCTCGACATGAGCCAGTAGTGCACACTTGCAGCCCAGAAGGCCAGCTGTATCCTGGGCATCCACTAAGGAGTGGCCAGCAGGTTGAGGGAAGTGATTGTACCCCCCTTCTCTGCCCCACTTGGAGCACTGCATCCAGGTCTGGAACCCCTAGCACAAGAAGGATGTGGACCTGTTATGGAGGGTCCAGAGGAAGGCCACAAATGTGATCAAAGGGCTAGAACACCTCTCCTATGAAGAAAAGTTGAGAGAGCTGGGGATATTCAGCCAAGAGAGAAGAGGGCTCCGGGGACACCTCATTGTGACTTTTCAGTACTTAAAGGGGTCTTACAAAAAGGATGGAGAGATGCTCAATCAGATAATGACAGGACGAGGGTGAACAGTTTTAAACTAGAACAGGGGAGATTTAGATTAGAGGTGTGGAGGGAATTCTTCACTCAGAGGGTGGTGAAACACTGGAACAGGTTGCCCAGAGAAGTTGTAGATGCCTTATACCTAGAGGTGTTCAAGACCAGGTTAGAGGCCCCAGGCAACCTGATCTAGTGGGTGGCATCCCTGCCTATGGCAGGGGGGGTGGAACTAAATGATCCTTGAGGTCTCTTCCAACCCAGGCCATTCTATGATAACTGTTAAGTAGCATTGTCTGATATTAACTTCTTATTCTTACTATTGGCTAGAATTTAGTACTGAAAAATTAAGATAAAAATTTATAAAGTATTTAATACATAAGCCTTTCTGATGGTGCTGCAGTTGTATCTCAACACAGACAGGAAACACAGTAAAACAGATACATGAGGAAGCACATTTCTAAATGAAAATAATTTAAAAATAAATAAATAAATAAAACCTCAAAATGAGAGTATGTGCCAGCTTTATGTATAGAGGCTTTCCTGTACAATAATTTGTAAGATTATATGAGGATTTTTCAATTTTTAAGCCTGAGTACATAGACCAAGTACTAAATCAAATATTTCAAGCTTATAAGGAAGATAAAAGTAGTATAGAAAAGTATTATGAAATCAATATTACTATTCCCATAAAAATAGATATTATTTTCCATTTCATTGCAGTCCAAGTAGGTAAATGATGTGAAAGAAAGAAAGAAAAAAAAAAAAAAAAGCTTTCATTTCTCTTACATCTCTCCCAATATTAATTAGAGGTTTTTTTGTATTATTTATGAAAAACACATAAACATATAAAAAACTTTCAGGTACTGTCAGTTTATTTGCTTCTGTTTCATAACGAAGTTTATTCTTGCTCATTCATGTGTAAAGTGTTCCCATCTTTGTTTCTAAGTTTTCCACCCTTGACTGTCTGTTTGTCAGTTTCTTGTAGAATGACCCTATGCCTTCACTCACAGGGCTTCTTATGCATTGCATCTGATATCACAGCTTTATGCAGGGCCCTTGTTCTTATTGCATTTCAGGCCCTCTAATGACCCATTTCTTTGATGCTGCAGCCTTTTAGGCATTCAGTCTAGTAGGTTTATATTTATTTTAATTCCATTCTTTTTTTTTTCTTTTTACCTTTTTTTTTTTCTCCTTCATTTCTTCGTCTTTGTCCTTAGAACACAAATGTCTTCATGACAGGGGTCATCTTGGAAATGCAAAGATGTTTTGCACACTGAGAGTATAACTAGAAGAAGTTCTAGTGATATGTAATAGAATACATGTATATGCATGACTAGAATATGTAACATTTTGAGGATGCTGCAGCTTCTCATTCTGGAGCAAAATATGATTATATGAATTATGTTATCCTGTAACAGTGAGAAATTTAGAAATAAGAATAGAATAAGTGTATTTTCTGGACAAGATATATCTTAAACAAACAAGACATCCAATGCTAATCAGGCCTTCCATCTCAGCATAGTTGGAAAAGAAAGGGGGATTTGACTAAACAGGAAAAGAATCGGTACCTCTGGATTCTAGATAACATGTTAAAAAATATATTGTATCTCTCACACTCCCTTGAGCAAGACTCGGATTGATGGTTGCCAGCAGGTTTGTCCTGAGATGTTTTCCTTTCCATTAAAGTAATAAAGAATGTCTTTCACATCAGCACACAGTTGCCCTGCTCCTTATCTCAGCATTGTTTTGGAAAGTAAAGTTTTGAAGCCATCTTCAGGTTTTGGCTGTACTTTTGTTGCAGTTTGCCTATTAAATTAATTGAGGTAGCCATGCACGTACTCATGCTAGATAGCAGTTTTGCTCTCATTTCTCTAATGTGGGTATTTTCTTTCAGAGCTGAGACACTACTTCAGAGAAGATGAGACTTCCTCTGTGTAAAGCTACATTTTGTTTTACAAGTGTGATGTTGATATGCATTAGAAGCTTGTTGTTTCTCTCAAAAGACTGTTGTGCTGTCACCTATTACTTCTGTTTGGCAACATATCAACTTTTCCAAATTCTTTGATTTGATTATTAATATCTTAAATAATTGGTGACAAAGCAATTATTGAAATTGCTGGTAATCTATTTCCCTTTCAAATATGCACTGACATTGCTGAAATGAATATCTTTATTTTCCTTTTCATACAACACTGTTAATTACTGTGGTTTTTTTTTGTGTGTTTGGCTTTGTTTGGTTTTGTTCTCTTTACAAACGTCTTTCTTCCTTGTAGGTTAAACAGAAATTATATTTTAAAATATTAGCTTATGTAGCTCTTACATTATGATAACACCATCTGCATCAGAATTGGGTACAAGATTTCTCATGTTGAATGTATTTTGTTGAAAATATAATTGGTGTCAGTACAGATCAAATGCAACAAATTATGTATACATTGTAATTGACTTACGTGTAGATTTCCTTCCCTCCTTTTTCCTTCCTTCCTTCCATCCTTCTAGTAATGTCACTGTGGTGCTCTTACCTGCACTACACAAATGATGCTGTAAATTGACTAAAATGTTGGGTGTCACAGGCTTTATTTTACCTGGACTGTTATTTTTAGCAGTGCGCTTTTTTGTGCATCTGACAATATACATTATGCTTCTGTAGTACATGCTTTTCATTTTAAAAATGAGAGTTTAATGAGTAACAAGATTCTGATAAACAGGTACATTAATAACTTAAATTTCTTGAAATTTTTAGACCATCACAAAAGTCTTCACAATGATTTTGAATTACCTGAGAATTCTGTTCCTGAGCTTTTAGTGCTTTGAAATCAGTGTCCTATTAGTAGAAATAATTAACAACTTGCAATTTTTGTCTTATTGGACAGGAAAGACTGATTATTTTTAGACTGGAAAGCAACATTTATTTATTTTTTTTAATCATGTAATAGATTTTCGTATTTATAATAAAGCAACACATAGTGACACTTCTGATAATTAGTTTCTTAGACTCTTCTTTTGCTGTCTTATCTAAATTGCTTCTGCAAATATGTATCATTACCTCCCAGTCACTAAGAAATTGTCTCAGGAGAGCTAACACCTTTTTTTCAAGTTCATTAACTGTTCTCATGATCTTCACCTGAAATGCTTGGCTGATCAAATCTCATTTTCCTAAAGCCTATAACTTACACCTGTAAACTCATCTTTCACACTGATCTCCTGTACTTATGAGGCATTATTAGCACTCCTTCAAACATTGATGGGAAAGTGACTTCTGCCTTAAAGATTAAGCTTATAAACATAAGAGTGAATTATATAAGAATAGTTCACTCTGTTAAAAGACACAATAACCACTTTTGAAACAGAACATAATTTTATCTCTATTTCTCTTATTTCAGTTATGTGTTCTGGACTTAAGTGACACAGAGATGACGAGATGTAGACTGCTGAAAATAAATTTGTAAATGGGACACCTGGACAATAAACATAGCCCTAAAAATGATCTGAAATACTATACAGTGCAAAACGTCAGTGAACTGCATAAATTTATACTGTATACTTAGTTTTATATTATTGTATATGTAAAGTATACTTTTGGTATATGTAGTACTTCTTTCTATGTTGTTGTTTTTGTTGGCCTAGCTAACAAATACCTACATTTGCTTATTAAAGCAAATGCTTTAATTTAAGGCTGGCAAAGGGTCTGGAGCACAAGTTCTATGAGGAGCGGCTGAGGGAACTGGGGTTGTTTAGTCTGAAGAAGAGAAGGCTCAGGGGAGACCTTATTTCTCTCTACAACTACCTGAAAGGAAGTTCTGAGAAGCCAGGGGTTGGCCTCTTCTTGTAGATAACTAGTGATAGGACTAGAGTGAATGGACTGAAGTTGCACCAGGGGAGGTTTAGGTTGGAAATTAGGAGACATTTCTTCTAGTAGTCAGGCACTGGAATGGATTGCTCGGGGAGGTAGAGGAATCATTGTCACTGGGGGTTTTTAAGGAAAGGTTGGCCGTGGTGCTTAGGGACATGGTTTAGAGGGTAACGTTGGTAGTAGGGCAATGGCTGGCCCAGATGATCTTGGAGGTCTTTTTCCAACCTTAATGATTCTGTGATTCAGTCAAGCAAGTTTTTTCTTCAAGTTTAAAGACATTTTTTTCTTCTTATTCACTTTCCACATGTTTAATATTTAATTTCACAGCTTTTTCCTCCCCACACCAAAATATCCTATGGTGAAAAATCTCCAAGCTTACTTTGAAAGTTTTTCATCCACATAGCAAATGTAACATATGTAGGAATATCTAGCACTTCACAGACATATTTCTACAAAAGTAACAGAATTACACCACCTTGGCTTTTTTCTAAAGCTCAAAGGCAGGAAGGACAGGGATTCTAAAGGGTAGCAAATGCCTCTAAGTAGCCATTCTGATTGTATTTATTTTATGTCTGCTCCATTCTACAAGGAAATAAATAAGAATTGTAAAATAAGTCAGATATTTCTGTTTGGTTATTTCAGTCAAAAACACAATCTGCGAGTTACAGGATAATATTCCAGCCTGTTCTGTGAGAATGATTACTGTCAGTTAACTGAACAGATGCTAAGGCTTACTACTTTACGAGGAATTATTACCAGTTTAAAATATTTTAATCTAATGGTTAGCTAGCAGCACATTTGTATGTAGTTGCCTTCCTTTTTTTATATTCACTTTTTTTATATTCATGCTTTAAAATGTTCCATTGATTGCTAATTCCAATTTTTAAATTATTTTATGCATTTATTAAAGAGAAATAGAAATTTTTGCTGGTTTTTTTCCTAATGACCGGAGAGTATGTGGATCATATAATTAAAAAAAAAAAAAAAAAAAAAAAAAAAAAGTTCTTTATTTCAATTATATTTCAATAGTAGGAAAAGTCAAAATTGTATATATTTGTATTCTCACAATGTGAATTGGCACAAACATAACCCAGTTCTGTATTCCTATGAACCACGTTAAATCTTCTGTTTGGTATAACATTGTAGAACTACATCTAAGTTACAGCTCAGATGACAAGATTACATGGCCATTTATTTTTAGTGTATTAAATGTTCTATCTAAAACTTTTTACCAGCAATAAGAGTATTTTCAGATGCAGCATATTCCCACATATACAACTTCATCAAATATTTATTTTAGAGAAGCTGCATAGCTTAGCTAACGTGCCCCATGGATACCAAGCTCTACATCATACCTGTGAATGATACTGTAAATAAAAATTGACACACAGTTGTATATAGGAATAGCAGTATAACTTGTATCTTAATGACTTTGTAATTTACAGATATGTGTATTTTTCCCTATGGAAAACTTACAGTAGGTAATAAGCTTAATAAACACAGACCAGTAGTTGAATATAGGCAGATACAACTGTTTAGAAAATTGGAAAGAAATAAAAATAAATAAAAAAGTGAGTTTTGAATATTTCTTATAGCTCCTCTTGAGACTTATACATGGAGAAATCACATAATCACAGAACTGTAGGGGTTGGAAGGGACCTCGAAAGATCATCGGGTCCAACCCCCCTGCCAAAGCAGGTTCCTCAGAGCAGGCTGCGCAGGTAGGTGTCCAGACAGGCCTTGAATATCTCCAGAGAAGGAGACTCCACAGCCTCCCTAGGCAGCCTGTTCTAAAGCTCCATCACCCTCACCGTGAAGAAGTTCTTTCGCATGTCAGTGTGGAACTTCCTGTGTTCTAACTTGCAGCCATTGCCCCTTGTCCTATCCCCACAAACCACTGAGAAGAGGTTGGCTACATCCTTCTGTCCCCCACCCCTCAGATATTTATATACACTGAGGAGATCCCCTCTCAGTCTTCTCTTCTCCAGGCTGAACAGACCCAGGTCTCTCAGCCTTTCTTCACAGGGAAGATGCTCCAGGCCTCGTATCATCTTTGTGGCCCTCCGCTGGACTCTTTCCAGGAGATCCCTGTCTTTCTTGTACCGGGGAGCCCAGAACTGGACACAGGTGGAAGAAAGGGAAAAAAAAATGGGAGAGGAACAAAACTGTAATTATTAGAGAAGTCAGGAAGATAGTAATGATGTTAAAGATTCAGACTGTATTTACTTAAATTGAACAATTCAATTTTTCTGTGATTTGCCTTTAAAGTAATATTAACTTGCCTTATATCTATTCCAAAGCAAGGATGGCTCATTTACTTCTGGAACACATGGTTGTTTTTTAATGTGCAATATTATATTGTGATAATGTACAATATTATATTATGATAATGCAAAGCACATTGAACCCTGTCAAAAGGGAAGTGGAAGCCATATGAAGTTTCTATACTCAAGTATGCAGAAAGCAAGAAAGAAATAGGAATCTGTGACAGATAATAAAACAAACAGAATGCAATTGTGAAACAAAAACCTTGTTAAAAATATTTGATATAAAGAAAATGTTCTTAATTAATTCAGCTTCACATTAGTTGTGTAGAGATATGATGATAATTAAAACACAATGACAAATTCAGAAATGCATACAGGTTTTGAAATTCACAACTTGTTTTTTGGTTAATAGGGGAAAATATAATATGTATTTTTTTTCAAATATTTGTGTTGTTTTTTAATCAGATACTAGGAATTGATTTATTATTCCTTTTCTGTTTCCTCTCCTTTTAAAGGAACAACAGAAAAATAAATTAAAAAAAAAAAAATCTATTTTGAAAATGGAAAATAATAAGTGGTGTTTTTAACACATTCTATGAAAGATTACATTTTTTTCTTAAAAAAAAAAAAAAAGGACACCATAAAATTTATTGGAGAACACTCTCCTAATATTTGATTGATTATCTTAAAATAATCAAAACAAATTATTGTTTAATCATTCCTGTTTATAAGTCAGGAAAAAGTATACATGTATGACCAGCCACAACTTTTACATGTAAAATATATTGGGATATTGGGCTTCTGGGTTTTCTCTTTAAGAAATACTTATTTACATTCTATGTTAGAGGTCGTCACAGCTCTAAGTATGCTATACGGCAATCAACCTATGACAAATAACTCAAGGTATATCTGCAGTACCCAGTCAGGTGGTTTCCTTTCCTGTGTCTATCGCACATTAACTGCACATTAAATTTGAAAGAATTAATGCTTTTCTACTGCTTAAAGGATTATAATCATTTTCTACTTGAACTGCAAGTATGATGACAGAGAATAGAACTAGTTAAGAGGATTACTTGTGAGACTGGAGATATACTAAGGTGCTAGTGTCAAGCCAGAGTTTCAGCCTTTTTTCTGACACATCTTGGTTTCATGGCTTGAATGTCAAACCTTCAACAATTTTAAATGTATCCTATTGTAATTACATGGAAGATGCATAAAGGAAAGTTGAAAGATACATTCATAAAGCAGTGTCTAGGAACAAAGTATTTGCAAATGTACAACTTAGTACATTTGTACATAAAATGTACAAATAAATAAATAATCACATTCAGAAATGCTATTACAGCTATAAATGGGGGAACATTAAAAAAAAAAAAAAAAAAAAAAAAACAGTAAGGAAATTAAAACAGGTTTTTCAACTACTATACGGTGAGAATACAAAACCTCTTGAGAAGTAAAATGTGCCAAATGGAAATATAAAAGCATGGGGGGAGGAGGGGAGGAAGACCCAACAACTTCTAGACTAAAAGTATTAAAATGCCACATTTTAAAGTTTTTAGAAACATATGTTTTCATTATTTCTATAGTACAGAAATGCAGATTTATTTTACACAACATAAATAGCAAAATTAGTGCTTTTTCTGGAGAACAAATGAAAGAAACATTGCTCAGAAATTACTTTTTTGCATTTTAAGAGCCACTGATGGCTAATTCTGATAAAAGACCTGAAGAAGTGACAACAATACAAGGCAAATGAATTTCACATATGGAAAAGTAACAGTAATACCATTAGAAGATGTAAAATTGTGAATTAAATCATACGTCAAATGAAAGTAATTTCAAATGTCTTAAATGGATATAAAAATCTCCAAGTATATCTCATGTATTGCAACATGTTACAGAAGTCAACAGATTAAATATTTTAAAGTGATGCTCTTTTTTGAATAAGAATATGTATGCACAAAACAAACTGACAGAATGCTAGAAAACTTACAATAAAAAGAAGAGAGTATAAAATATAATTGAATTGTAAATCTCAATTATTGGAGGTGAATTCCCTGATGAGTTAGCCAACATATCTTTCTCATTTAATACTGGGGGAAGTACAAGAAAGCAAACAAACAAACAAACAAAAAAAAAACATAACCAAAAAAGACAGCTTAATATTTTCTAAAATTAAATAGCTGCATTTTTCTTAATATATGTACATTCTTTCAGAAAATAAATTACTATGAATTGAAATATTTTATAGCTTCTGGAATGTTAATACAACGTTCTGACAACCCTCAAAAACCGTTTTACACAAAGTGTGTTGAATTATTTTCCAATTTTATTTATGCAATGATTAATATAATCTTCTGAATTCACTATATGTTAGACATTGTCTTTAGTATTCTTAATGTTGAAGACTTATTAACATTAAAAAAGTAGCTGTGGCTAACCCAGTATAATAAAAATAAAATTTAGACAGAAGTTTCCAGTCTACATTTCAAGTGTTGTATAACTTTCCTAATACCAGAATAAAAATAATAAAACTTTGAAAGACAGAATCTCTTTCCCTGATTCATAAGTGATGAAGTTTTTGTGGTTTAGTTCAGATTAAACATTTGCTTTCAACTATGTTCAGGAGACAGAAGATATATCCTCTGGTATCATTATTTGAACTTCTGACTTGTTAGCTTGAGCAATTCATTTGATAGGTTTCTGTGACATGTCTGTCCCCTTGACACTTGTCACAGATGGTATTTATTTATTTATTTATTTATTTTGCTGTGTTTTACACAATATGTTACAATAAGTGTGGCTTAGCAGCAGATAAGAGTTGTTCCTTGTCCTAATTGATGCATATGAATACCCTTAGAAAAAAAGGGTATACCCATATGAAAAATTGAGCATATTGTAGCTTTTAAAGTACAAACTTTTAAAGAAGCTTTTGCAATGTATGTGGTGAACAAGAACTGAAGTAAGAGTTTGTCAAGCATGAATACAACCAATACAGTTTTTTAAACCCAAAAGATCTCTGAAAATTACTGGACTACAGAAAAGGATCATAGAATCACAGAATGTTTTCGGTTAGAAGGGACCTTAAAGATCATCTAATTCCATCCCCCCTGACGTGGGCAGAAACACCTTCCACTGAGCCAGGTTGCTCAAAGCCCCATCCTACCGGCCTTAAACACTTCCAGGGATGGAACATCCACAACTTCACAACTTACACCTATACACAACAGGTATTAGTAATGCTTTTTACAAAACCTTTTTTTTTTTTTTTTCTTGTCCGATAATCTCTATTTTATAAGGATCTTTCTCAAATAATCCTAGACATCTATTCTTGCTCCTTCTAAAATAAAAATAATCAAAAGGGTCGATTCTATTTAAAAGCTGTAGCTGATTTGGGGTAAGTAGCCATCAATCAGTTTCTAAGTTTAGATGTTCTGGAGAGACTTCACTAATTTTTTCCTTTGTCAGATGTTCTAAGGGTTTTGTTTTCTTTTGTTTTGCATTGCTTTGCTTTGTTTTGCTTTGCTTTGCTTTGTTTTGTTTTGCTTTGTTTCTGAGCTCTGCTGAGTTTTACCAAAGCCTACTGGGAAAAATGAAGTGTTCTCAGCAGGAAGCATTGAACCAGTTTCTGCTTTGCTCTGCCAATTACAGTCTTCATGCATCCTTCAGAGCTGAAAGCTACTCTGGCACATGAACCTCTTTCATGAATTACCAGGAGAATAGCAAGGGATTTCTCAGTTACAGGAGAGATTACTTTTCTGGGATCAGAAAGAGAGACTGTGTAAAATATATATGCTTTATCCATCTAAAATCTGCCATTAGAGCAATGTTATTTTAAGAAAAGAAAATCAAAGTTCATGTGCCAATGCAAATTAATTTTGATGCATCAGTAACCTTTTTCCTCTGAGCCAAGTGTTTATGTCTTGACACACGTATATGGCTGAATAAAATCACCAGCTGAATAAAAACAGCAGCCTGAGGTCCAAAACAGACCTTTGTAGGCAATTAAATTCAAGTATAGCCTCTTCAGAGTTTCTCAAAACTCTTTCAGTCCTACAGTGTGTTTCTGCAATTGAAACAGGTGATAAGATATCTGTCACCAAGATAATTCCTCATAATTAGAGCATTTGAATGCTACTGTTTCAGGAACTATCACTAAGTCATTTATCTCAGCAAAAGATAACTTGTAATGATCACTAATTGGGGTGAGGATATGGAGAATACTGTTGATTTTTAAAAATAATTTATTATTATTTTTTGTTGTCCACAGGTGTGGGGTTTTTTTGTTTGTTTGTTTGTTTGTTTGTTTTTACCAAATCAGTTAAAATCTGCTTTTGAGGACTATTGTTAGAGCCTTCATTACTTCCTGAGTATCCAGTTCAGATGAGGTTGGTTCAAGGAGAAATGCAAGTTTATTTCTAGTGTTATCATTGCTCTTCTTATCTTTTTGACATCAAAACTGAAATTCTCTAATCCAATCTATATGATACCTTGTTCAAAATTTAGTTTAAAATTCCATTCATCTCATTTTGACTAGTGGAAAGGTTGGCTTTGAAAAATACCTTATTTTCCTGTGCTGTATGTGAAAAAGATTTCCCCTATGTACCTGCTGCAGTTTAACGTAGATAAAACTCAGTTTACTGACAGTGATTTTTAAAGGCTTTGTTGATATTCATTGTTAATAGTGACTTCTGAAAACCTTGAAGGATCAGAACATCATCAGACCATCATTTACTTATTTATTTATTCAAATTAAATAAGATGAGAATTTTGAGCTTTCTGCTTATTTTTATCACTGAAATATAGATGTCCCATATTCTTTTCCATATGAATTCATGCAAGAATTACGATGGAGGCAACTAAATACACATTAAATTGTACACCATCATCAGAGGTGAAGATAAATGAGTTTTCCATTTTTCTTGCTACCTAGATATGCTATTGTACATTCAGTATCAAAAATATTAAATCTTAATATTTTAAGTAAAATATTTTTTTTAACTCTATCATTAAATAGAATTTTCTGTAACCTCTACCAGGAATTTTCAAATAAAAGACCTATTAGGAATATACATTATTAATATTGTTACCTACATTAAATATGTATTCCTTGTGTTTATGCATTTACACATTGTGTCAAGAAAAAGATTTCATCACTGTGTTAACTTAAATATTTCTGTGATTACATATTGCACATACTGTTAGTACACATTTGGCAGCTATGGAATATTTACAAGAAAAATGTAGTTCCTTGATCTGAATTCCTAATGTCTAGGATTAGGTAAAATACATCATTAAAGAACTAATAAATATCTTTCAGGCCCTTTAATACTGAGTCATACAAATGAAATTGTTATCATTACTTTGTTATTCATGTGTCCAATCATTTTGCTTTTATATATAATTTATATTTTAAAATATTAGTTAAATATGCATTATGGGAATAGATTCCAGGTCATATATTTTGGGCAATTATTGTATTTTTTGAGGTGAATATAGAAATTACATTTTGTCTTGTGCTTCCCAGCTTATTAAAACAGAATACCCAAATCCTACATTGAAGGCCTGAAGGCGTTATTCTAATAACTGAGCATTGACAAGAGTCTGTTGTCTAGTTCTGACGCTTAATGGGATTATCTTGCCTATCCAAACTATCATTCTTTCTTAGCCTCTAGAATGTTTTTCTGCACTCTGCCTACTGGGAATGATACTCAGCCTGAAATCTCTTGTATATTGTGCCTCAGAGCTGATGAAGTATGAGTTGGTAATAAGTCACAATCATTCCAAGAAACAGATTAACAGTGTCAATGTCTTGTTCCCAGTACCAAACTATTATAATATGTATTGGTAATTTGCATGTGTTTCATTCTTTGCTGATATTATTATTAGACAGGATGTTTCCATGATCTAAATATTATTCTGAATCCATCTTGTCTTCAGATTTGCTTTATTTTGGTAATTGATTAGTACTGCAGACATAGCCATTGTATCTTAATTTTAATTAACATCATATTGCCATATTTGCATGCTTATATAGCTACAAAAATAGTACAGTTTAGTTCTTAGGTATTGCTAATAATTGAAGTCTTTTTTTTTTTTTTACTTTTTTTTTTTTTACTTTTTGTAGAATAAGGGAAAAATACATTCTAGTACTTCATCAAAAGAAAAATTAAAAAAAAATAAAAAGCACAATAAATTAAAAAAAAAAAAAAAAAAGTAAAATCATAGTTCTGTGATCCTTTCTGAACATTTTGATATAAATTCAAAAAATGAACTGAGCTTTCCCTTAACATCTGGCTTCCTCCTTTCTAGCTCCTTTGCCGATTCATTTTTAATTTAAATAGAACATCCTGGAGTTTCCAGTAAGCTTGTTCTTTCTTTTCATCCCGAACTATATTTACAATAGACTGCAATAGTCAAGCGACCCTTAACTAATATCATTTCTTAAGAATGAATGAAACTAATACTTCCTCTCATACAGTTGCAGAGACCAATTCATAGGACCTAAATTAGTTGGAGTTGGCAACGATGAATTTTTCAAAACTCAGGCCTAGTTTCCAGGCAGATTAGTCTATGTGATAGACTTAATTCATTTTGCTCTCATTGAGGAACAATTTTGTTGAATATAATAAAGTATACTTCATTGAATAGTTTAGGAAATTAGTTCTATTTTAGTTCACATTTAGTTCACAGTTAAGTCTACATTTTTGAGCAGTTTTGGAGCAATAAGAGAATCTGAATGTGAAGCAGTGAGGTTACTTGATACAGTTACCTAATATCCATTCTATTCTTTCAGAGGTGTTACTGTTGACTAGTGCTATACATATGGATCAACTATCCATTAGTGGCTAGAGTGCAGCAGTTACTTCTGAAGTGTTTCTTTCAGCTTTGTTTCATCTGAAGGTCACTTGTTCTCTGAGAATGCTGCATTATGTGAGCCAAAGCACACTAAGAGGGAATAATTCGGAGTTTATTTCAGAACCACATTTCCAATCCTAAGGAAATGGTTATTGTGAACATACCTATAAAATGTCTACTATAAGTACCCCCAAAAAAATCTCAAACCATTAAAAACATGGAAGTAAGATTATAATCAGTTTAAAATTGATTTGTGGATCTGGGTGTCTACTGCACTAAAGATTAAGTTGTTCTGTACCTATTAAATATTTTAATATACATAATACAGAAAATATAGAAAAAATATGTTTGTTTAAAAAAAAAAAATGCACCATGAGTGAGTTTTAGTATAAAATCTGGCATTCCTGGAAATATATAAGCAGTTGTATATATATATAAATATATATAAATAAATAAATAAATAAAAATCATGGTATACTAAACTATTCAACTGAAAAGTGTTAACATTGGATGTCCAAGTATATGCATGTTACAATGATCATTACTATACCCTTAATTTATTTTTTTCTTTAATCCATCATTCACAGAGTTTTCCTTTCAAATTCAAGGAAACTAGAATAAATGTGCTAAACAGCTGTTAGGTAAAACACAAGGTTTGGAATCTGCTACATTATACATGTATAATACAGTAGTGTAAATATGACAATTGGCTGAGTGTTAGGTACAACATATGTTTTATGATCCACTATATTATTTATTTATTTATTTAATTACATTAGCAATATTTTTATTTAATGCAGTTTCACTGTTCAGTCTTCTATACAGAAAAAAAAACTGTGCCACTATGAAAATTCAAGTACTTTGGATAACACTATTCAAGTATTATCCAAAATGTGAAAATAGCATATCACAGAATCACAGAATGGCCAAGGTTGGAAGGGGCCTCTGAAGATCATCTACCTGAAGATCAAGCTCCCTGCTGAGCAGGATCACCTAGAGCCCATTGCGCAGGGTGGCATCTAGGTGAGTTTATACCACCTAGATTATTCTCCTTCCAGAGAAGGAGACTCCACAACCTCTCAGGGCAACCTGTTCCAGTGCTCTGTCACCCTCACAGTAAAGAAGTGCCTTTTCATATTCAGCTGGTTCTTCCTGCACTTCAGGTTTTGCCTGTTGCCTCTCATCCTGTCACTGGGCACAACAGAAAAGAGACTGGCTCTATCCTCTTGACACCCTCCCCTCAGATATTTATACACAGTAATGAGATCTCTCCTCAGTCTTGTCTTTTCCAGGCTAAACAGGACCAGATCTCTCAGCCTGTCTTCATACGACAGGTGCTCCAGTCCTCTAATCATCTCAGTAGCCCTCCTTTGAATTTGCTGCAGTAGCTCCATGTCCCTCTTGTACTGGGGAGCCCAGAACTGGATACAATACTCCAGGTGTGGCATCGCTAGTGCTGGGTCGAGCGGGAGGACCACCTCCCACAACCTGCTGGCAACACTCTTCTGTATGCACTCCAGGACACCACTGGCCACAAGGGCACATTGCTGAATCATGGTCAGCCTGCTTTCCACCAGGACTCCTAGGTCTCTCTCTGCAGAGCTGCTCTCCAGCATGTTAGCCCCCAGCCTGTAGTGGTGCTTGGGGTTATTCCTCCCTAGGTGAGGACTCTGCACTTGCCTTTGTTGAACTTCTTTGAGTTCCCCTCAGCCCAACCCTCCAGCCTGTCAAGTTTCTTCGGAATGGCAGCACATCCCTCTGGGGTATCAGACACTCCTCTGAGCTTTGTGTCATCAGCAAACTTGCTGAGGGTGCACTCCTTTCCATCATCTTGGTTGTTGATGAATATAATATATATTACTTAATTATTCATAGAATCATAGCATGGCCTGGGTTGAAAAGGACCTTAAAGATCATCTAGTTTCAACCCCCCTGCTCTGGCCAGGGTTGCCAACCACTAGAGCAGGCTGCCCAGAGCCACATCCAGCCTGGCTTTGAATGCCTCCAAGGATGGGGCATCCACAGCTTCCTTGGGCAACCTGTTCCAGTGCCTCACCACTCTCTGAGTGAAAAACTTTCTCCTAATATCTAACCTAAATCTCTCTGTCTTAGGTTAAAACCATTCCCCCTTGTCCTATTACTATCAACACACATAAACATTCCCTTCAAGTACTGGGAGACCACAATGAGGTCTCCCTGGAGCCTTCTCTTTTCCAAGATAAACAAGCCCAGTTCCCTCAACCTTTCTGCATAGGAGAGGTGCTCCAGCCCTCTGATCATCTTAGTGGTCCTCCTCTGGACCCATTCCAAGAGCTCCACATTCTTCTTGTGCTGGGGGCCCCAGGCCTACACACAGTATTCCAGGTGGGGTTTCACAAGAGCAGAGTAGAGGTGGAAAATCACCTCCCTCTCCCTGCTGGCCACCCCTTTTTTAATGCAGCCCAGGACATGGTTGGCCTTCCAGTGTGCAAGCGTGCATGGCTGGCTCACATCCAGCTTCTTGTCTGTCAGAACCCCCAGGTCCTTCTCTGCAGGGCTGCTCTCAAGTTCTTCTCCCAGTCTACATGTATACAAATACCTGGGATTGCTCCAGCCCAAATGCAACACCTTGCACTTTGCCTTGTTGAACCTCATTATGAACTCATGGGCCCACTTCTCCAGCCTGTCTAGGTCCCTCTGGATGGCATCTCTTCCCTCTATTGTATTGACTGCACCACTCAGTATCAAGCACTGACATGAGACTGAAAGGTCTGTAGTTGCCAGGGTCTTCTTTCATGCCCTTCTTGAAAACTGGTACATTTGCCAGCTTCCAGTCTACTGGGACCTATCCAGATTCCCAGAACCATTAAAAATAAATTAAAAAACAGGTCCTGCAATGACATCAGGCAGCTCTCTAAGCACTCTGGCATGAATTCCATCTGGACCCATGTACTTTTATGACTCCAGCTGGAGCACCAAATCTCGAACACTTTCAGGGTCAGTTGGGAGTTTCTCATTCCCACCATTATGGTTCTCCAGCTCAGGACGCCAGGGTCCCAAAGCCCATCATCAGTGTTAAGACAGAGGCAAAGAAGGCATTAAATATCTCCACTTTGTCTATGTCCTGGTCTGTGAGGTGACCTTCCCCAAGCAAGTTCATTTATTTAATACTTGAAATCCTTTAATGTTGGGTATTTCATAGGATGGTGCTCACTGTTGCTGTTAACTTTGTCTATTTTGTCTTAAATATCTTCTATCAACACTTCAGGTGTTAACAAACCTTCTGTGCCAGCCTCATCAAACTCTTTCAAAGCAAACAGAAACAAAATTTAATTTATTTTTTCTAACTCATCTGCCTGCATGCTCCTTTTGTACACAGAATTTGTTGGCTACGGAGACTCTCTGTTAAGTTTTGTTACAACTACTTCTGGAGATTTATTTTTGGTTTTGATACTGTGTTATTTGTTGGTTTTTTTTTTTTTTTTTTTTCTTCCCACTATTATCGTTATATGAATCTGTTTTTTCTCTTAACCTGCGATGGTTTTATTTCATTTATTTTTAGGGAATTGCAGATTCTGCAACTTGCTTTCCTTCCCAAACACTCCAGTTTAGCCATGTCAGCTACCTTTTTTCTATTTTTCAAACTTTGATTAATGGCACATATTTTTTTCACCCTCTAATACAGTATCCTTTCCTAATAAAATCTTTGCTTTCTCTATGAGAATTTAACACCATTAGCCTCTTTTTAAACTCTTTCTTATAAGTTAACTGCATAAGTAGTTTCTCTTTTGGAAACTGAGAACAACCATGGAGGGTTTGGTTTGGTTTTTGTTTTGTTTTGCTTTGTTTTACTTTTGTTTCCTCAGTAAGCATTTTGAATCTAAAAACACAATGGCCACTGCTAGAGAGCCATTCTTCAGTTCTGAAGCAGGACATAAACAATAACTGGAATCTTGTCAATGATTGCTTTGCATTTTGTGGCTTCTCTAACCTACTATTCCAAGATACAGTCACTTATTCTATGCAAAAAAATAAATTTTAATCTGTGCTGTGTTGATTATGCTGTGTTGAGCTATTTGAACAATTTACAAAGTAGCTGTAATCACCCATTACCATTGAGTTTTCTGTCTCATCCTCTCTGATCCCAGCAAGTGACAATTCTGGTCATAGTCCTGGTCAGGGGAAACATTACAATCTTAGCTGGAGAAGTATAACCACAGAAGACAGAAGAAAATAAATAAATGTGTTATGCTAAACACCCTAATTCCCTACTTTTCTTGCATTGTAGGAATTTGGAAAGATTCAGTGTAACCTACAGAGAAAGTTGAGATGAGTTTGATGAGTTTGGAGGAAATAGATGTTTATGTACATGTTTGTTTAATTGCAAGTTTCTTTTTCTCAAAATAGGAATCACTGAACAGAAGTCAAATAAATTTCTCTGACTCAAGACTGTTTTACCTACAGATATATTTTATGGATTCCTGACCAAAAGACTAGCCATCAGAAATCCCTACAATTTCAGTGCTGGCTGAGTCACCACTTATAATAGAAATAATGATACTGTATTTTGAGGTGCAGGTAAATTCCCTGTCTAGAATGTTCAATCTTCTAGAAAATCATATTAGCAAATTAATAATTCAGTTAACACTATACTTACAATGTTGTATAGTAAATAAGGAGAGGATCATTTGCAAACAGTGAAGATTAGCACAAATATTCCATCATTTTTCAAGGATTCTTAATTTCATGATGAAAAGTGTAAGTGTATAAAACCAATTAGGTATGTCATTGACACAATTAGCATGTATTTGTAAAATGCACAGGGTGAAAGTCAAATTGTGCAATCATTATATAACTTGAGGAATTTCTTATTTGTATTAGGTGTAGTTTACCTATTAAGTTGTGCTTAAATTTGACGTTTTCAAATGCACATCAGAAATAAAGCAAGTATGATGTCACCATCCCACGGAGCAGCAAGTGTGGCCTGTCCTGCAGGGGAAAGAAGCAGGGAGCAAAGAGTGACAATGACCTCTGGGCACCATCCCACAGCACCCACACAAGAAGCACAGAGCTGGTCTGTAATGGCACCCAGAGCCAGCCAACAGTCCAGTTGTTCCCAGACACATGAGGAGACAGGTCCCATAATCAAGACATAAAGTTAAATATTTGAGTTAGAGCCTGGATAAATGGGATACAAGGGTAGGATGTAAGAGCCAGCATAGCCCAGGTAAGACATAGAATCATAAAATCATAGAATATACTGAGTTGGAAGGGATCTACAAGGATCATCAAGTCCAAATCTTGCACAAAACCACCCCAAAATCAAACAATATATCTGAGAATATTGTCCAAATTCTTCTTGAACTCTGGCAGGCTTGGTGCTGTGACCACTGCCCTGGGGAGCCTGTCCCAGTACCCAAACACCCTCTCAGTGAAGAACCTTTCCCTAACACCCAGCCTGACCCTGCCCTGTCCCAGCTCCATGCTGTTCCCTCGGGTCCTGTCGCTGTCCCCAGAGAGCAGAGCTCAGCGCCTGCCCCTCCGCTCCCCTCGTGAGGGAGCTGCAGGCCACCATGAGGCCTCCCCTCAGCCTGCTCTGCTCGGGGCTGAACAAACCAAGGGACCTCAGCCAATCCTCATATGTGAAGACCAACAATGAGAGCCTGAGCTTAAATGCAGCACCTGAGGGAGGTGAGGTACCCTTAACAAGGCCCCCAACAGTTCTGTCTCACTTTTCACAGCATCTTGATCCAAGGTCACAGCCCCATGCAACCAGAGCCAACCTTGAGCACAGACAGCAGACCATAAAGTGTGTGTGCAAAGTGCAGGGAGGGGACGAGGGTACATCCCCAGCCCCCACATACTGACATAATTTTCACAAATGTTTTCTGATTTATTCCCTTCTTGGACATTTTTTTTTCTGAGAAATTCTTAGGCAAATAATTTCTATGGGTACTTCTCCAATCTCAACTTAAAATGTATTTATTTTTGTCATTAGTATTTAATAATTCTTATTAATAAATAAAACCATATCCAGTAAGATACTGGACTGGAATGAAAGAAACATACATATAATTTTTGCTTTTAAATTACTTCCCTGGGGTTCTGTATAAAACTTGCTGCTTTGCTTCTCCATTACTATAAAAAAAAATCATTATGCTTCTTTTCACTCAGTCTTACGTAACTTTTCCTCTGAGAGGTAGTTTTTCTTGAAGTATCTACAGCATGTCCATACAAATCCCAGTGATGGACTTTCCTTAGTCTTTATCAATTACATGGAAATATCTGGGGTTATAGATAGGAAGATTTTATCTTTGCCTAATATTGACCTAAAATCTACCATCATTGCTCTCAAACTTTATCTCACTGCATGATTTTATCTCATGACTTATGCCATCAACATTTTGTGGATGTTTAGTTTTTTGGTTGATCCTCTACATCATGTAAGTTAATATTGTAACTACTTCACACTTAGCTCTGTATTTTTCATACTTTTCATTACATAACTTTTTTTCTTTTGATTTTATTGTTTAAAAATACAACATTATTTATCTCTTATTATTTGTTTTCCATGTATTGCATTTTGACCTATTTTTTCCATTGGTTTTACAGGATGTATTTGTTTACTTAACATTAGTCATTCTAGTATTCTCAGAAAAATGTCTTTCAATTGTGTGAAAACATAATGGATTTTGTAAAGATCGAGTATCAACTTTTGTAATGCTTATTTAAAAATAGATCAGAAGTTTTATCCCATCCCATTGTGAGGTAGCACCCTTTATCAGTAAAAATGAAGCCTGTATATGATATCAGAACTATGCATAACCACAGAGATGAAAGGCAAAATATGTGGGCAAGAATTCTTCCATTTTAGTTCTCTTTTCAAAGTGTCTGAAAAGAAAGATAACCTTTTATAAACATCAATTTTAGTAACCCCTGACAAAATCTCATTATGAAAAAGGTATGTAAAGATGGGTCGCTGAATGTAGGATTTCTAAATATACAGTAATATAATGCATAGACTTTTATATCTGATAATAGTGACAGAAGTAATAGCAGCTATAATAGATATAATAGTTCAACACTGATAGCTTAAAAGAAAAAATGTTAAATTATCCAAACTACACATTTGCTAGAATATTATCTAATGGTATTGCTGAACATCATGTGATACTGAAGATGATGGAGTACTCTCAAAATAGAAAGATGCTTAGTATTCAAAGATAGCAGTTTGCTTGCAAATTCATTCTTTATTTTATTTTATTTTATTTTATTTTATTTTATTTTATTTTATTTTATTTTATTTTATTTTATTTATTTTATTATTTTTCCTATGGGGAATTAACTCCCAGGTGTGTAAATGTAAAGGCAGACACAGGAATTAGAAATTGGCATACCTGTCTGACTGTGGAGTTGGTGGTTAGGGTATATCACCTATCTGAAGGCAGAACTGGAGTTTGATAATTAAATGAAAACAAAAACAGTTCTGAGAGGAGGAGTGAAACTAGTTTCCATCCATTTTGAGTTTAATGTTTTAAGCCTGAAGTCTGTTAGTCATAGTTAACACCTTTCTTGTTTCTTCAAAAGCTTAAACAGTGACAAAGGTCATTGGGCCAGACTTAAATGTACAACAATTTCTTAATGAGGTCCAGTGTTGTCAAACATGGGCTCAAACAGTGAAGGTTGCTTTGAAGCAAGAGAAGAGACAGAAGGGGGAAGGGAAACAGAGAAGAGAAAGCAAAGACGAAGGGAATGGCAAACGTAAGTCTCTCCAGTGGTCAGCTGGGAAGAGAATTTATGAAGAAGTTCCTAGAAGAATGCTCTCCCCTGGCCATCCCTTCAAATCCAGCAAATGGTTGCCACATACCTTCACTGTAGTAAATATAGAGTTTCATCAGATTGCCTATAACTTGTTTCCACATGCAGTACAGTTTGTATAAAACACTGAATGGATGATCCTTTCTTTGATAGGGATAGGTGCTGCATACTGTTAAGCTTTGTACATGCATACCACCGAGTCTTTCAATGGGCCCCCCCAAAAGAAAGAAAAGCAGGAAAACAGAGGAATGCCAATGGCAATGACCTACCATGAAGTCTGCTATCAACAATACCAGGTCTTGCATGAGCAAGGGCATGGGAATAACAACATAAGGACAATAAGGAGAAAATACTGCCACAGAAGCTGTAGGGGACAGCAACACATCCCCCTGGGTGAAAGGGTGCAGAGCCGTGAGCAGCAAGAAAGCTGCAGAAGTGCCAATAGAAGGCTCTAGCAATTAAAAAGGCTATGATACCTAAGGCACAATGAAGCAACCTGCATAAGTCTGCTACCATACCAAGTAACTCTTAAGTGGTAAACAAGGGAAACGAACTAAGTACGCATGGTTAAATCCATGTAAACATCCACAGAACTATCAAAGTAAATATAAAGGAACCTAATGGGGTTCCTATTGTAAATGGGGTTCCTATTGTTCCTAATATAAAGGAACCTAAGGGGGAAGGGGCTAAAACCAGGCACACCGGTGGAGACCTAAGGGATGGTACGCTAGAATCAGAGGGGCTGTGTGCCAGTGAGGTCCTTCGGTCAGATCCACAAGGTGCTGAGTGTAAGGAGACGCACTTGAAATGCTTTTACACAAACGCACGCAGTATGAGGAATAAAATAGATGAGCTAGAAGTCCTGGCCCAGTCCCGCAACTACGACATCATCGGCATAAGCGAAACCTGGTGGGATGAGTCCTGTGACTGGGGTGTTGCGATAGATGGTTACAGGCTCTTCAGGAGGGACAGGCAGGGTAGGCGAGGTGGTGGGGTGGCGATGTATGTGAAGCAGGGGCTGGACAGTGTGGAACTTCAGGTCGGCGATGGCAAAGTTGAGAGCCTCTGGGTAAGGATCAAGGGACGAATGAATAAAGGGGATGTCGTTGTGGGAGTCTATTACAGACCGCCTGGCCAGGAAGATAGCGCCAAAAATTATTCTTTACAGAACTAAGAGAGGCCTCGAGATTAACTCCCCTTGTCCTTATGGGGGACTTCAACTTGCCGGATGTTAACTGGGAGTGCCACACGGCTGATACGAGCAAGTCCAGGAGATTCATGAAGCACCTAGATGATAACTTCTTGGTGCAGGTGCTAACGGAGCCAACTAGGAAAGGTGCCCTCCTAGACCTGTTGCTAGAAAACAGAGAGGGTCTGGTGGGAGATGTGGTGATTGGTGGCCGCCTCGGTCATAGCGACCATGAAGTGGTTGAGTTCAAAATTTATGGTGACAGAAGGAAAAGTGCCACCAAAACCTCATCCCTAGATATGGGGAAAGCGGACTTCAGGCTGCTCAGGGAACTAGTCAGCAAGGTCCCCTGGGAAACTGCTCTTGAAGGCCTCGATGTCCACCAGTGCTGGTCACTCTTTAAGCGATGCCTCCTAGAAGCACAAGATCAGGCAATTCCTAAATATCGCAAGTCAGGCAGGCGGGGCAGGAGGCCGGCGTGGCTGACCAGGAACGTTCTAATGGAGATTAGGTGGAAACAGGGAGTGTTTCGCTACTGGAAGGAGGGCCAGGCGTCATGGAAAGAATACAGGGATGCTGTTCGTGTTTGTAGGGAGAAAGTTCGTGTGGCCAAAGCACAGCTAGAGTTGAAGCTGGCTGTGTCTGTGAGAGAAAATAAAAAGGGTTTTTTTAGATATGTAAATGGAAAAAGGAGAACTAAAGAATACATAGGGCCTCTCCTTGATAGGGAAGGTCTCCTCACAGACAATGACATAGGCAAAGCAGAGACGCTTAACGCCTTCTTTGCCTCTGTCTTCAATGCCGATGATGGGCTTCGGGACCCAGGGTGCCCTGAGCTGGAGGACCGGGACGGTGGGGATGACAAACTCCCAACTGACCCTGAACATGTGCGGGATTTGCTACTCCACCTGGATCCCTACAAGTCCATGGGTCCGGATGGGATTCATCCCCGGGTGCTGAAAGAGCTGGCGGACGTCATCGCGGAACCTCTTTCAATTATTTTTCAACGATCCTGGGAATTTGGAGAGGTCCCGGTAGACTGGAAGCTGGCAAATGTTGTGCCGATTTTCAAGAAGGGTCAGAAAGAAGACCCTAGCAATTACAGGCCTGTCAGTCTCACGTCAGTGCCTGGTAAAATCATGGAGAAGATGGTTCTCAAACTTATTGAGGCACACCTGGGGGACAAAGCAGTCATTGGTCCCAGCCAGCATGGGTTTGTGAAGGGTAGGTCCTGCCTAACTAACCTGATTTCCTTTTATGATAAGATCACCCGTATGGTGGACCAAGGGAAACCAGCTGATGTGATTTTTTTGGACTTCAGCAAGGCTTTTGACACGGTTTCCCATAGGATCCTACTGGACAAAATGTCCACCATACAGCTAAATAAAAACATCATACGATGGGTGAGCAATTGGCTAACGGGCAGGGCCCAAAGGGTTATGGTAAATGGGGCTGTGTCAGGCTGGCGGGCGGTCACCAGTGGGGTCCCTCAAGGCTCCATTTTAGGGCCGGTACTTTTCAATATTTTTATAAACGAGCTGGATGTAGGAATAGAGGAATTTTGAGCAAGTTTGCTGATGACACCAAACTTGGAGGAGTTGTGGACTCAAATGAGGGCGTAAAGGCCTTACAGAGGGATCTGGACAGGTTGGAGAGCTGGGCGATCACCAACCGCATGAAGTTCAATAAGAGCAAGTGCCGGGTCCTGCACCTGGGACGGGGAAACCCTGGCTGCATGTACAGACTGGGCGACGAGACGCTGGAGAGCAGCCTAGAAGAGAGGGATCTGGGGGTCGTGGTAGACAGCAAGTTGAATATGAGCCAGCAGTGTGCCCTGGCAGCCAGGAGGGCCAATTGTGTCCTGGGGTGCATCAAGCACGGCATCGCTAGTAGGTCAAGGGAGGTGATTGTCCCGCTCTACTCTGTGCTGGTGCGGCCTCACCTCGAGTACTGTGTGCAGTTCTGGGCACCACAGTATAAAAAGGACATGAAACTGTTGGAAAGTGTCCAGAGGAGGGCTACGAAGATGGTGAAAGGCCTTGAGGGGAAGACGTACGAAGAACGGCTGAGGTCACTGGGCCTGTTCAGCCTGGAGAAGAGGAGGCTGAGGGGAGACCTCATCACAGTCTACAACTTCCTCGTAAGGGGGTGTCGAGAGGCAGGAGACCTTTTCTCCATTATCACCAGTGACAGGACCCGCGGGAACGGGGTTAAGCTGAGGCAGGGGAAATTTAGGCTGGACGTCAGGAGGGGGTTCTTCACAGAGAGGGTGGTTGCACACTGGAACAGGCTCCCCAGGGAAGTGGTCACTGCACCGAGCCTGTCTGAATTTAAGAAGAGATTGGACTGTGCACTTAGGCACATGGTCTGAACTTTTGGGTAGACCTGTGCGGTGTCAAGAGTTGGACTTGATGATCCTTAAGGGTCCCTTCCAACTCAGGATATTCTATGATTCTATGATTCTAATGAACACACATACAGACCAGACTGGAATGCTTATATAATGCTGAAAGCTAGTTAGACTAGGACATAGCTAGTAGTCTAGGACATAACTAAATTTTAGATGCTTTCACCGTACTTCGGGTGAAAATAGGAAAGACTGTTATTACTCTATAATTGTCAACAGTATAATTGTCACTGTAGCATTTAAAAATTTTCATTTCAAGTTTTCCACTAATCACATCTTTATTTCTTGTCCTACTTGTCCACTTAGCATAGTACAAAGTATGATCCAAAATACTTTGGAAATACACAGGGAAAGAGGATGAGATTTCATGATAAGAAGTAATTAAGGTAGTATTTCGCATACAGTGTAAATATGAAAAACAAAACAAAACAAAAAGTTTTAAAAATAGGTATTTTGAAGGGCCAAAAAAAAGGCTTTTTCATAAACTAAATTATCCTGGAAGGCTCTGTAATCTGCTGGACATAATTCACTTGCCTACATAATCAGAATTTCTACTTTAATTATAAATTAATGATAAACCACTATCAGGAAAACATCTTTAGTTAAAACTCATGACTAGTACTTAGATGTTCTGCTTTACTTCTCAGTTTTGCCAGATGTATTATCTGAACTTGGTTATCATTAGCTTTGGCCAAGAGAGGGAGGGAAGATGGCATGTGTGATTTTAAGCTATTTCTGTTCCATATGCAAGTATCTTGACTAGCTAAATGAAAATCAAATCTTCAGTGGGATCAGAAAAAGAAGTCTGGCTTTAACTATATTAGTGTAGTATAATTAGATGTACATCCTGTTTTATTGTATATATAAATTTAATGAGGCTTTGACTGTATTTAGTGTGAACACAGAAATGTTTTTCTCCATTTGAATTCCTAGGCTGTGAAGGAAAATACAGAAGCAACTTAGGAAAAAAGTTCTCTAAATCTATCTTCAGTAATGAAGCAGGTGTGAACCAAGATTCCCATTTTCCAGGTGGAACAATGACTACAAAATCAGCAGTCCACATGGTAGTGTGTTTTCTTCAACTCTGCATTGTAAAGGGGCAGATAATATGTGAAAGGCAGATGGTTGCTGAGTGGCAAGTGGAACCAAAACCCATTGTAGTAAAATGGACACCAAGGGAAAACATCTGCTCAGACTTTTATACAGAATGCTGGAAAATGAATAAGAATACTACCAGGGAAGATAAAAATCTCAGTGTCCCTCAGATATGCCCCTTACAGCTTCAATTAGGTGATAGTCTCTTCATCTCCTCTGAGCCATCCTTCCAGTCATATGGAATGAATTTGGTAAACGTCTCCAAGGAAGAATTTATTAATTGCCCTAAAAGTGGTTTTCTTCAAGAGCAGCGGATTTTTGTTTGCCAGATAAGAGGACTGCACCAAGTTGACCCAAATTGGCTTGGTGCTGGGACTCATTACTTTGCAGAGCTTCATAAGAGAGGTCCAGCATTATGCAAGATGGGCCTTCGTCTGAATGTAACCATAAAGCAGCAGTTTTGCCAACAGTCTCCAAATGCACCATTATGCTCTGGGCATGGAAGATGTTTAAGCCATGTTTGGGAAAAAGCATATACTTGCCATTGTTTCCCACGGTATTCTGGAAAATTCTGCCAGAAGTTTGATATGTGCTCCATTAAACCTTGCCATAACAATGCCTCATGTACTGAGAAGTCAGAAGGTACCAGAGAATCATATGAATGCACTTGTCCTCCAAAATTTTCAGGTATTTTTTTTTTTCTCTCCATGTATAACTGTTACATATATATATATTCATTCCTTAATGCAAAATAATGCAGTGAGCACATTATTAACAATGTTTTTATACAGTTTGATTGTCCATTGACCCTACCACACCTGCACTGTCCTTTTTACCTGTAGTTTCTTATATGACCATGCAGTTGTTCAAAGAAACATACTTGGTTACATTTGTGTGTACATTGTGAGGAAAGAATAAATAAATCCTCATCGTGTTTCTTTCCCACTTATGAACAAGACATAGGTAAGGACTTGTGTATGTAAAAAAGATAACCGATTATCTTTGCTTGCGTGATCAGCAGATTAAGTTTTTACACAAAATAAGATAAATAGTTGGGAATCAGCCCATACACAAATAGTTTTTAAAACAAAATTCTGACAATCAACAGTTTTGTTGAAATAAACTTTTAATTCAACCTGCAACAAAAATGTCCTTTGCAGCTGAAAGACCTTTGAAGTTACATTAAAGAAATCTGTTTTCAATTGAAAAATCATGCATTTAATTTGAAATGCAAGGAAAAAAAAATTCCACTTTTCTATTGTTAAGTTCTTTTCCAAGTAAGTTTGCTAAAAATACTTTTGTTACCAGATTAAATATTTCACAAATTGAAAACAAAACAAAACAAACACACACAATTCTATCTAGGAAATATTGAAGTATTTATCTAAAGCCCACTGAAGGAACTAAATCTGTGTTGAGGATCAGAATACCAGAGAGTACAACATGATTATATGCATTCTTACCCAGTCACTGTCTTGATTACATGCAGGAACAGAAGTGGATGAAGGAAAGTATGGGTATGTTTTTCCTACGTTCAGAACAATGGAGTTCAGGAGTCCTTTAGGATGCACCAGAAATAAATATTTCTATCAAAAGAAGGATTGTTTTATCTCTTTATTTTTTCGTGAAGAAGGATTCTAGCAATGTTCCTTGGGTGGATTGCAATTCTGTGCTCTTATGAATGTGATGTTATACTGTGAAACACAATTGATGAGTCATGAATGAGTGAGGTTCACAGAACACAGAAATGAAAGTTATGTTGCATAAAGTTTGCTGTAATTTATTTTTAATTGCTTTACAGACTGCATAATATTTTGATTACTAATGCACTTGCAAATAGCAGATTATGCAGGTATGAATATGTCAGTATTATAAGAAAAATATATTTTTAATTATTCAAGGTTTGGTAAAAATAGTGGAAAAACAATGGCAGAAATTATTGATGCAGCATATTTTCCTTTTTTTTATCTAAAAAAGCTTTATAGTACTGTTATTTAAATTGATAGAAAGATTCTCAAGCAATTATGTTAAAACCAATCATCATGCTTAACACTATCATTAAGCAATGCTTAAAATATTCTGCTAGAATATATGACACAGTGTTGGCTAATGCCATCATTTTGCACTGACATTATTGGTTCAGTAAATAAACTGAAGCAAGAAAAAATAAGCAAGAAAAAATAGGAGATTAAACCATCATATATTATGGATATGACTACAGAAATGTACAAGAACTAAAAGCACCTCCCATAAAGTGTATTAGAAAGTGGAAAAATTGCTCAAGTGTGAATGATGTTATAGCAACAATTCAAGTGGCAAGCAAAATTATGTATTTTTTTCAGATCCATATGTTTTAATAGCATATAAACTGATAATTAGAACTGTAATTCCCAGAAAGCTTCATATTAAGAAAAAAATAGTCAAAAGTTGGACTCCACATGTAAACAGCTTTTGGTCTTATGCTGGAAGAAACTGTAAGCTACTTTCAAGTCACAAAGAAACAAATGCCTACTGTACTAATAGTATTTCTGGATTTTAATTTATATGTGAATTTGTAGTTATATGGTAAATGAGTTCATATTACAGCAGCAGAACATCTTTATACCTCACTTTAGAACTTCAGTAATTTCGGTGAATGCTAATGATATGAGCACAAGTATCTAACCATCTACCTATAAAATTAAATGTTATATTTTACATATGAATTTGACATTTCAAGGAAAAAAACAAAAAAAAAAGTAAATATTTACTTATTTTCAGTGTTCTTATTATCTCTTTTAAATAGGTAGAAATTGTACAGAAATAGTTGGACAGTGTCAGCCACATACATGTCTCAGTGGCAACTGCAGCAATGTTACTCCAAACAGTTTTCTTTGTGAATGTGACAAGGGCTTTACAGGTAAGAAAACACTTTTTTTTTCCTATGCTATCATAATGGTGTGAACCTTTGCTTCACTGAAACAATTGTTTTAGATGATTGTTTCATGGTTTGTAATTTCCACAGATTTTTAAAATGTCTTGTAACATAAAGAAATCAGACTTCCATGTGAATATTTTAAAGGACTTGAGTACTAAAAGTAAACTTGTGTAAATGACAGCAGTTTTTGATATATGGTTCACATCCATGAGGACCTTCCTCTTGCTGGTAATATAGCAAAATTAGGATCATAATCACCAACTCACTGATTCTCAGATACAGAGTTTGCAAGAATCAAGGATCAGTTCTTGCTCAATGATTTAGGATGATTGATATATATTCATAATTTCAATATCTTCTTAAGAGATGTGCTAGAAAAGTAAGATAAAAATAATTTAAAGAATCAATAATGTCACGATTAAGTGGTGTGTCTCTCAAAAAAAACAACAAATGCAACTCAGAGGTTAATCAGTTTATGCAAGATTTATTTGACAAATAAGATGATTTCATGATAATAGCTTAAATCAGAAAGTGTATCTAAAACCATTCTATTTTAGACACTTTTTCTGGGAGGTTGTGATAGCAGTTAAAACTGTTTATTCTTATACTTCACAGCAGAGATTTATTGAGCTGGTATAAGAGAACTAGCAATACTTAGAAGAACATTCTTTAAGAAAAAGCTAAATATAAAGCTAGCATTTGAATATCCAAGGACAGCAAAACCTCTAAAAAGTGTTTCTTTCATGGAAGCATTACTTATCCCTGAAAAGCACAGAAGATAAAAAACTCATCACATTGAGATATTAAATTAAAAGTAGAGCAAAACACAGAAGAAAAAAAAAAAAAAAAAAAAAAAAAAAAGCAAAGGGGAGTAAATTCCAGTGCCACTGTTTATTTTCTTAATGAAAAAAATGAACATTCCTGTTTACATTTTAGTTGACTCAAAAAAAAAAAAAAAAAAAAATGTTTCTAATTCTATATTTTTAGTAGCTCCTTTTTATATTCCTCTCCCCTGTCCTTCACTGTATAGGGGATCATGATCAGCCTCATTCTGAGAAAATCCTTTCTTTCCAAAGGAGGAAACTGAGGAAACTCACAGTCACAGAATCCATGAGTAAAGTATTCTACAACCAACTTTTTCCCCGTGCATGGTCTATTTTTTTTTTAAATAGTTTTGTCCCTTTCACCCAAATTGTGCTGAAACATTCTTTTGCATCTAAGCGATCCTTGCCTATTGGGATTGAGGCAAGAAGACAAGGACCACCCTTCCATATACAGAAAACCTGAACCCAAAGTGACATGAAAATAGTTCAATGTACTCAACTATGGTGACATGGCAGCAGTAACTGAAGTGTTGTACTCCAGGTTTCTGGCAAGGATTGAGAAGAAAATGAGACTATGATTGTGCATTACCTGCCTTTTTATTCCCTCGGTAGCTAAAAGAACATGGAGTATTCTTTCTTCTCTCTAAGCACACTAGCAAGAAGGCAGGATTTCAGGAATGAGGAGGTTCTCTTTTCTCAGGTGACAAGCAAGAGGACATGAGGAAATGGTCCCAAATTATGCCAGGGGAGGTTCAGATTGGATATTAGGAAGAATATCTTCATGGACAGGGTGGTCAGGCTGCACGGAGAAGTGGTGTAGACCTCATCCCTGGAGCTATTTAAGAAATGTGGACAAGGCACTAAGGGACATGGTTTTGTGACGGGACTTGGTAGGTTGGGTTGGTAGTTGGATTTGATGATGATCCTGAAGGTCTTTTACAACGTAGATGATTCTATGATTTTATTCTATGAATGATTTTTTTTCCCCTGTTGTAATATAATTTACTTCAGCTGTCACTGTTATAGGGATGTAGTACATCAGCATACCTTGCATCAGAACTATTTGACCGATATAAAATAACATTCTCTAATTATTTTTCAACAGTGTGCTTTCTTTAAATTCACATTTCTTTCTGTAATAATATGTAAAATTTTCTGTCAGTATTAAGGCAATTTCAAAAATATTTACCCACCCAAAAAATTATAAAAAGTGGCATTATTGGTATTCCAATGTATCTGTACTGTGTTCTGAGACAAGATGAGCTGTCTAATTATGAATCTTGTATCAAGAATGCTTAGAATAGCATTCTTATCAAGAATAGCATTCTGTATCAAGAATGATTAGAATAGCATTCTTGATACAAGATTAGCATTAAGAATGCTATTCTAAGTGTTTGAGTAGATTAAAATCATTCATCTATTTTGGGTGGAATAGAATAGAAAATACAAACAAAAAAACAGGATTGTGTAAATGATGTTTAAGAATTTATAAACTTTTATAAATGTATTTTTTTTCCAGAATGAGGTAAGAGACTGGCAGTAACTGTTAATATGGTATGAAAGAAAATACAAAAAGGTTTTGTCACTGCAGGATGATAAGATGTAAATAAAATTACAATAAAGTTATTTTATTATTTACAATTATTATTTACAAGTATTTATTCAAAATAAGTAAAGGTTACCTAACCCAAGTTGTTGCATTCACTATGATAAAATGCTCTTATTAGACTGGTAAAGTATATATTCATGTTAGCTATGGATTTTTATTTTTTATAGATTGTTTAGTTCATTCACTGAGCTCTTACAACTTTCCTCACGCACATTTTAAACATATTTCAGTAACAAGCAGTTAACCTTAGGCATGCCATTACTTTATGATTGAATACTCCATGATGAAATTTGCACACTTAAATTTATTAAGGAATGTTTAGGGCAAGGATATCTGAGAGAGATGAAGACAAGATGGATATAAGGATGAAGGTGGTAAAAAGGCAGTATGAGAGCAGCTGCCAGTCTGCACACTTGTCTGACTCCTGCATTTAATCACTGTAGTCAATCCTATCTTCTTATATAATCCTTTCTTAATTTTCTTTCCATGTAATCTCACTGTCAACTCTGACTGAAGACTTTAAGGTCTAGGTACCAGTGACAGGAGATAATAATGTGACTGAATATGGGGTCTGCAATGAAAATTAGACAGCTGGTGATAACAGCTCTGACTTGTGTTGTGCCAGCAGCTGGAGTGAATGAGGGTCTTAAGATCAGCAGCTGAAGGGACTCATTAAGAGTGTGTGTCTGTAGAGAGTGAATTTTCTTTCAGTGACTGGAGTCAGGTCTTGGATGATGGTGGTCACCGTGTCCAGTGCCATCATCTGGAGCAAAAGAGGGTCCCAGCATCAACACCTGTAGAGTGGAAGAAGGGTGATAAAACCAGCATGTCTGAGCACCAACAACTGTGGGGACTGGTCCTTTTCCCTTAATCTGGTGTGTGTGTGTGTGCACACACGTGTGTGTGTGTGCGTGCATGCATGCACGCATATGTAGTTCTTTAGCAGATGGTGCTGGACTTGGTGGTGAGTGGGAAGCCTGGGGTCTGGGCATCGATATAAGCTGAGCTGAGGGCATGTGCTGGTATTCTAGGGATCCATGAATATCCATGTCCTTGTGAACAAGAAAGTATAGATGTGCATATTTTAGCTGTTTGGATTCAATCCCGGTAAATCAGAGAGAAGGACTGGTATTTGATGTTCTGTGCTTTTGTTTCATGTGAGTTGTGTTATTATACATGGGTATTGCTAAAAGTGCCTTCTCTCTGGGCAGTCTATGCGTCAGGCCATTAGTGTTTTCTCCATGTGTGTCATCTCTGCATGTATCTCTAGCTTACATGTTCATCTTTTCCACTGGTTGAACCTGGAATGGGAACACTGCAGCTGCATCCATCAACCTGCAAGGGAAGGACTTCCAGGGTGAATGGGGCTGGCTTCCCACAGCTGGGAAAGGAGTATCCTTGAATCCTGGATTCCACTAGAGGAGGTGTCTCTTATATAACCTCTAATAAACAGAATGTTTCTGAAGCTGAAATTCTAACAGATCTTGAGGTACCGTTCTGAAGATGCACAGAAAAATTAATGACTCATTCACAACCAACAAGAAATAGCAGTATCTTAGTTATCTCCATAATGGTAGTGTATTTACCACGGACAGTGTTTAGTGGATTGAGAGCAGAAGTTTTCTGCTTGAATATGTTTTGTTAAATCTGGGGGGCTTTTAACTCCTTAGGTGGGAAGAGGGTAGGTAACAGAAATAATTAAAAAAACAACCCTCTATTGAGCACTTGAGATTGTTGCTTTTTTCACATATTCCTGTAAGGGAAATCTACATTTTCTGTCTTCCCCAGTGGTCCAATTAGCCTCTTTACAGGCCATGATGAATTCCATCTTCATTTTTGGGACAAAAGACAGTATGATTATGAATGAGGTGGCTTTGCTTGGAGCCACTCAGAGCTTCCATCATCCAGGTACTTTAATTTAAAGTGGTCTGCTTAATCAGTCAATTACAGCCTGAGTACTGTGAAAAAAGTCATAATTATAAAAAGATATATATGTATATATGGACTGAACAAATGTATTGTTTGTGTGGTCAGTATGTTAACAGGCTAATGATTCCATTTGTCTAACACTTATAGTCCAATTTAAAATGTAAAGACTTATTAATAATATCCAGAAAACAAACAAACAAACAAACAAACAAAAGATTGGGGAAAAAAAAAACACCCTTCCTAGTACCTATTTTTTATTTGGGTGTTATGCTTAGCTTTTCAGTGTTCCTCTTGGTCCCAAGATCAACACATCAAACTTCTTCAAAGACTGGGGACAAGAGTCGCCACAAGTCATCAGTATCCTGAAGTCCTTTTTGGGAGGAGCATGATATCCATGGTGGAAGATTCTCCCCCATTAGTCAAGGGTCCAGGTTAATTTTACACATTTTCATATCACATCCTGCTTCTTTCTCCAAGCTATAGGCAGGCATTGCCCCAACTACTCCTCTTCCCTTCACCCCAAACATGCACAGACACAAAGGGTTATTGTTTGTCAGGCAGTGACATAATGGGGAGAGGGAAGGTGGTGATGTCACTCCCTCCACAGGGGGTCCATTCCTAGAGATGATGCTAAATTGGCATCAGGGATGCCAGGTATTAACCAGACAGGTTCTGAGCCACTGCACTGTCACGTCAGGACAAAAGTCAGCCTGAAGAAATATTCCTCCTATATGGAATTTGTTATTTATTATTTCTTTAGGGAACAGGCAGGGCAACAACAACAGGGATGAAAGGAGATCAAGGGAAGAGGGCAATTAGAGAGCAAGTCTTTCCAGGCTATTTTAATCTCTCTCTCTCTCTCTCTCTCTCTCTTTCTCTCTTTCTCTCTCTCTCTTACTCTTACTCTCACTCTCTCTCTCTCAACTGACAATGGTTTAATAAAACAGTTTGTCAAGGATGACAGTTTACTCAGAGAAAGCTTTCAATCATGAGGATGATGATCCTTAGTTATAAAATCATCCTGAGAAATATTCCCTTATCTCTGCTCAATGTCACTGGAGTGGAGAAAGTATGGCCATGCCTTTTGGCCATTTTTATAAATGACACCAAAATGGCAGTAATTCTTTTAATGTTAAGGAAGAAAATGCATGTTGTATTTTTTATTTTAAATGAAGTTATGTTTTTTAATCATGTAATTTCATGTATATTTCATATTTCTTTCATCAGTACTGTAAGATCTGTAACAGCATGTTCAGTATAAGAGTTTGAATCTCTCATCTCTCTCAAGTATCATAGCAATATTTATTTATTCTTATAAAATGCTTTCTATATGAGAATTCAGTCCAGGTTGCTTTTCTCAACCCTTTTTTCACCTTCATTTATAATTTACTTTTAATCCAACTTTAAAAAAAATTAATCCAACTTTAAAAAAAATTAAAAAGACATTTTTAAGTTAGGGTTTTAGTCTTCCTCAGCATCTTTTGCTATATTTAGCCTCTGTCACAAACTACCATTCTGTAGATGCTTTGCTCTACTAATTTTCGTGTTCATCAGGTAATACTTGTCCTCACTGATCTGATGATTAAGAGACTCAGCTCTTCTCCAGGTGAGTCCTATCGCATGCCAGAGACCGTAATATGTCAGTCACATGTGACTCAGACATGAAAATAAACATGCAAATCCTAGCTCCTGATTCTCTGATACATACTTATTAAATTACTGTATTTAACTCAGTACCAGGGAGCTCATAAGATCTTATTTAAATCATTTTCAATTAGGGTATCTTAATTGGGACCTTAAGTTTTCTAGGGGCTGCTATTTCAAGAGAGTGATGCAGGGAACTGAGACCTTGAAGACACTACTTCAGCAACAAAGGAACATTTTACTTCGAGAGCTAAGTGCCTTTAAGTTAGATGAAGAGAATATTTGATAGGACTTTTCATATACTTGCTGAGGCTAAAGCAATTTAGGCAACTGTCTAAACTTGTGCTAGATAAATCTGATACAAATAACTATAATTTACTTCTACAGACATGATACAGATCAATCTATCTTACCTAATAATAAAGATACATAACAAAGACCTGTTGGAGCTGCACCAAATAATATGAATTAGTTTCTCTGACCAAGCAGATTTAAGTTTTCTTAAATGTACTTTCCTGGCATGATTCTATTACACACTTCAGTAATCTAGTTTTCAAAACTTATGATTTTTAATAAGCTTCCTGCATCATACAATGCAGGAATTCCTTTTATTAATAGAAAAACATCATTGAGTAATAAATCGGTTTCAATATAATGATTAAGCAATCTCTGACAGTACTTTATGGTAGACAAACATAATTACTCTAGGATAACACCAGACATGTATCCTTCCTGTAGTTTATTGTTAACTACTAAATAGAACAACATTAAATGCTGAGCAGTTCAGTGATCCTTTGCTCACTTTAAAGGAATAAGCTAGCTTGCACTCAAGTTTCCTTATTATTAAAGTTATGTCAGGGCAAATTCCAGTGACCTTTCCAACCCTTAAATGTAAATCAAGACCTTGGAGAGTAAATTGTACATTTCAATGACACTATAACCCAATATACTAACTAGTAAGCTTTTAACAAAATGCATTGTAACAAAATATTTTTGAAAACAGGGGGAAGGGGAGAGACAATTACTGGCTGCGAGATGAATAACAATGCTTAGTTGTACAGTGAAAGATGGAAGTTGTGCTATTATAAGAAAAGCAACACTATTAACACTAAAATAACTCTGAAATAGATGGCAATGTGCAAACACTTGTGGGTGGTGTAGATTTTAAGTACGTTGGTTATAAGATTCTTTGGGAAGGTATGCTTGAGCCATGATGAAGTAAACAGTTTGGCCGGTGAAACCTATGGCAAAATACCAAAAGATGGCTGAATTCAGAAAATGTGTTTTTCCTCATCATTTCTTTTGTCTTTGTGAAAGCAAGCTATTCATCAGTATTGGTGGGCAGTGTCACCTTAAAAATTTGGTTTTAAAATTAGATTTTTTACCTATCTCGTGATTCATTAAATGCCAAGACTTAGGCTATAAGTTAGTGTACACAGAACACAACAGCATGTAACTGGTACATTTTATGAAAGCAGATAAACAACCATTTATGTTATTTATAATAACTGATGCACTAGTTTGGTTCAGGATAAAGTAAATTCCTGGTATCATCTTCTTTCAGATGAATAATTGTCTGCCATGTTCTTCAGGGAAGGTGTTTTGTTTTTTTTCCCTACATGACTCTTAATATACTTCACAACAAATTTCTAACTGAACAACTTTTTTATTACTTCTGTTTTAAATTAAATCTGTTTATTTTAAAATGTGATTGGGTTTTTAGTAGTTGGATAATTCTCACTGAAACTTAACTAAATTAGATCACTTAGCAATTGCAATATACACTCTAAATGAATGGGTTCATTGTGAGGTTACAGAACTACCACTGTAGTAAGTACCACAATTCATTATTCTAACCCCTAAACTCCCTTTGTTTCCATACTACATTGCCATTTTTGCAGAAATAAATGATGTGATAGAACATTACAAGGTGTTATCAGGCTGCAAATCTGACTAAATCTTTCAAGGCTCCTTACAGACACAGTCTCTCCATTCTTTGGATTCCTGTCCTTCACTAGAGATATTCATTAGTAATTCATAAATTGCCACAACTTCTATTCATTTATTATTGTTTCATGGTTCTTTAATGAAAACAAAATAATGCATGCACATTGCCTTGCAAAAGGTAGTGGAGAAAAAAAAAAAAGACACGCCTCATTGTTATAGATGTTATCACTCAAAAAACACTGGTAGCACTTAACATTGAATTAGAAATAACCTGTAAATTTATTAAAAATTAAACTGACTGAAACTTTAGTGTATGAATGTCTATTGCACTGACATATCTGAATAATTCCCTCCTCTTTATGACTTCTAAATTTGCTCACACAATCACACAGAATCACAGAATGGTTGAGGTTGGAAGGGACCTCCAGAGATCATCTCATCCAACCCCTCTGCTCAAGCAGGGTCACCTAGAGAATTGCATCCAGGTGGGTTTTGAATATCTCCAAAGAAGGAGATTCCCCAGCCCCTCAGGGCAGCCTCTTCCTCATATGACGATGAAACCTCCTGTGGTTCAATTTATACTCATTACTCCTTGTCCTACCACTGGCCACCACAGGGAAGAGTTTGGCCCCATCCTCTTTACATTGTCCCCTCAGGTATTTATAGAGGTTGATAAGATCCCCTCTCAATCTCCTTATTTCTAGGCTAAACAGCCCCGGCTCACTTAGTCTTTCCTCATAAATCTCCAATCTCTTAATCATCTTCATAGCTCTACACTGGACCCTTTCTAGGTTCTACGTGCCTCTTGTACTGGGGAGCCCAGAACTGCACACAGTATTCCAGGTGTGGCCTCACCAGAGCTGAGTGGTAGGATCACCTCAGTCCACATTCCTCCTGATGCAGGCTAGGATCCCATTGGCCTTCAAACTCTTTCTTTTAGCTGAAAAAAACATCTCCAACCTTTTCCACTTGATCAGTCGTCTGTTAGCACTGTTTATTTGAAGTACAAATAAAGAAAAAGATCTGCTATCTGGCTGAAAATTATCTTTTAATATCTGCAACTTGAAACTCTAAAGTGCTGTAGTTACCTAATCTATATCTTACATATCTCTGATATATACATATATCAAATGCTTGTTTGTGTTCCCTGGTTATATGACACTGACTCAGACTTACATAAGTAAGGATGGAAAGAGATTATCCTCTGAGACCATCTGTTTTCTCAGGCAGATCCTTGGCGAGCAAAAGTGAATCTCTTCAAAGATACTATTCAGTTATCATTATCAAGGACTTTTAGCAGAATGTCTAACGTGATGTAAATGTTTATGAATTTTTATGCAATGTAAAGTCATACAAAATTTTCCATACTAGCCAAAAATATATTATTAGCTAAAAGCATATTTAGGATTCTAGTTTTAAAATTTCATTTTAAGTTTCCCAGCTGTAAATGATACTATAGACAACCCTTCCCTCCACACCCCACCCTTAAATGTGGACTTGAAAAGATAATTTTTACTTAATTTCTGTAATCCCCTCCACTTCAAAGGGCATAAATTAAAAATCACAATAACGGCAGATGAGATATAATTTGCCCTCAAACACAAGGATACTAGCCTATCCACATCAGAGCAATCATAACCATGGACACATCAGTTGAGGAATATGGATGTGGAATAGAAGGGTCAGATTTATCCACGGATTCAGCAATGTCTTCCCTATCTACCAGACCTTACATGACTGAAGATTGTGAATAGCTTAAAGCATGTACTGCTGGCAACAAGAGTCTCTAGGAAATGTGACAGGCCTGCAGAAGTATGGGAAAAGTAAATTTGTGTCATGACACATATCTAAAAGTAAGTTTCCAGTTAGTAAAAACTAGTAGGAAAAAAAATAGGGGGTAACAAGTCAGGAAAGAGATGACATTTTATGTTCTTGTGCTGAGTTACAAGATATGGAGGATTACTTCCAACAGTAGTAAGGGATAAATGTACTGATATGGAAGGAGCCAGTAATATAGATTAGAGTAATATAGATTAGAAAGCACAGAGGAGTTTGAGCTTCTGAGTACTGAAGGAAAGAAGGGCTGGGGAAAAAAATAAGAAAAAGTAAGAAATGAGTGACTTTTTATAGGGAGCGATTGGTTTAGGGTTAGCAACAGGATAAAGGTTTGGAAATAAGTCAGACAATCTAGTTAAATATCAGAGCCTTAAATACTGCCTGTAGTATCAAAATATCAGTTTAAATAATTTGGTGAAAATAAATAAATAAATAAAATAAAAATAAAAATAAGGCCATTGAATGCACAACAAACATTGATGTAATTAAGAGTCAGTATGGATTCCATAAAGGGAAACCCTGCCCCATAAAATCATAGAATCTTTCAGGTTGGAAAAGACTTCCAAGATCATCTGGTCCAACCATTACCCTACTACCAATGTCACCCACTAAACCATGTCTCTAAGCACCACACCCAACCTTTCCTTCAACACCCCCAGGGACAGTGACTCCCTGGGCAACTCGTTCCAATGCCTGACTACTCTTTCTAAGAAAAAACGTTTCCTAATTTCCAAACTGAATCTCTTCAGGAGCAGCTTGAGGCCATTCCCTCTAATCCTATCACTAGTTATCTACAAGAATAGGCTGACCGCCAGCTTCCCAAAACTTCCTTTCAGGTAGTTGTAGCAATAAGGTCTCCCCTGAGCCCCCTCTTCTGCTAACTAAACAACACCAGCTCCCTCAGCCACTCCTCACAGAACTTGTGTTTCAGGCCTCTCACCAGCTTCATAGCCCTTCTTTTGTCTTGCTCCAGGGCCTTGATGTCCTTCTTGTAGTGAGAGGCCCAAAACTAAACACAGTTACTCGAGGTGTGGCCTCACCAGAGATGAGTACAGGGGGACAACCACCTTCCTGGTCCTCACTCATCTCTTGGAATTCTGTGAGGTCACAATAAAGCATATGAATAAAAGAAATACAGTGTTCATAATATATCTGGGCTTACAATAAAGCCCTCAATAAAGCCACTCAAACGTTAAAAAGAAAAAAAAAAAAAGAAAAATAAAAAAAAGAAAAAAAAAAGTGTTGCTATGTAACTGGAAGAAAGGATTAAAAGCCAGTTAAAGAATAGTAAGAAGTCTATGTTCATTATTTCACGATGGAGGGAAGTCAGTCATGCATTCCCTGAAGACTGACACTTTGACTGATTTTATTTAGCATTTTCAACAACGATCTCGAGAAGGGAATTAACAGTGATATTCCAAGTCTGTAGATAAAATTATGCTCTTTCATGTAGTCAACCATCATGCCAATAATGAAGAACTCTGGGACGACTGCACAAAACTAAGCAAAAAAAATGAATTATGAGCATCAGTGTAGATTAGTAAATGATGGAAAACCCAGACAAAAATTGATTTAAACAATCTTTAAATGATGCTGAGTTTCCAGATATGACTCAAGAAATGAATCACAAAATCGCAGCATTCTTTATCTCAGAACAGAACACTTGAGATCATGTTTCACAAACCCTTTGCTCAAGCTGGGTCAGCTACAGAAGGCTGAATAAGACTATGCCCAGTCAAGGTTTGAATATGTACACAGATGGGAACTTCACAACCTTTGTGCAACCTGTCCCAGTTTTTGATCACCCTTATGGTAAACAAGTATTTTTGGGTGTCCAAAAATAATTTCATGTTTCAGTTTTGCCCATTTGGTTCAGTTTTGTTTCTTGTCCTGTTAATATGGACTACTTAGACGAATTTCCCTCTCTTCCTTCTTTCCCATAAGGTATTTATGTGCATGGGTATGATGAGCCTGAGCCTTCTCTTTCTCAGTCCCAGCTCTCTCAGCCTCTCTTCATATAAAAGGTGCTCCAGTCCCCTTAATCCTCTTAGCCATCTTTGAATTTTAAAAATTTCTGAAATCTTTGGCTGAATGTTCTGTGACAGGCAGAAAAGCCAACAAAGTATCAGGCTTCATCAAGAACAATATTGAGAAGAAGACAGAGGGCTCAATCTGTCACATGTAAAACATCTATGTGGCCATTTATTGCATATTATTTTGTTTTGAGAATAATTTAAGAAAAATTCTTGCCACTTAAATTTATAGAGGCATGAAATACCAATGGGCTGGAAAAAAAAAAAAATCAAATCTAGGCCGAACAGTTATCATATCACATCGCAACAAGGTTGTTTCATTGTCAACTTGTCAAAACTAGGAAGAAGTTGAATAGGGGGTTGAATAGGTGGATCCTCATTTGGAAAGGTTATAAAACAAAAGACTAAATGAAAAGTACAGACTCAATACAGTATCTAGAGGAAATTAAGAAAGGATTGCAACCTGCTGCATTCAATGAATATTTGCTTGTGTTTCTCCTTCGCTGAAGAACTACAATTCTTCAGTAACTACTTGGATTTCTTAGTAATTAAATAAACAAATTAATTAATTAACACAGTAGTATTCTTTTATTTCTTTTTGAAATATCTTTTGTCCAGATTTGTTTTTTTCTTAAAAAATAATTGCTTGATGCTTGACAAGTGATATTTTGTATTTCTTTCAACATTTGTCAGCTTTTACACTTTCAACATTTTCCCAGTTTTTATTACAATTTGAGATGGTGAAAGGTAAAAAGAAATGTCCATTAATGACTTGAATACCATTAAAAACGAAGGTCTGAAAAAGTAAAGACAGGCAATGAAGAAGTAATTCTCTCTTTCTGTTTGTTTTAACTGAAGTCTCCTGTTCCTACATACAGTTTTCTGCAATCTTTTTATCCACAGAGGGAAGAGGGCTTTGCTGTAACCTTATGTAATCCTAGCCTTTAGCTGTCGTGCCCCAACTTAATTACCTTTTACCTCTTCTAAGCTAATGTCACGGATGATTATACTATAATCTTTACCATTATAAATATATATCAAGGATGGACATAACTTTTCAGCTTTTCCTCTTAAAAGTGAAAAGATAGAGAAAGCAAAAAAAAGGATAATTAATCTATCCTTTGAACAACACTGAAGAAGACCCACATAATTTCTTCTGCTGGGTGTCTTTACTGCTTGAATGAGAAAGAAGTACGGAGTTGTTAAGTTTTTCTGTGTTTGTTTTGGTTTGTTTTATTTTTGGGTGGGGGATAGGGACACAGTGTTTCCCAAGCTCTGCCTATAAAGAAGAATTAAAAAAAAAAAAAATCTGGAAAAATCTTGAGTCCCTCTGAATTTGGGCTAAATTCCATTTTAATGTGGTCAGGATTTTCTTGACTGCCCTTGGCTGTCAAGATGTTGTGCCATTTCTTCTCCATGGCCCCCCAGAAATGGGCTCTAACCTCCTTTAGCTAAGTAGGGCAGACACAGACTGTGTGTCTCAGTACTTCTGTTATTGACTGAAGCTCACATATACTTATATAGGAAAGAACAGAGCTTTGTACAGGTGGTATAAGTGCATGTGCACATGACTAGACCCAGTTACATGCTTTCCTAAGTGCTTTTCTGGATCAGGGCCATAAGCTATTTCACAATTCCTTAAAAATTTATGCCTGATGTTGCAGTTGGGAGAGTAAGATCACTATTAAAAATAAAAAAGACAGAAAATAATAACTTTGAGATAAAGAAAAAAAAAAAAGAGTGATTGTATGCACTACTGCGTGCCCTACAGTGCCATCAGTTTCAGTCAATAATTTCATTACTAATTTGTTGTAAACTAATACATTAATAATTGGGTTTGAACAAAGTTTAAAACTGATATTTCTTATTAAATCAACCTTGTCAAAAAAAACAACCAAACAAAAACCTGATAGCAATGATGCAAAAGCTGCTTTTTACAAAGATGTCAATTATTACTGTAGATTTTTTTTTCTAATCTATACTATACTGAATATTTTAAGAAACTATTGGAAGACTTAAATACATCTAAACATTCATAAGTTACAAGAAAGAAAAGTACAAGTTTTGTCTAAGTGAAGATATTCTATTCAGTTAAATATATTTTATGCCAAGCTTAATTTCACCAGAAGTATAATTGAGGTTGATTTATATCAAGTTGACATCCCTTTTCTTTTAGACATTTTTGGGTAAAGAGAAATGGTTTCTCTGATAACCAGTATTTTCTTGCTTTCCATGTCTTATAAAAATTAAAGACTGTGGCTTCACATTTATAATCTTGCATTGCAAATGCATTTTAAAAGGAAATAAACAAACAACAAAAATATATATATATTTTTAGAGTAGTTATATAGTTCATGTTAGATAGTTCATGTTTGATAGAGTCAAATTTTTAATCCTGTGAAAATTTTTATAAGCCAGAAGTTCCAGATTATTTTATTTTAATCTTAGTTATTTATCTGAATATTTAGCACTTCCAAACACCCTGCAGACAGTCTCTTACTGTTGTTTCTGAATGAAGTAAAGGCAACTTTAGCAGAAAAAGTAAAAATTCTGGAGAAAAAATAATTTTATTTTTTTTTTAGCTTTTAGTTTTAAACCGAGTTAAGTATTGTTAAATTTTGTTGACAGCAATTTAGAAGTTTTTAAGTGGTGGAATATAGCTTCAGTGTTACATCAGTTTTGTACTAGCATCCAAAGATGGTATGCTTACCAATACATAGCAATGAATTTTTTTCTTTCACTTTCTTAGTCTCATTGTATTCTTCAGACACCAACCATAGCTGTTCATAACAATTTTCTTTTTACAAATCTCTCTGCTCATTTGAATCTGAATGTAGTTCACTTTCTATTTAAAACAATTATGGTAAGAAATGCAAAAATGTTTATCTAATTGTAATTCCAAGTGTATGATCATAGATCTTTTCTGAATAACAATGTGAGAATATATATTTCTATTCAAAGAAGCTTGGAGGGCAGGGGAGAAGAGGGGTGTGTGGGATGGAAGTAGAAATCTTGCCTATATTCTCCTCAAGTACTTCACATAATTGCCATGAATAGAGAGGAAAATGAGCCCATTATTATAGAGACCGGAGCCTACAGTTGTTTTTATTTAAGCAATAAACACATAATATTATGACAATGGGGATAATAGATGATTCGTTGAGGCACCATCAGTGTTCATACATTCTACAAAATCCATGAGAGAACAGACATGCAAGCAATATCTAAGAATCTGGATATTTCAGTTTACATATTTAGGAAAAATTACATTGGAGGACGAACCAAGTGGGATGTAACATTTCAAAACTGTAGGCAGGGATTAAGACTGAAAACAAGCCAAGCTACTCTCATTTGTATTTGATGGAATAATGGCTGAAAATGCTAAGGACATGAGAAGCAGTGTGAAGCAGTACTGATACCAAGGACATTCAACAAGTGTTTAATCCCTTTCTGAAATTTAATTCATAACCGATACAGGTCGAAACAAGTCCAAAAGAATGGATAGGCCCCTTGATGATACAGTCACTGTCCTACAGGTCTAGTACTTAATTTGCACTGATGCATATATCATAATGAGATGATAAAAGATCACGACCCTTACAATACTACAGCCATTGCAGCTCAACATCCTTTCGATATGTTAGGAAGCCATAATCATGACTACACAAGCCAAGAGCATCTAGCAGCAGACACTGTAAGGAAAACCCAATCTTATGGTTAATAAGCAGCTCAAACTCTTAACAGAGCTCTCAAATAGACTAATAATGGACACAATTTTAAAGCAGATAAGCACATATGCCTCAAGAATTGATATGATTTGATACGGTCATATGATGGGATTTGATACAGTCATACGGTTTGATACCGTGATATGATGCCATGTGACCTATGTTATAGAAGGTGCCAACATGTATGCACATGTGATCTAGGATGCCTTTTAGCTTGTTTTAAAGACCATATGTCTCTGATGTAAAATTCAGTACATATTTCTTGAATGTTATCAGACAAAATAAAGAAGGCAGAGAAAAGAGGGAGGGAAAGAAAAGAAAGGAAGAAAAGTGAATGAGGAAGTGCAAGGAAGAAGGTAAGAAAGAAAGGAAGAATGAGAGGAAGGAAGGCAGGCAGGAGATTAGGCAATTTCTCAGAGGTCTCACTATGACATCAAAGCTGACTACAACCTGATGCTACAAAGCTACATCAGCTCATCAGAACATTTCATTGTTCAATTTGTCATGCTGTAGCATCTCAAGATTTGTATAAGAAACTTTGCAATCCTCATTCTTCTTGGGAGGAAGCTGTGTTCCTGAAATGTCCACAGCCTCAGCCAGACAAGTAGCTGAAGAATCCCTGAACACATAACAGCTGGTGATAATTTCAGTACCTTAGTTTCATTAATTATGACTTCAGAGCATTATACATCTAATTAGTTAATTTCCTATCTTTATATTTCAGTGGTGAATTGCTCTGTATCAAGAGCATCCAAGTGCAACAAAAGTCTCTAAGTGTCTCTTTACAAAAAGGATAAAACATTTAATATGCCTAATACAGTCAGGCATATTTACTGTTTTGTGCTTTAAATCACGTAAAAAAGTCATGCCATTTTTCTTGTGTCTTATTTTGCATCCTGGTAGTACAGTATTTTTGTTGTTTGTGTGTGGGGGTTTTTTTTGTTTGTTTGTTTTTTCTCCTCCTTTTCAACTTAGAAAGTAAATCAGCTATGCTGGAATGCTTTTTTCCTTTTGATGTTGATGATGTGCTTTGGGCTAAACTATATTTAAAAAATGATTTTTTTCAACAACTGATTGTAAATAGTTTTATTTATCTGACTTAAAAGAGGCACAAGTTGTTAAAGATATGCTATATAGTATATTACTATGAGTTCTTAAAAGCAAGAAGTGGAAGAATACAGTTAATACCTCAGTACTCTTGATGACTATACAACCAACACTTATCAAAATGGTCTGCTGCAAAACAGATCTTGAAGAAACTTTACATTATTTTTATGTACTAAATCTAGACTTTGCAAAATAATAGCATATGTAAAGTGCTAAAATAAATAATAGTGTGTAAATAGTACAAACACAATTGATATTTCAGATGTAGGCATAAATCATTATCTTGTGTTATTATTTCCATATTGTTCCTAACCTGATCAGTATCAGTGTCAGCATCTGGTAGAAAACATAAAATTAACATTTCTAAAGTTTTTTAAACTAGCAAAGTGTGAACAATGGTGTTGCAGATGCTGCAACTACAGTTCTAATATAGTCAAATACAATCTCATATAACTAGGGGGAAAGAAAATGTCTTTTTTATAAAGAGTTTTAATACTAGCAAAAGAATAGGCTGCTACTTGATATCAACATCATTTTAAAAGATGTAAGATTATCAGAGAAAAACAGAAGAGGGGGAGATACCAAGAAGTAATCTAGAACTTACCCCTTTCCTCCAAGTGACTAATTGTATATATCCTTTCCAGGGGCTGTAGGTGTCAAAGTATTACTGCATATCAATATATGCAATATATATAAGTACAGGCAGCGGCTGAAGGTGGGGGGAGGGGGGGAAGGCCAGAGAGGTGGGCTGCAAGGGGGGATGGCCTCTGTGAGGAGAGGCCAGGGCTGCCCTGTGCTGAACACAGCAGATTCCAATGGCCCCACCACAGGGTATATCTGAGCCTAGCAGCCAAAATGTGGCATCTTTGGGAAAGTGCATTTAAGAAAGGGCAGTGATGGAGTGAATTAAGATGGGCCTGGGAAAGTGAGAAGGGAATGTGTCATTTTAATATTTGTCTTTGTTTCTCACTAGCAAATCTTTTTTAATTGCCACTAAATTAATTGCCACGATTGCTACATTGAGTCTGGTTTGCTCACAGCAATAGTTGACCAGCAACCTGCCAGTCTTTACCTCAATTCCCAAGCTTTCTAATTCCTGTCTTTCCTATTTTATGTCCCTGTCCTGCTGAGAAGGGGGTAATGAGCAAGCAGACGGGTGGGCATTTGGCCCTTGGCCAAGCCCACAATCATTCATATCAATATTTTTCTCATATGTTCTTAAAGAGCTCCAGAGAGAGACTTTCTAATCTCCCAAACATTTCTGATCTAATTTCATCATTAACAGTTTTCTTAACAACTCATTTAAATATTTTTTGCAGTTATGTTTAGTGCCATGACTTTTGCTGGGAAAACAGAACTGTCTCTCCAATTTGCAACAGTCTTTGTTGTATATGAAGATGATGATACCTATGTTCAGTAATACCTTCCTTAGCCTAGTCTCTCCCAGATGCATTAAACTCTATGCTATCTCCTAGGAGCTTTTTTTCCAGACATTTTCTGGAACCTGATAGTACATCAACCGCCTATATTCTTTGTTTTCTCTTTTGTTTCTTTGATTTCTGAATTTATACATTATATTAAATCTATTATTTCAGTGAAATGAGCTCATATGCTAGACAGGAATTCAAAGACATCTTTTAAAAATGTTTAGTTTTTATTGTTGTTGTTGTTTATTAGTTTGTTTTTTTAAGTTTTCGCTACAGTTTCATAGAAACTACTTACACACATTATTGAATAAATAAATAAATAAAAGCAACCCTATTTTTCCTTCTTCTGCCTTCTTCATGCATGAACACTGAAAACAGTTAAAGGTTAACTCTAAGGATAATATATTTCCACTCTAATAGCTCCAGGAGGTTTGGAGTTTCTATCTGTTGCCCCATGAAGACAATACTCTGAGCACTAAGGATAGATGTATTAATATTTTGGATATTCTAAGAAAATACAATGACAGATGAAAAAATATATAAATAAAATCCCCTAATTCTTGTACTTGAAAGGGATAGAATTAGTTACATAATGTTGAGTCCACTTAACTCAAATGTTGTATCTAGTTTTATTAGACAGTATCTAGTTGTATCTAGTTTTATTAGTCCTTATATATTGGTAACCAGATCAATTAAACACAGTGATAAAAGCCTTTGACGAAATACTAAATAATGTTTTCTTTAATGGCAAGAAAACAATACTGAGATATGCAGCAATACAACAAGCCAGGGCTCAATTCTAGGGACAATTGTGTACAACATTCTTATTAACGATCTGTATGCAGGAGTATAATGCATCCTTAGCAAGTTTGTTAATGATACTGAACTGTGAGGGGCTGTTAACTTCCTGGGGGGATGAGAGGCCTTGCAGAGGGATCTAGATACATTGGAGTACTGGTCAATCAGCAATGATATATGTGGTGGTTTTACCATGCTATACAGCTGAATTCCACCACAAGTGCTTTCTCACTCCCCCTCCTCAAAGAAAGAAAGGGGAGAAAATATGATGGAAGAGGCTCAAGGGTTGAGAAAAGGACGGGGAGATCACTTAAGAATTAGCGTCATGGGCAAAAGAGACTCATCATAGGGAGATTAATATAATATATTGTCTATCACTAGCAGACTAGAACTCTGAGAAACTAAAAGCAAACCAAAAACACCTTCCCCCCTCCGTTTCCCATCTCCTACCTCCTTCCCTGAGCACTGCAGGGGAAAGGGGGAATGGAGGCTGCCATCAGTCCCCAGCTCCTTCACAGTCCACCGCTCCTTCAAGATCACTCTCTGCCCCTGCTCCACGTAGGGTCCCTCCCATGGGATGCTGTCCTTCCCAAACTGATCCTGCAGGGGCTGCCCACAGGCAGCAGTTCTTCAAGAACTGCTCCCACACGGCTCCGTACCATGGGGTCCATCCCCCAGGAGCAAACTGCTCCAGCACGGGTCCCCCACATGTGGGCGGCAGCTCCCCCCAGCCTTCCTTCTCCTGCGTGGGCTCCTCTCCACGGGCTGCAGCTCCAGCCTGGGGCCTGCTCCTTTGGGGGCTCTCCATGGGCTGCAGCCTCCTCCAGGCCACATCCACCTGCTCCACTAGGGGCTCCTCCACGGGGGGGCTGCAGCGTGGAAATCTGCTCCATGTGGGACCAATGGGCTGCAGGGGGACAGCCTGCTCCACCAGGGGCCTCTCCACAGCCCACAGGGGAACTTCTGCTCCATGCCTGGGGCACCTCCTGCCCTCCTTCTCTTGTGCATGACACATTCCCTCCCCCTCCTTCTTCAATACCTTGATCTGCAGGGCTATTTCTCTCTACGTTTTCGAACGCCTCTCCCCCAGTTCCTGTTGCACAGCAGCTTTTTCCCTCTCTTCAATCTGCTCTCCCAGAGGCCCACCCAGTGTCGCTCCCTGGCCTGGCTCTGGCCAGCAGTGGGCCCCTTTTGGAGCCATCTGGAGCTGGCTCTGCTCTGACATGGGGCAGCTGCTGAGCTCTGCTCACAGAGGCCCCTCCTGCAACCCCCTGATACCAAGCCCTTGCTACATAAATCCAAGACAGCATGAAATTCAAAAAAGGCCTGGGAAATTCAAAAAACACCTGGGATAGGATAACACCAGACACAGAAGCAGACTGGGAGATGAGTGGCTAGAGAGCAGCCCAGCAGAAAGGGGTCTGGGAGTGCTGGTTGACAGCAAGCTCAAGATGAATCAGCAGTGTGCCCTAGCAACCAAGAAAGCAAACAGCATTTTGGGGTTTATTAAACATGTCATAGGCAAGCAGACAAAAGAGGGAATTCTCCCACTATATTTAGCACTGATGCAGCCTTACCTTGAATAGTGCATGCAGCTCTGGACTCCACAATATAGAAAGAATGTTAAGATACTTGAAAGCATCCAGAGGACAGCATCAAAGCTGATAAAAGGGCTGGAAGGCATGTGATATGAGGAAAGGCTGAGGATACTGGGCTTGTCTAGTCTGGAGAAAAGAAGGCTAAGAGGTGACTTCATTGCTCTTTACATCTTCCTGAGGAGAGAATGTAGAGAAGGAGATGCCACTCTCTTCTTCCTGGTAAGCAATGATAGAACATGAGGGAAGAGAGCTCAAAGCTGTGCCGGGGGGGTTCGGAATAGCTATTAGGAAGAATTTCTTTACTGTGAGGGTGGTCAACACTGGAACAGACTTCCTAGTGAGGTGGTTGATACCCCAAGCCTGTCAGTGTTCAAGAGGCATTTGGATAATTTCCTCAATAATATACTTTAGCTTTTGGTTAGCCTTGAATTGGTCAGGCAGTTGGACTTGTTGACCTTTGTTGGTCCCTTCCAACTCGACTTTTCTATCCTATCCTATCCTATCCTATCCTATCCTATCCTATCCTATCCTATCCTATCCTATCCTATCCTATCCTATCCTATCCTATCCTATCCTATCCTATCCTATCCTAAAAATATGATGGAGAAATTCTATGTTGTTTATTGCTTTGGCAAAGAAAAAGGGGATGGGTAGAACAATGTAAACATGGGGAAATGGGTAATCAGAACATTTTTGGACATTAATTCCTTTTAGTTCATGTTTCAGCACCTGCTAGATGCATCAAGAAAGGGAATGTCATCAATAATATGCATTTATGAGGTAGCCAGTTCTGTAAAATACATTTTTAAAAGAGAGGCACATGCTACTTCTCTTACAGCTGCAAAGAATGTTGCTTAAATAATCTCTACAAAGGAAGAATATACGAAATATGATAAGCAGTAAAAAGCCACAGAAGTGTTTCTACTTCCTTCCAAAGAACCAGAACAGAGCATGCATTTTCTTTTATTCACAGTCCTGTATAGTTATGTTATCCAGAACAATTCTCTGTTTCATGTTATATGTATAATCAATTCATTAGAATGATTTAGAGCAAAGACTCTAGTAGTAACTTCTTGTATGACCTATCTAAAGAGAGTGGTTCCACCAAAGTGGGGGGGGACTCAGAAAATGAGGATTTTTTCTGTAATACTGAGTTTAAGGATGATGAGCCTTCGTGGAACACAGGCTCACATGGTGGGTCATGTAGTAGACTGAAAGGAAATAATGCATCAGAGAAAGGCATTTTAAATTTAACAATTAGGATTTAAAGAAAAAAAAAAAAAAAAAGCTGAAGACAACAGAGAAGATAAAACAATAAAAATTAAGAGGGAAGGAAACAGTTCATGTGACCATGAAAAGAGAGACACAGTCTGTAAAATGAGTGTGAGATATATCAATTATGCAGGGGAGTCTAGGGTACACAACAAGGCTGATAAATAACAGGATAAGAGATAGCTCAAATGTGACATCCTTTGTTAGATACAGCAAATATGAAGAAAAGAGCTCTACCTCCAGCACAATGCTGGGCCTGAAATAAGAGACATGCCAAAGGCTCTATTAAGCCCACAGAATATATCACTTTTCATTTTTATGAAAGTGATTGGTTACTGGGTTGAAGGATGAATAGACAGATAGATAATACAACAAATAGAGATTGCTTATGACTGTCAGTATTCATATTTAGCAATCACAGTTGGATTGGTGAAGACAAAGCATACATGGCAATATATTGGGTTAATATTGATGAAAATATAGAGATGTAATATTTCTTTTTGGTTCTGCCTGTGCTGCCATTTCACTTACAGAATTACAAATTACATTCACTGAGACAAAAAACAGGTGATGTGAAAAAAAGGTGATATGAAAACTAAACCATAAAAAGGGTATTGAAGACTGACAAATTCTGACCAAACAAATATTAAAAATAATAGCAATCATAAAAAGTTGACAAATACTGTAGGAAATAATAAAAATGACACAGTCAATAAAGGTACTGCCACTGCAAACAGAAGACTGTTTAAAATTCTTAATGTTAAGCAAATAACAATTTTTAAAAAGAAAAATAGTGTGAAATCAAACCCATGGTTTAAGATCAAAAATAAAAGATAGATTATCTCACACTGATATGATACTAATGACTTGAAAAAGCGACAAAGGAGGAAAAAAGATCAAGAATAAGACAGAATGTCATGAAATTGGGAAAAAAAAAAAAAAAAGCTACTTTGTATTTTCTTTTTTTCCCTTCCCTTCCCTCCTTCCTTCCTTCCTTCCTTCTTTCCTTCCTTCCTTCCTTCCTTCCTTCCTTCCCGTAATTCCAGTCATTATTGTATTATGCAAGGAAAATATCTCTTCTCCAAAGACTTTATGATGAAATAACATGTCAGGTGAATCCTGGGAAACTGTAGCTGAAGCTCCAAAGTCACTGAACAGATCACTGTGGGAGCCAAGAGGTAGCCAAGAGCTCAGGTACCATACTAAAATCACCTCTTATTTATTGGGTAACTCTAACTACAGTAGAATTCTATATACAGAAGTGACTTGCATAGTATGTATCTCATTGAGTTATTGTACAGTATGTGGAAAATACCAACAGAAAGTGACTGACTAGCCAAAATCAGATTTCATGAAAAGATAAAATTTTGATAGCACCTATGATAGCAAAAACATTATGCACGACCCTAGAAATCATAGTAACTGTCCACATCAAACAACTGTATAAAAAGGTGATTATATTTGGAAATGTAAATCTACATTGGTAGATTGGTAGACATTGGTAAACTGGTTCTTGGGCAAGTGAGCTGTTAAATATGTGTGAGAAATGATCAGCAATGGATTTAACATCATCCTATTAATTATTTGAATACAGAAAGTAAATAGTGGTAATTAAACCTACTAAGACTCCAGTTAGGATGCTCTGTCAATAAAACAGAGAATTAGAAAAGTTTTACAGGAAGATTTGTGTGACCTTGAAAACTGGAGTAATAAAAGCATTAAAAATATACTTTTAAAGAGTAAAACTAAAAAACAAATAAAAATCTGTTAAGAAGTAAGCTTATGAAGTAAGATGGAGAGGAAAATGATATTTGGCTGATCCCAAAGCAACCCATACAGAGCAAGCAGTGCAGTACTACGGTGAAGAAGGCAACTGAGATCCTATGACATTTTACTAGAGGTATTTTCAACTGACATACAGAAGTATTCACGCATTTAGAAAGTACAGTAATGAAATTAGAAACTCAGAATATATTCTGTAAAGTTCTGCTTATCCTCATGAAAGGGAAATAAAGTTGTGCAAGCAAAGCACAAAGGAAGAGGACACTATATCAACTTTATTTTTGTAACCCAGCAAAATACAGTGTGAGAATACAATGATTTTTTTTTTCCAAAGTTTTTTTTTTTTTTTTCTGTAGATTTTGAAAGAGATCTGTAATTTTGCTACTGTGAATGTCCTGTAAAACCGACAACCCAATTTGTGAAACATACATGCAGACAAAATTTTAAATAAATTATTAAGATAAAAAAAAAAATAAATCTTTTAAAAGTATAAAAATTGAAAAAAAATCATTTAAATAAATGGAATGATGGAATTTGTAAAGGATCTCTCAAGGTCATCTGGTCAACATGGTTCCTCTTTGCACCTCATATGTTGTTCCTCCAGCAGAGATAACGCCGGTTGAAATCTCCCATTAATACATGGTCCTGTGAATTATGAAGCTGCTCCTAACCATCTAGGGAAAGCCTCATCCACTTATTCTTACTCGCCAAGCAGCCTATAGCAGACACCAACTACAGTGCTACCCATACTGGTCTTGTCTTTAATCCTTACCCAAAAACTCTTAGTTGGCTCTTCATCAACATCTCCATCTTCATCAGGGACAGCTCCACACATTCCAGCCATTCTCCCACATAAAAAGCATCTCCACCTCCCTGTTATCTCACTTCTCACTTCTTCCCTGTTATTCCTAAAGGTCTGTATCCCTCCATTGAAGTACTCCAGTCATGGGACCTATCCCACCAAGTTTCTGTAATGACGAGATCATAGCCCTGCAACCACACACTGATCTCAAATTCCTCATTTTAGTTTTCATGCTGTGTGAATCAAAGCACAGATACTTCAGAAAGGCACCCCAACGTGTTGTTTTCTCAGAAAGAGTTTAGGGTTTGTTTGTTGTTGTTGTTGTTTCATAGTGGTGTCTTGTTGGCATTTCCTTCCTTACATGAAGAAATACCAGAGGTGGTCCTGTTAGACCCTGTTCCATTGATTTTGCATTCCCTTTCATTCACATCACTTCAGGCCCTGTGCCTGTCAATCTTTTCTATCCCTCCCTCACAGGGCTTCTGTTGGTCCCCCATTTTCTCCAGTTTAAAACTTTCTTTGCCAAGTCAGCCTTTCTACTGGCAATGATGCCTTTGCCCTGCTTAGTCAGGTGGATCCTAACTCTCCCAAAACAAAGCTTGTTCATGTTTACAGAAGCAAATATGCGATGTAGTGCTTGACATAGTGCTTTCAACAGGGTACGCAGGGACTCTGCAGTCCAACTAAGTCCCTCTAATTCATGTATCTCTGTGAAGCAACTGTAACCTGTATTTATCAACTGAAGGCAGTTTGTTGCCCACCTTTGTGGCAACTGAACAACTGTAAAAGAACTACTAATTCTGGCTTGATATAGGCTATTTTATTCAGCTGATTATTTCCACTGTAAATTTTTCCACCAACTAGTATTATGTTTTGAATATAATGTCCTCCTGTTAATGTTACTCCTGTAATACTATAAATTCAGTTCACCCAGTATCATTCTCCTATGAGTACTAAATGGATACTAATTGGAAAACAGGAAATGACAGTTAAAATTATTCAAAGGGAAGGAAATTCTGAAAAAGAAGTCTAAATTATATAACTTAACAATACTACAATGGAATGTAGATCTAAAGAAGAAACCGAGATTTATCTAAGAACTTGTTAATGTTGTAGGATAAATTAAGGATTATTTAAGAACTTATTAAACATTATTAAATAAGTAGGAAGGAAATGAAGATCCTTCATAAAAGCAAAAGAGAAAGAAATTAATAATAATAGAAGGCTAACATGATAATCTAGTTGCTATGGTAACCATAAGTAAAAGCCAATGCTGTCATTGATGATTTGCACTCCATAGTACAATAAATAAGTTAGTATTTCCTGGCAGAAAAGAGTCTGTATCACATCTATGATTTGTAATGAGGTTAGTTAGCTTTTTAAAAGCCTTCACGCCAAACTACGTATTGTCTGCTACATGCCACAGGAAATAACATACCAGCAGTACAGATGATGATGAGATAAATATTTAGTTTGCATGAGCATGTGTTATTTTCCTTGGCCTCATCCCCACAAACTAATTTTGTGCTGGCTTTTTTCACTTAGTAGATTAGATTTACAAAATCAGCTTGAAATCATATCATTAACATTCATGGAGAAATGGTAATAGTCATATGCTTAGATATTTTGATTGCAGCATATACATTGCTATTTTTTCCAGAATTATATTAAAAAAAAACCAAAAACAAAAACAAAAACAAAAACACTCCAGCTTTAAAATAAAAATTAAGCCAGTTCACTAACCTTTTTTTTTTTTTTTTACAAAAATTAGGTAGTTTGACCTACATTCCCACCACAACTCATGAAAGTTCTACTCATCCTGATTAAAAGAAGCGGTTTTGTTTTTTATCTTTGTTTTTTTCCTCCAAACTCTGCAGTGCCAGACTTCCATCAAAATATCCTAAATCTCAAACTGTCTTCTGAGTTTCTTTAAACACATGGGCTTTACAGGAATTTCTTCACAGAGTCACTACTAATTCAGTATGTGAAGACTCAGGTTTGTGGCTTCCTCATGAGAACTTAGTCCCTTTTTGTAGCCATAGAAATTTGTAACACTGATTTGTAGATAATTAGTACTATAAGTACCATAAAAATATTATGTACTTTTCACTGCAGTCAGTTTGAATGTTGTCTTTCATCCATGTTGTTTGAAAGATGTTGCTTGAAGGCCCTGGCAATATCAATACAGGTGGTTCTGTGACTCAGCAAATTACCCTTAGACTTTAGCTTTCCATTTTGTAGTGGTACTGCTGCCACTGCACTAAAGATTGAGTGTGGCCATTTAATGTTTCATCAAACTTATTTTCAGCCATTTACTGTTTATTACCTTGCCAGTGAAAATAGATTTGAGCAATCTGTTATCTGACATGCAGATGCCTGGACCAGCATACTTGTTCCTAAAGAAACATACAGCCGTGCTGTTGATCTCAGTATTCATACAGGCTCATGTGGAAAGCATTGAAATGTTTATTCTGATGACTGCAAGTTTCTAACTTCTTCACCTGACATAAAAATGGTTTTGAAAAGTGAGAAGAACACACTTTAATACAAAATCATTTTATTTTACTTTTTATAGATGAATTTTTAAAGTCCCAAAACTGAACTGGATTTCATTGTCACCCATGTCCATTTTATCAGTTACATTGCCAGCCTAGCTAAATTCTCTCACAGATTTTTGAGTGTCAATGCATGGGTCTAAGTGACATTTTAGCATCTTCTAGATTTTCAGAGTTGTGAAGCTGGATCAAGACTTTATTTTATGCTGAAGTGCACGTTTAATGGCTTAATCTTATGATCAAAAGAGTTAATGAGGCACCCTAATACATGCATAATTACTTGAGAAAGAACAGCCAATGGTACAACGATTATATAAATTTTGATATAGCATAAAGTATTCCATTGTAACTGTTTTTGACTAAAAAGACCTAAGCAGTCTGCCTTAAGGACCCATCCCCTTACCTTCTGCAAATTAAAAGAAATATATTCAAAAACATGCCTGAATGATGATATATTTTCCTGCAGCCACCAGAGAATCTGATAGCTGACAGTCCTGTAGTAGTACACATTTTTCCTAAATATCCCTTGTTGCAAAAAAATTATACAGCTTGTTCAGAAACTGAACTGATAGGTTAGAAGGAGTTTATTGCATCATCACTGTCAACTGGTATTCTTTTATAACAATTCTACCACTGAGAGGATCAATACGGTAGTTATCATGCATGAGAGGTCATGTTTCTCTTTGTAGAGATGAACATTATATTTTCTTGTGAAAAAATGTCGGTTTTTATATGAAGTCAATCAAAAATACACTTTTGCTGACACGCTAGTGCCTCCAATATTTCCATATTTTGGTGGGAATACTGTAAGTTTCTGTTGAAATGTTTTATTGCATCTGTTTGGTAGTCAGGTATATCACAGTGGGGTACAGCTGCTTTCTGCTTTGTGATGGGCAGCTTAAATTTCATTTAACATTTTGTCAGAAATGATAGATGAATGATTTAATGGTGTTGAGTTGTTCACTTTGCACCAGTGATTCAGGATTTCTCTTCCATCAGTTGGCAGAATTTGATCATCTCCATTGAAATGTTGTGCAATAGCACCATCATAGGGGATACATAGTTTAAAGTCATTGCAGAGGTGTTTGACATGATATTGTTTGGAATTTTGTTGGCACATGCTTTTCCTTATTAACATTCTAAATCTTTCATATATGCAGCTTTTTTGTTTGCCTGTTTTTACATTTCAGTCAAGCTTTGTGCCATATTTATATTTAATAGTGCTCTGATGAAATCACTTTTTATTAAAAACAAAAGCAAAGAAAAGCAAACAAACAAAAAATGCTTCTTGTATTTGACTTTGGCAAAGCAAAGGACCTCCTCTGAGGCAGTGCATGCTGCCTGAGATACTTGCATTTTTACTGACAAAAGTCAAAGGAATATAACATTAAAGTCTTCCCAGTGTCATCTACTCCATCCCTCTTCTCCAGTCTTCAACGCCAGGTCAGGTGGGGCTTCAGACAAGCTGATAAACTGGAAGGTGTCCCTGCCCTTGGCAGGGCACTAGATGAAATGTAAGGTCCTTACCAAACCAAACCATTTTATTATTCTATGATTCTCTATTAATGATCACCCCAAACTGCAGTATACTACTTTTGTTCCCTAAGACTATGCTGATCTTTAAGTTTCACAAGCTTTGATCATATGTTCACATTTAACTTTCCAATATAGGAAGTAAAGGTTTTGCCATTTCATAACATTTATTCCCTTCATTATTTATTTTCAATTGTAAAAACAAACAAACAAAAACTTTTATGATCTCCTGTGTTCTTTCGTCATAGTGAGTGTATTGCCACAAGAGTAGCACAGGAACCAGCAGGTTCTTTGCAACACCAGCTATGAGCCTACTAGTTCTTTACATAATGGATTTATTTGTCAGTTATTGCATATTGTTCTTTTCTTTCCTCCATTTTTCCAACCTATGCAGCTTCACAGTCTTCCAGCTGAGATTTGCTGGTGAAGCATTTCTAAATTCTAACTATGACATCTGCTTATCACTTTTGCTATGTTTCTGCACAGTTGATATAGTCAAAAATAAAAGGAAAGGTGTGGCACTGATTCTGAATACATATTCAAATTATATGATCATAGCAAGAAAAATTGTATGATCCCATTCCTATTTTCCTATCTGTTAATTATATATTAACATAGCTAATTGAAAGAAAAAAAAAAAAAAAAAAAAAGAAGACAGTAAGACACAAATTGTTTGAATATGGTCAATGAATATAAATTTCTTATATTCAATAGCAGAAAATGCAGAAGCATCTACACATTCTGCCTATTTTTAGCCTTTTACGTGTGTCCACTGCTCAGAACTGCAACAGTACCAAACAGGAAAAAGTGCAGTTTCCAAGCCCTTAGGGCTTTGCAAAGTATCCAGCAGGCAGCTAGTGCCACAAATCAGAAACTACACCTAAAGAGAAAAAGTAGAAGAGAAAATATTTCACATAAAATATTTTGTTTTCTTTATACAGAAAATATTTCAATTTATACAAGTTATTTTTTCAACAGCAAGAAATTACTGGCTTACACTTTGAGTATGATGTTCTAAAAGCATGAAACTCTTTTCTAAATAATGTTATTTAGCAAGTCATTACACATATTAATATTGTTATCTAATTGTAGAACTCTGCACATGCTCCACTGGATTGCCTACTACAATTCTCAAGTATTTTAAAAGCCATATTCCATAGCAAAAAGCTGTCCCTAAAACATCTTAGTAATTTGTGATTATAGACTCCCATTTGTATCAAGCTCATTTTTCAGTGTGACCAACATGATTTTATGGATTTATTCCAGTGACCATTTACAAAAGATTCAAACCCAGAGTCAAACATTATACCGTAAATTAATGTGCATTTAGAACTGCAAGAAATAAGTTTTGAATGGACTGAATTGCAGCTGCAAGATTATTGTAGCTTTGTTGGGTAAGAGGAACAAATCACTCCAACTTCTATTTAGTTTTATGTAAAAAGAAATAGCCAAACTGCATCTATCACTGTACTCCAATTTAAAATACATTTTTGTACTTTGTGACTGTATTATTTACAACAAATTAAAATTTATTTAATTATACCTATTAAACAATCGTTAAAGCTTTTAAAAACAATGAAGTTCCTGAAAGACTGTCAATACAGTGACCTCATCTGTAACTGTATATCTATATAAAGATATTTTTGTAATATCTATGTTTAAAAACAAACAAACAAAAAGTTTTGTGAACTTCGTGAAACATACAAACTTTCTGCAAGTTTTTTTCTCCTCCAGAAAGTGGCTAGATCTCAGTTTTATTAAAATTAGCCATGATTGCATGTAACTGTAGCTTCTCATGCTGTTGACTGAATTCTTTGTGATTAAAATGCATGACTTTCTCTAATTGTGGATAGTTTACTAAGCTTTTCTGGCAATTTATGAGGGCTCCTAATTTTTGTATCCTCACTGAACATTGTTATAGTAGCATTAGAGTATGAAAAAATAGATAAGCAGATGTCCTTGGTGTACGTTACTTCATTTAGAAGTGAATAAATATCTTTTGGCTCTATTATCTTAGTAACACCACTGAAGACAGGCAGTGAATAATCAAACTGGAGTAGCTCTAGCCTAAATATGACATCTGCATGTTAGACAATTATAGAATACTGAAAACATGATGCCTATAAACTGTGGGTGTCTTGATGGTAGATGTTTGGAAGATATTTTACCACAATTATTTACATAGAGAGAACTTAGTCACCAAAGTAACTCTGAAGCTTTTATGAGCTCTAGGTTGCAGATCACATGATTTTCCATATCCAGGATTCCATGAGCACTGTACCACGAAGTGTTCCGTTACCGTATATAGATACAGAATGTGGATGTACACACATAATTTGATTTGTCCAAAATAAATATCTTTCACGGCAGGAATAAAGAGCTTAATAAGTGTTCAGTATGAAAACTACAGATACACAATTTCTTACTGTTATTATTGGCCTTTAAAATCAGCAGGTACTCTCTAGTCAATTAATTTTGTAGAAGATCGCTTAGCAGGCACCATATTATCAACACTTGACAAGTAAAGAATGGTTTGCTTATGTCAGTAGGGTATTTCTTATGTTGTTGTTATCGTTCCATAAAAAGAAACAATCAGAACAGTTCCTGAAATGCAATTCATTAAAAGTACAGAAAGCCTTAATGTACTGTCTTAAACTGTTGTACAAGATAGATGCTTTTGTGGATACCTATTAACATATATGGAATTCATCCCTTTAAAGGAATGCTGTGGTAGGTAAGGAACTGAGATTATTTTAATGATGGAAATGACTACAAATGCAGAAAAGTTAACAATGTAGAGTAACACTTTGTATAGAATGCTGTTGAGATTAATTCAAAATATTTTTCCTTTTGTTTAAGGGATATCCTTGTAGAATGTAAACTCATATTTTTATTCTGACAGTGCATTGAGAGGATTGAACACTAGATTTATAAAATAAATTGAAAAGATAATTATGTGCTTTTTACTGATTTAACTTAAATATCATACACATACAATTCTATCTGCTCAACAGTTCAATTCATTTTTAAATGCTATGGTAATGGAACATAATTGCTGCTGTTACTTTTCCTACATCTGAACTTGTGTTGTTTTTATGGACTCACTCTAGGGAATAATTTCTTTAGTTTGTTACTTAAATCCGTTATTTCTCTTACTTAGGACCTCAGTCTGGTCAAGTTGTGGTAGCTCGTTCAAATGTAAAACTGTAGTATACAGGAGCAGTAATTTGAAATTTTTTTGACACTAAACATGACCATAGGAACATATCAATCTACAGTCAAGAGAACTACATTGCTTCTTCATCTTGTTTTGTTACTCTGACTTATTTCTTCCCTCTGGCTTTTCAGCTTTCTCCCAAGCTAATGGGTTCTCATCTCTGAGATACCTGATATCTTGCCTTGTTATTAATCACTCTGAAGTTAACAGATAGTATACTTTTCAGCATTATCTTGAATTTAACTTTGTCCACATAGTAATGAATCAAAGTCATCAAAATATAGGATACCTCCATTTGAAAGCAAGCCTCTTTTCATTTCAGTCTTTTGTTCTTAGAAAATTTTTACATTCTTTCAAGTGAATGGCAGCCTGATTGACATTAATGTGCTAAAAAAGCTAATTGCATATACAATTGGAAATACAAGCATATCCTGTAAGCAAATTTCAATGTTTATTATTTCTAGTAACATAAAGTGTTGAAAAAGTATTGTATATTAAAGAATGTAACTTCTTTAGGCTTTTTATCATATCATTTCAATTTAGAATTTCCATTTTTGTCCATCATTATGTGGATAAATTGGTCTGTACATTAAAAATTGGTCTATACAGCAGTTCTTGTCAGGAGTTCCAAATAAAGAAAGAAATTTAAGTCGTTTGCAAATTACCTTTAACCCATGGTTCATTTTGAAATTTATCCTTAACTTTGGTGTTGTTTGCTGCAAAATAGGGCCAAGTTCTGTGCAGGACAAAGAATGATTGTTGATTGATTATTTATTTTACTACCCAGAATAATTCCTCTAATTCTGAACTTTCTAAGTAAGCCATTAGCAAAAGAGATCTTTTTTCATTTTTCAAGGAGAGGGAGTTGGACACTGGAAGTTTTGCCATACTTCAATCAGTTTGATTCTTGTTCTGTGTCTCACAACAATTTATAAATATAATAGGAGAGTGTTCTGAGAATGCAAATCTATTGAACCTTCCAGCACATTGACCATACTCATAAAAAAAAAAAAAAGGCAGCTCTAGCTTATGTGCATTGAACCTTGAGTCCGGTAACCAAGATACATAATGTGGTTTCACATTAGAAAAATACTTCCATATTGTATCTGCCTAGTCACAAAACACAACTGCTAAATATTTATAATTACATCTAATTGCATCTAATCAAAACTATATGCCTTCAAATGCACAGATTGCATTTTTCTATATACTTTATCATTGGGTTGTATCAATAACTAGCTTTCTCACAGCTTTGCTTAATCAGAGGTCTTAAAAGCAGCCTCTATACATAAATGTGCACGTGTATCTCTTACAGGCATAAAAGATTTAGAGATGAATAGAATGTCCTTTTGGAAAACATCTTACCTACTTTAATTGATAGTATCTGGTGGTTTTACCCTGTTACACAGCTGAACACCACAAGCGCTCTTTCACTCCCCCTCATCAAAAGAAAAAAAGAAGAGTAAACATGATGGAAGAGGCTAAAGGACAATGAGACCACACAACAATTATTGTCATGGGCAAAACACGCACAGAATAAGGAGATTAATATAATATATTGTCTATCACTAGCAGACTAGAACTCTGAGAAACTAAAAGCAAACCAAAACCGCGTTCCTCTCCATTCACCTTCTACCTCCTCCCTCCAAGTGGTGCAAGGGAAGGGGGAATGGAGGCTGCCATCAGTCCCCAGCTCCTTCACAGTCCACCGCTCCTTCACAATCACTCTCTGCCCCTGCTCCACGTGGGGTCCCTCCCACGGGATGCCGTCCTTCCCAAACTGATCCTGCAGGGGCTGCCCACAGGCAGCAGCTCTTCAAGAACTGCTCCCACATGGCTCTGTACCACGGGGTCCATCCCCCAGGAGCAAACTGCTCCAGCACGGGTCCCCCACATGTGGACGGCAGCTTCCCCCAGCCCCCCTGCTCCTGCATGGGCTCCTCTCCACAGGCTGCAGCTCCGGCCCTGGGCCTGCTCCTGTGGGGGCTCTCCATGGGCCGCAGCCTCCTCCAGGTCACATCCACCTGCTCCACCAGGGGCTCCTCCACGAGGTTCTGCAGCATGGAGATCTGCTTCATGTGGGACCCATGGGCTGCAGGGGGGCAGTCTTCTCCACTAGGGGCCTCTCCCTGCACAGGCTGCAGGGGAATGTCTGCTCCATGCCTGGGGCACCTCTTGCCCTCTTTCTGCACTGACCTTGGAGGCTGTAGGGCTGTTTGTCTCCCGTTTTTTCTCTCCTTGCTCTCACAGGTGCTGTTGCATGGAAGTTTTTCTTCAATCTGCTCTCCCAGAGGCCTACCCAGTGTTGCTCCCTGGCTCTGGCCTGGCTACTGACAGGTCCCTTTTGGAGCCAAGTGGTTCTGATCTGATATGGTGCAGCTGCTGGGCTCTGCTCACAGAGGCCACCCCTGTAGCTCACCCTGCTACCAAATCCTCACCACATAAACCCAATACATAGTAACAGTATTAACTGTTAACATATATCATGACTCAATATCAGCAGTACCTATATAACTTTTATAGGAGTATTCAAAGTGTTTAATGATAGTATGCAATAGGATAGGAAATTCAGGTTCTGAAGGTTCTTCAGGCACAAGCGAGGTAGAAGAAACCATAAGCAAGTCAGAGATACTGACCTCAGTATGACACAGCATTTTAAACTAACTAAAATGAGCAGTATGGAATAATGGCACCCATTCAGCAGAGCATTTAAAAGGTGTTGGTAATAAACTGAATCGCTGTTGTTTGGTGGTTTCAGTTGATACATTCTGTCCCTTTAAACAACAATGACAACAACAACAAAAGTCAAGGGTAGATTCCTTCTTCTCTGCTGGGAACTGAGCAGACTTAGGGGAGAAGCTTCTGCACTGGCTCCACCTCAGTCTGGTGAGTGAATTGGTGACCCATTCCAATATATTTATGTCCCACTCATAAAACAGAATTTAAACAAATGTGCACGTACTTTGCATAAATGTTCTTCTCTTGCTAAATCACTTCCAAAGACAATCTGACAAATCACAACTCATGATTCTCTCCTTCAGCCTGTCTCATAATTTAACCCATCCAAATGGCTTTCCGCTTCTCTGGGGAAATCTGAAGGAAATAAAGACTTAAAACAAGCTAAAAACAGCTACAGCAAAAGCAGAACTAATTTCAAACAAATAAAAAAATCACCTGTCAGTGGGGACTAAATTACGATATTTAAATACTCATTTATTTACTTCAAGAACCAATCATGTAATTTGTTCTTGAGGTCAAATTACCCAAAACAGATAAGACGTATTCTAATATTCTTTCAATAAATAAATAAATAAATAAATTTGCACATATGTAGTCTCATCCATCTTGGGGAAATTTGAACAATGCAACTTCTAATGGAAACAATGCTTATTGGAAAGGTGAAAAAGAAGTAAGGTTTCAGTCACATCAGAACACAGTTGAATATTTAAGAACATGTTTGTAAACTTACAATTTAAGTATGTGTTTTCAAATAAAAGCTAGGTTTAAACCTCCTCTAATGTCCAGATCTCATGTCTGCTGAGATTCAAGAAGCTAAAACTACAGAATTATGTTTATGAATTAGAGTCTTTCTACCAAAGGATAGGTAAGGCTAAGGATATGAGAATGCTACTTGGAATCTCAGTAAGTTGAAGAGTTGTGTGAAATAAAAGTTATGGTATGAGTCCTGGAGATTTTTTCTTTTCTGCAGAGTTTAGCGATCACTACAGCTGTAAGGTGTACAGTTGTAAGTTTGACATGTTGTCAAACTGAATAGATAGAAGAATAAGCTGAGTATATTTAGAAGTGAGTAGAAATCAAGGATATGAAGAAAGAACAAAACACAGTTTAAAAATAGAACAGAATGAAGGTGTTTTGGGTTTTTTTTAATTTATTTTTTGCATCAAGTGGACTTAAAGGATGAATCATACTTTACAAGGCTCTGTACACTTTATCTTCCAAAACAGTGTTCTAAATGAAATAACATTTTTCTATAGCAGTATGAGTAAAGTCAACAAGATACAGGTTTGGATAGTAACGCAATAGGTTGATACACAAACTGAAGTGCTTTCTAAAGTGAATATCACAAGACCTTCAGTATATATGCATCAGATTACCTTTTTCTTTGCCAGTTAGAGGACAAGCATGCTACTGATTTTCTGGCTGACAATGTCTTGCACCTGTGGGTGTGTGTAATGCTTGTTTGGCCCACTGAATATGTGATTTTTGCTGTTACCAGTAGAAGCTCACAGTCTGACACAACAGTGCAGGGGCAGAGGCTCAGCCTGCCCTTTGTTTTAGTTGGATTTCACTGGTGTAATCGCTGCATCAGGGGCCGGTGTATTGCCCTTAACTTCAGCTCTGGGAATGGCCCCACTAGGTAACACCACCACCATCACTGGTCACTTCCTGACAGACAGCAGCGCTTCGTGTGCATAAGGCTGGGGGCCACTGCTAGACAGCAGCTGGCAGTATGGGAGAAGTGGTCTATGATAAGAACATATACTGAAAACAAGCAAGCAACTTACACCTGAGACAGAGGAGGATGAAACTCTTTCCATGAACATCATACCTTTCATCAAGAAGGCATCAAGAGCTCATAACTATGTTAATACTATGTTATACATAGTTAGTACTAGCATTCACCCCCTTCTTATTTAGGAGGACAAATCTGTCAAACTTGTGGTCCAGAAAACCATTGCAAGCATAAAAATAACCGCAGAAGGAAGGGATGTTAGTAAATCAGTCATCATTCCAGTTCATCCTCAGCCTTAACAGCAGCAGAAGGGTGACAGTGGTTGTTAAATAACATGTGAGACAAAAAGGTATAGCTAGAAGCTATCATGCTGTTTTGCTCTGACTTTGAGAACAATGCCTTGGGAGTGATCTGTAGTCATCCAGCATCAGAAACAGTACATTAGTGTGCCACACTTAAATAACTCAATAATTCATTTAAGTAATGTTTACAGTTCAGATTTAGTTCCTAAGAATTCATGCAGTAAAAAATAACATAGCAGATTGAGTGTAGCTGTCTTGACTGATAACACTGTATATTGAAAAGGGCAGAAGAGCTCTCACTCTTCGATTAATTAATTAAGATTGCATTTTTTTTGTAAACTCTGAAACTCGAGCAGTTTTAAAATCAGATAGGCAGCTATAAGTGAAATACTTGCAAACACATGTCCATTTTCTGCTTCGAGCAGTATTTCTATTCTGTCTTCCATGTTCTCTAATATTTAGTTTTGTTTTGTTTAAGAGTTTTTCTTACCCTCCAAGTCAAGATTAAGGTAATTAGTACATTTTTTAGTAGACTACACAAATATATTTTGTTCTAGCTAACTTGATCATAATACTGTGTGTATTATAATTATACTATACGATACAATACGATACAATACAATACAATATACTATACTATACTATACACTACCTTTTTCCACTACAGAGTAGGAAAAAAAGTTAGAAAATGTGACATAACCTGAGTCAGCCAAAGCTTTGAAGTAGGCCTGCTTGCTCTTCAATAAGGAAGGGCTTTAAACTGCTAAAGCCGTGTTTTATAAAAGCATGAAAGCATGAGAACAATTAACTTATAAAGAGATACATTAATACTAGAACAGATTAAAATACAAAGAACTTTCTTGTGTCCATTCCTCCAATTTTGCTATCAGTTCTCTAACAGTTCTTTTGTCAGCCAATTTTGAAGCAATTGCTATTTATATCTGGGACCACAGAAAAAATCTGTCTCTGTCCTTCACCAGGGTTCTTTAGCTCATGTTTTCTCTGTTTCTCTGTATGCTCATATCACCCACCTTATTGTTTGCAGCTCTGCCTGTATTCCAGCAGCTTCAGTTGTACTCAGGAGTGATTTCACCCCTTCCCTCCAGCAGCTTCCATCTAACATGTAGTATGGGAGGCAGAAAAAATTAAAACAGACAATAATACTTTATGCTGTTCACTCGCATGGTTTTAAAAAGTGTTTAACATATACCAAGTTATAGTGTCATTTTACATGTGGTAAAACCAGTAAAACAAATACCTAACTTTCTCATTTGGAATCCCTCCACCAGAAGTACAAGCTTCCTTAAAGAATTAAAGTTGAGGCTCTTCTATAATGACATGCTGTCCCATTCTGATTGCTCAGAGGATTGTGAGTCACCCACAGCAAGATCAAGACACAAGCAAGGTCAAATGTTGTCTGCCAGTTAATTACTTTTGTATAAAAATATCAAAAGAGAAGTGAGAGTTAAGAAAGGAGGATTGACAGAAAATGTATTGATATATAAGCAAAAGTTTCTGATAGACTACAAGGGATTGTCACCACCATGGATCCAGCAACATCCTATCGGTCTGTTGTCTTCAGAGTTGCAGTGGGGAAGGTCCCTCGTGTCTTGAAAAGGCACCATCTTCCTGATGGTCTTTTTACCTGTTTTCCAAGGTAATGGCACGTAGCCAGTTCATCACTATGTATGCTCTTATTTCCGATTGGTCAAGACTGCTGTCACTGGGCAGGGAGACCTCCAGTATCACATGCCTAGCATGTGCCATACTCACATTTTATTCCTGCCCATGCATCCCAGTCTGTTCAATCAAGAAGAGATGCGCTAGTCACAGGGATATGTAGGTCTACATTGCTGGGCAGGAAACTCTGAAAACAATTTTTGAGACAGAGCATAAATGCCATCTTCACACATGCCACTAAATGTTAGTGGTCTGTGAAATAATTTCCAGACAGAAAGTCACAGGATTAATAACACCACTATTCACTATACTAATCTTTCTCCCTGGACTAGTAGGTAATTATCACTGATGGAGAAAGATGCTAGCACTCATTGCACAGTTTTCATTATTCTTCCAAATGAGTATAGGAAAATGGGTATGTTTAAAAATCTGAAAATATTGATTTTGTTAGAAGGTAATAATTAAAGAATTATAAAATAATGTTGTTTGACCTGCATACAACCCATTCATAATGTTGATTGACCTGCATACAACCAATTATTTTAATACATCTGCTGTTATGGCATTTGATATCATTTACTCACTTGAACTGTCTTCCTGCTCTAAGTAGCAGCTCAGCTTCACTTTGCTCCTTTACCACACCCCAACATGCCTTAAGATCAATACATACCCATAGGCAACATCCAAGAAATTTGGTCAGTAAATGACTAATGTTTGAGTTCAGGTATGAGGCTGCTTTCATGTAACGTGGTGCACCCTGCAGACACTCTTATCTTAGTTCTGATCTGGCATGGCTTGGCCTCATCACACTCCAATCTTTTAAATTAAGTACATTTTCAAAAATGAATGGAGATTACAGGTGGAAATAAAAATACACTTTAGGAAAAATGAAAAGATTATGTTAACCACTGCCCATTTTAGATTTTTAGCTGTCATATCCATAACAAAATCTCTAAAAATGCAAGTAGGAATACATCACTATTGAAGTAGCTTTTCTTTCATTGTCTTTTTTCCAAACAGTTACCAGTCATTTCAAAAACATGGTTTACTACCTTGACAGTAAAAGCAACAAACTACAAAAAAAGATTGTTTTTATCGATTAGCTTTTCTAGCTTTCTGCAAAATGAATGCTTCCGAAGATAAATCTGTGGTAAGACTACATGGTTACCTTTAATCTATTCATTTGACAAACTTTCAGATATTCTTTGTTGACCAGCCTCACGTTAATTGCATAGTTCTGTGTCTAACCTCAACTCTTTGTTTAGTTTTCCCTGTTTGGTTAGGAGAAATTGAAGTTTCCCAGGAATAATTCATTTCATCTTTGCAATGATATCTTTTATTGGTATTTTTTTAAGATGGAATGAACCATACTCTAAAGGTGTTTGATTCTCTTTTGTGGTTTTAACAGGTGTTAGAATGAACATCTATTTTTTATATGACTCGTGTTAGGTCATACAAAATTGCATTTTATATGTCTCAGAGCACAGACATCACATATATTGAGAGAAAACATAATCTTTTGACACAGTAGAGCTCTCATTTGCTATTAAAGGGGTCCTTTTATTAACCAGCATATTTATTCTCAGAATCACAGAATGGCTGAGGTTGGAAGGACCTCTGAAGATCATCTAGTCCAACCCCTCTGCCAAGCATGACCGCCTAGAGCAAATTGAGCAGGATGGCATCCAGGCAGGTTTTGAATATTTCCAGAGAAGGAGTCTCTACAACCTCTCTGTTCTAGTTCTCTGTCACCCTCATAGTAAAGTGACTCCCTGTATTAATCCAGAATTTACTGTGCTTCAGTTTGTGCCCATTGCCTCTCATCCTGTCACTGGGCACAACTGAGAAAGGGTCTGTATAAAGACAAAAATGTATAGTATAAATGAAATCTTAACAATCATCAATGCAGAAAATATTTCAACAATACAGTTAAGGTTGTTATACACACATTTCTTGGCATCTAACACTTTTCCAGATGTTATGCTTACCCTGTTTCTCTAAGAGGTTTTATACGAGTGTTGGCAGCAGAAGTCCTTCTCCAGGAGAAATATAATATTTATTCTGGAACATCTTCCTTGTTCCAGGATCCAGTTAGGGTCATGTTTATATGTTTGCTAACATGTCTTTATATCTTTCTTTCTCTTCACTGGGTTGCAGCTCCGCGTTACATCTGAATTTACTATATGTGGCGGCTTTTAGTAAGTTGGATACTATTTCTTTGTTCTTTTTTTACACTTAAGATCAGTTTTGTCCAGCTCCAGGTCTGCATTTCTTTAACTGATCATTGGTGAAATGCTTACAGCCATCAAATCTCTAGTGACAAGCCTGTGCCCCATCTGTTATCATCCCTTACTTGTACTCCCTTATGCTTCATCCCGTTTCCATTTTCCAAGGCCTCTTTTATCATACCAGGCTTATATTGATTTATATTACATAACTATTTTAGAATCATAAGACCATGGTGGTACTATCTGCTTTTGATGATGCCAGTGCCTTTTATGAAAGACTCTAGGCCCTATTACCCTCTTGATATTATTGCCCTGGCATGTTGTCTGTACCAAGTGCATTCTATGTCTTCAGTGCTTCCTGAATTGTTGGGTGCCCCAATAGACTGCTCAGCATCCTGGGGCATCCATCTAACTATTCCCAACCTGTCACATTAAATAATGCTGATGGATATCAAATTTGGCCTCAGGAAATTGAAATATACTGAAAGGTCCTTTGAGACTAAAATTTACTGTTCTAAGCAGCCTTGGATGTTCAAAGGGTGATTTTCTTGAAAGGATATAATACTCTGTTGTTTCTGAGTCTAACAATGTTATCAATTGCCATAATAAACATCCCTTTTCTTTCTCACCACAATATGAACAGTTGGCAGATGTACAAAACATGATTATCTAATTTTAATTAATGTTCTTTTTCTATAGGTAGTCCTAGAGATTTTTTTTCCTTTCAGGATTAATTCACTATAAAACATTAACACGTATTCTAGAAGATGAAAAGATAAGCTGGATCATAAAATGATGTGATGTGGTCACCTAATACGTAACACATTTTACCCACATGAACATTTTCTTCATTTTAGACATTAGCACAATTGAGCCCTCTTGGGATTTTACATGGCAGTCTTAAAATCTTATTAAAATTCACTAGTTAGGCTAAAAATCAGTGATGTGGCAATATTCAAGCTAAAAATAACATCTTTTTCTCACGATCAACATAAGTTATAAACTTTTTTTTTTAAACAGTTGTTCTCAACTTCTTCCTCTTCTTCTCTTCTTCTGTTTTTTTTTCTTCCTCCACCTGCTAGGATACAAAATGTGCCAAAACAAGGGTATTGGGAACTACTCATCCCATTTTACTGCTTCTCCATTAGTGTCATGGACTCCTTTACTGAGATTCAAGGGCTTTTTTTTTTTCTCTTGCATTCTCTACCATTCACTCACTCCTCCTCCTCCTTATAATCATCATCATCAGCAGCAGCAGCAGCAATATACTCAGTCCTCAATTCTGTCTCAGGCTTCCCCTTATTTAACATATTGCCCTGCTCTCTGAAGTTGCCTGAGGGCACAACCTCCCAGAATATATTGCTACAATTTACATCTCTTCCTCAACCCTGACCTTGCTTATTGAATTTCAAGTGGAAATCTCTCCAAGATCTGTTTTCCACGTCTTTAGTAGTTTCCTCAAACTAACTGTACCTAGTAGTAATTTTTCTGGATGTATATATTGCTAGGAATTTTTCTTTTATTTATGTACTCTTGCATTTTTCATTACTAGTAATTGTGTTGTAGTAGTACTGTGTGAGAGAATTAAATGGTTTTAATAATTGTATCTCACTAAAGGACTCCATGTGAAAACCTGACAGTGAAAATATGTCAAGAGACTTGTCAAGTTCATTATGTAGACCTGCACATAATAAAATAGTGTTGTGAGCTGCATTTGACTGCAGATGTATTTTGCTGATTTAGAGTTGATGTACAAAGCTATAAATGGCTTGGTACCTGTTTACTAGACACTTTTGACTTTCTCACACAATACAGATCTGACAGTAATCAAGAGAAGAGGCCGTACTACATGTTTTAACTTGTTGCAGAAGAAAGCACTAGAGTATTCTAATGAATGCTCGACCCCTTGCAATGCTACAGGCTAGGTGGGGGAAGAGTGGCTGGAAAGCTGCCTGGCAGAAAGGGATCTGGGGGTATTGGGCGATGCCTGTTGAATATGAGCCAGCAGTGTGCTCAGGTGGCCAAGAAGACAAACAGGTCAGAAATACCATGGCAAGTCTAGGGAAGTAATTGTCCCTCTGTACTTGGCCATGGTGAGGCTGCATCTCAAATACTGTGTTCATTTTTGGGCCCCTCAGTTCAAGAAGGACATTGAGGTGCTGGAGTGTGTCTAAAGAAGGGCAATGAAGCTGGTGAAGGGTCTGGAGAACAAGTCTTACAAGAAGTGGCTGCGGGAGCTGGGGTAGTACATTACTGTAAGTACAATTACCTTAAAGGAGGTTTCTTCTCCCATGCACTAAGTGATAAGACAAGAGAAAATGGCCATAAGTGGCACCAGGGGAGCTTTAGGTTGAATATTAATCTTTGCTGAAAGGGTTGTGAAGTATTGGAGGAGGCTGCCCAGGGAAGTAGTTGAGTCCTAGAGGTCTTCAAAAATATGTAGATGTAGTGCTTAGTGACATGGTTTAATGGTGGACTAGGCTGTGCTAGGTTAAAGGTTTGAACAGATGATCTTAGAGGACTTTTCCAACCTAAATGAATCAATGATTCTATGACTCCATTTGATTTTCCATCCCACGCATATCCTTTATCATCAGTCAGTTGGTTGTAGTACCTTCAAGGAGAGAGGACAAAGTTAATGACCTGTCATGTGCTTCTAGAAACTTTGTATATTAGAAGATAAGTACCAAAATGTCAACTTTCCTTCTGCTACTTAATTTAAAGCTCTTCCTGGGTTCATATAGCTACCTGAACTACCTATATTTAAAATACTACATCTCTGATTTCTACTGGTTTCAGATGAATTCTTGAAAATAATACTGCTGAAAAAAAACAAACAAACAAACAAACAACAACAACAACAACAACAAAAAACAGTAAAAATATATAGTAATAATAAACAACTCTTGAATAATTTAATAATTCTTAAATGTTTATTTTTATTATATTTTAGTCATGATTACTAAATATTGAAGTACATTTGGCTAGAGCCAATATTTAGAGGTCTTTTAGGGAACTTCCAGTTACAGGTCTCTTTCATTTCTTTTGGATCTCAGTAAGAATTAGTCTGGAGCTTTCAGTGTCCAAAGATGTAAAAGATACTATTAATCTGATGACTTCTATGCTGTAGGAAGTTTTGCATGTTTGCATAAGTGAATTAAAAATAACCTAAGAAATATAACCCAGATTGTTACCAAAGAAAGGTGTATATTTCATCAATCATTACTACAATGAATATATATATTCATATATATATATATACATATATATACATATATATACATATATATACATATGTTCATATATATATATACACACATATTCATACATATATACGTGTGTGTGTATATATATATATTCATATATATTCATGGATGGCAAAACTCTGTGCTACTCTGGGAACACATGAATGAGTAAACTAAATAAAATTTTGCTATGAAATGCAGAGTAAAATCTTATGGATTCCAAAGATATGCTAGGAAAAAAATAAAAAAATAAAAAAGAAGGAAAAAGAAGATGGGCAGAATAAATTATTATGTAGAATGCAGTAAACCTGTTAGCACAGAATTCAAAATCACTTTTCAAATATATGTAGCCAATTTCTGCATTCCACTATCTAAAGCTGTCATTTATCAGCATATTTTCCAGTACTAACTTAGAATTTTCATCCTGCAGGTGCCTAGATTGTTTTTAAAAATGGGGCTTCATAGGATATCAAAGTACCTAATTCACCCAGAAAATGAAGTGTAAAATTCAATATGGAGTTGCCAACGCTACTTTATACAAGCTATTTTAAATTGTGAAATAGTCTAGCTTTACTAGAAGAGACCTCTAAGTGAGATATCTCATGTAGCACATTTATTTTCTGTGTCAAGTCATTCAGGTGCTTTCAGAAATGTAATTCAGGCTCTTTTTGTGTTTTTTAACATCTCAGCTAGGTTTATGGTGCTAGAAAGGTAAGTACTAACAAATTACAAAAATTTTGATTGCAGATTAGATTACACAAAACATATTACACAAAGATTGTTATTCATGTTGTGATTTTTTTATATATATAAAACAGAACGTCCCAAAATATTATGAGTGTTTCACAGTAGCCAATAAATACATGATTTTATACATCCCATGAACGAGGCTCTACATTTAATGCCTTCTCAAGGGGTTTTACTACTTTTTAGCAATGTGTCCCATTCCATTTAAATAAAAACATACAGTCTAGAGGAAAAATAATTTGGGGGTTAATTTAGTTAAAGACATGTTGATCTTCCACTTTATAGACATAGGGTTTTGTAGAAGTGAGGACCAAAATCTGCAAGTAACTAACCACTAAAAGTCTAAAGATTAAAGTAATGAAAGGTGGAAGTAAAATTGATTTGACAGAAACTGTTGAGGAAAAAAATAAATAAATAAAGACCCAGGTTTGATCTACAAAAGCTGTTTTGTCCCTACAAAACTTCTTTTGCTTCATTTTGTAGTGCATTTTTTATGTTCCTAAAGAGCTTACTAAATAGCTAACTTTACCAATATATTTCTATAAATCTCAGTCTGTTTTAATTTTAAAATAATTTACATTACGATAATACTTATGTTTTATCTTGGTAAGATGGAGTGTTCAAAATTCGAAAAAATAAATTGTTAAATTGTTCCATGTATGGTACTTATCAGACTTTGTTACCAAAATTAAACTGCCATGTAGCTTTTTAAAATCTCAAGCAGTAGTACAAAGTATCATTAAACATGAGGTTAGGAGCCAAAGTTACACTGTCACAAAGCAATTACACTACTCAGCCATGTTAATTCATGCTGTTGAATGTATGGTCTTTTCACATCTTTAATATAAATTTCAAACGTACTTATTACATTTGTCTACTGCAGATATCAATAATTTGAATCATACCATTAGAAAGTTTGTCTAATAGACTACAAATTAAGTTCAGAGTTAGAGTCTCAAATCAGAAGAGATCTATTGATGCTTTGTAATACATCATTTTCTTACTTTACATGTGATACAAGCACAATGGTTGTATCACATGTAAAGTAAGAAAATGATTTTTATACTTTTTATTTTTTTGTAACCATTCCCTGCAATAATCTTGCCATTATCTTTTTTTTTTTTTTTTTTTTTTTTTTTTCGTTTCTCTTGTTTTCAAACTTGTCTGTTTATTAATTGGAGCATTTTCACCTCTTTTTCATACTCAGTAAATTTACATAAGTCTCTTAAATGTTATTTTTTCCATTTGGGGGTTCTATAGTTGTTCATTCCCATTAAATAGTAGTTCATGTGGGATTTGGGGTAGGGTTTTTTCAGTATACATGACATTAAGCAGAAGATATAAAAAGGAGGCCGACAGGAAAGATGGGAATGGATTCTACTTGTGAGTGCAGTGATACAACAGTGATAATGGCTTTAGAATAAAAAAGGATTAGATTAATTTAGATTAGATAAGGAAGATATTCTTTACTCTTGTGGGTGGTGAGGCCCTGGAACAGGTTGCCCAGAGAAGTTGTGGATGCCCCATCCTTGTAAGTGTTCAAGGAGAAGTTGGATGGGACTTTGGGCAACCTTATCTATTGGGTGGCATCCCTGCCCATGACAGCAGAGATGGAACTAGGTGATTTTTAAGGTGTCCTCCAACCCAAACCATATAATCAATCTATTATTCTATGATATACATATATATTCATTTAATTGGTCTTATGTATTAGTCATATATATTCATTCTATTGGTCTTCTCCCATAAAAATAATTAATTTAGGAAAAAATTACAGTCTACTCTGTACATTTTTCCTTCCTTCCTTCCTTCCTTCCTTCCTTCCTTCCTTCCTTCCTTCCTTCCTTCCTTCCTTCCTTCCTTCCTTCCTTTTCTTTCCTTCCTAGTATATTTCCCACTCTGTGTACTTATTGGAGATGTAAGATCTAAATAATGATGTGGTCTTTTTAGAAATAAAAATCTTTAAATAACTTGAATTTTAAACTTACTGTTGTCACAATATTACCAAAATATGTACAAGCTTGGCTAATATTTTAAACTGCTATTCTACTTATTTTGTTGAACTAGACTGAGTCCCTTCAGTTAATATAATGATTAACTATCTTCTCGTCCAATATTGTCTGGCAAGTCAGCAAATCTGAGCAGAAAAAATATAGAAAAAGAATTTTATTTGTAATAGTAATATCATCTTAATATACATTTATAAAGACAAATAACTTTCTTTGATAGATATTTCACACAAAAATATATTAGAATTAGGAAAATTAAAGTGTATATTAACAATATTTTACCCACATTATGCTCAATGATCAAATTATTTGCATTTCAGAAAAATAAAATAAAATAAAAACAGCATTTATTCAAAATTTCAGTAACAAAAAAAAAAAAAAACTGTTAAAAGATTCAAGAGAAACAGCATAGGTAACCTATGGGACATAGAAAAAAATATTTCAGTATTTTCTTTCATGTGAAATTTATTATTAAGCCCATTGTTTAGCCTTTGGAAACAAGGGAAGTTGAAAAAACAACTTAACAACTTAGACCCTAAGGAGAAGCAGAAGCCCCAAAGTCACCACCACTTAAAAAATAAAATGAAATAAAATAAAATAAAATTAAATTAAATTAAATTAAGTAAAGAAGGGATTGGATTTCAATAGGCAGTTAATCATTGCCACCACGAAGCATTGAAGCTACTACTCATTACTCCATTAAACAGAAGAGAAGAAAATATGGCTATATTTCCTCACAAATAACAGAAATGTTCAGGACCTTTCAATTTCTGATGGGGTTTTTATAGACAACCATATAAGTTTTAAGTAACACCTTGCCTGTTGTGAATTTAATAGACTTACATTGTTCCTTGAGGCATGTTCACTTTCCTATATTATTAAGCTCTTCAGGAGGGATGTTGCTCTTCATTTCTAGCTGGCCAAAAATACACAAACAATAAAGTAGAAAAGGTTGGATCATATTTGTTCAAAATGTGTTTCTTTTCTTTAAGGTTTTTAACCTACTAATAAATAATTCTTTTATTTTCGGCAACAGCTCTTGAAGATCAGGAAATATACATCCCTGTATTAGTAACATAAACATCTAAAGATAGATGCCCTTTTGGTCGTTTAACATTTTTCTTTCATCTGTGATTTTTTTTTTCTATTCAATTTTTGCTGCTTTGCCCAGAACACCTTCTCATAACTGAAGTGGTTTCTTCCTATTTCCTGAGGAAACGTCCACTCAAATATCTCTAAAAAAGCACTTTCTGCCTACTAGTTCTGTCCTTATTCCTGTCCATAATAGATTAATCATCCATTGTTTTTATGTTGCAAACCCAGGAAGACCTTTCCCTTCTAGAAAATAAATAAATTAATAATAATAATAATAATAATAATAATAATAATAATAATAATAATAATAATAATAATAATAATAATAATAAAGATTGGTATTTGCCCAATAGAAGGAGATAATATGAGCATATGAATATGGTCTGTGAGCATGGGTAGGTCCAGCACTGGTACAATTTGTTTTGATCTGTTCACAAATAAGCCTATCCTGGCAAAGCAAAACAATAGATCGCAGATGACAAGCTGAGTGGTGCAGTTGATACAATAGAAGGAAGGAATGCCATCCAAAGCTAGAAAAAGCTTGAGAATTGGGCCTACATGAACCTAATGAGATTCAACAAGTCCAAGTGCAAGGTCCTGCAACTGGGTCAGGGCAATCCTTGACATGAGTACAGACTGAGAGAAGAACTCATTGAAGGCAGCCCTGCAGAGAAAGACTTCAGGGTTCTGGTGGACAAAAAGCTCGACATGAGCCAGCAGTGAATACTTGAAACCCAGAAAACCTCTTGGGCTGCTTCGAGAGGAGTGGCCAGCAGGTTGAGGGAGGTGATTGTACCTCTCTACTTAGACCTTGTGAGGGCCCTCTTACTGTAGACCAGACTCAGTACTGCATTCAGGTCTGGGGCCCCCAGAACATGTTGATCTGTTAGAGGGCCATGAAGATGATCAAGGGGTTGGAGCACCTTTCCTGCGAAGAAAGGCTGACAGAGCTGGGGATGTTCAGCCTACAGAAGAAAAGGCTCCAGGGAGACCTCGTCACAGTTTTTCAGTACTTAAAGGGGGCTTATAAAAAAGATGGAGAGTGACTCTTTGCTCAACCAGATAACGACAGGATAAGGAGGAATGGTTTAAAACTAAAAGAGGGGAGATTTAGATTAGAGGCTAGGAGGAAATTCTTCACTCAGAGGGTGGTGAGACACTGGAACGGGTTACCCAGAGAGGTTGTAGATGCCCCATCCCTGCAGGTGTTCAGGTTAGATGAGGCCCTGGGCAACCTTATATAGTGGGTGGAGTCCCTGCTATGGCAGGGGGCTTGGCTTAGATGATCTTTAAGGTCCCTTCTAACCCAAGCCATTTTATGATTCAGTGCTCTTACACCTCTTGGATTCTCTTTTCTCCCTTCCCTGATCTAGCTGCATCCCCAGGTTTCAGTCAGACAGGCATTAATGACTTTGCACAATGTAAGTAAAAAAGTCTCTTTTGCATTCATACCTGTATAGAACATTTTGAATACAATGCTATTCCACAAATTACAGAATAGACAATGTCATCTCAAAGAGGTGGAATATTTAGAAGAATTATATGTGAGCCATTAGCAGCACATCTTGCATTTTTGTATAAGAAAGGCCTTGTCACCTGAGGGGTAGCTGGGCAATTAAATTAACGTTATGTGGAGAAACTGTTGCCTTACAAAAGGGAGTGATTAGTCACCAGACTTTTAAAATCACTTTCCCCAAAGATGCATAAGTAATCACATCATTTTACTATAGTAAAAAAAGCAGAGTATTAATGGCTTCCCTATTAATGGATACTGTGTTAGATTTTCTTGTGCTGCATTGTAAAACCTGTCTGCCTGCTGCAAGAAAGGCACTTTTATATCCAGACTTTATGTGGGTGGGTAGCATTGATATCCTTTGTAAAAGCCAAAGCTCTCAATTTGAACATTAAGGCTATTCTTCTTGCTGCCCTGAGCAGTGATTTGAACACCCCTTTCTGCAACAAACTGAGGCATTGGGAAATGATTTTAGACTGGAAATAGTATATCTGTTAGAACTAGGGTGATGCCCTTTTCTCACCCTAGGGAACAACTGCCTTCCACTAGCAGTGATGGCAAATGCATACTGCCTATGTAGTGACCAGGGTGTCATCAGCTCAGAATCAGTCCAAATCTATCTGCTTCAGCTAATTTAGAATTTCTGAGGTTTAGTCAAGATAAGGAAGTAAAACAAAAAGTTTACAAGAACTCTTGATGAGTCTTTCCAGCAGTGCCATAATTTTGTCTCTAATAGGCTTTCCCCTGATGGAAGCTAATGTTCTTTTCATTCATTTGCTTCAAAAATGTCTATTTTCAAGTCTGCTGATTGGAGCTTTGTATAAAGCACATCAGTGAGCTTTGATACTGCCTATTTGGTCTAAAATTAAGATTGTAGCCTTTATAATCTTTCATGGAGTATTGGACTCAGTCTCTTCTGAGACCTAGATTTACAGTGCCTTAAGTAGATTTCATTTTCATTCAAACTTTCTTGAAATTTCACATGCAGTTAAAAAATGTCATTCATTTTGTTTGATTAGAAATGTACATGAAGTTGTCAATACTGTATTCTTATTTCTAAGATTAATATTTATTGTACCAACAGAAATATTGGTGCATTTCAGGGTCTAGATATATGAGAGACAATAGCTGATGTGATTCAGTGTTGCTTTTAAATAGGAAAAAAAAAAAAAAATTAAAAATCTTTCTCTGAAGAAATCTATTTCACTTTTGCATTTAAAAGGAAGGGCAGCTAATAAAACTCAGAAAAGTAAAAGCAATAATTGAACTGCATTAGACTAATTACAATGAATTGTTAACTGAGCTATGCAAATAGGAATTAATTTAATTACAGAAATACTTTCATGTAATCAACAGAAATCCGATGGTCCTCAGATTAATAAAGTCTTATTTTGGAATTAGTTTTATAGTGAAAAAGAGTGCTAAGCATTAGTAATGGCACAACTTAAGAAGGACATGACATAAGAAGTGGGTTTCTATCATTTCAGTTGTCAAACTGAACATAAAATAATAATAATAATAACATTTGAATTATCATACTTCTCTCTATTCCCAGGCTATCTGCTGTTTACTGCCTACAGTGTATCTTGGTCCCTGATTGTAACTCCTAGCAACCACTTGTTTCAATTAAACTGAAAATAAATCACTCTCCCATTAAAAAGTTCCTTTTTTTTTATGCTAACCCTGAAATATTATTGCTTCATACTAAGTAAAGTGAATATATTTGGATGTAACACATGCTGTTTCCTGAAATAGTCTACTCTGCCATATGCATAAATGCTTTAGAAAATACTAATTTTTCATTAGGGGAATGAAAAAATAAAAGTACTGAAATCATATTGAAGTATAGAAGGCTAGCATAATCTTTCACATATTTTGCTCCTTGGGAAATATTTCTCTTCCTAAAATAAATGGTTATATAAACGCAAAGCCCAGAGAGACTTCTATTTTATATATATGTGTGTGTATATATATATATATATATATATATATATATATAATGTTAATCTGTAACACCAGATATTCATGCAAATGGCACTATGTGTTATTTTGACCAATTGATCCTTATCAAAGGTGCTAGGACTGTCCTTTGAATTTCAATGGATTATCATTCAAATTTAGTAGTAAAACTATGGAAGACTAGTAGGGATACAGTTATATCAAACATTGAAAGATTTTATTGCTGTTGTTCAATTTTTTTTTTTTTAAACAAAGGTACTGGAGGGTATTATTCACTTCACATGTAATAGGAAAACCTGGAAATAAGATTCAGTTCCTTAAATAAAAATTTTCACTTTCATATAGGTCTGTAGGATACTGCTATTTACTAATTCATTCCTCCTTATTAATCTTCCACAATTTTTATTTTATTGAAGTAAAACATACAAGAATTCACTGTATTGAAAGACTGTGGTGAACCCAGCCTACTAATGATGTCTTTAGTTTCTTGCATTTTCCTTTTTAATCAGAGGAAAATCTGATTAAAGATTTTCAATCAAGCTGATAATTTATGTTATTTTTTTCATATTGAAGACTTCTTGAATCAGCCATCTCCCAACAGAATATGGTCTCTGTTAAGGGCATTTATTTTTCTGAAAATTTGAACAATATATCATAGCTACAAGTAGCTAATCATTCATCAGTGAGCACTAAGGAGTCTTCAGTATTTTCAGTAATTGTTTCTTTTGGGGTCTAACTAATGGAAGAAGTACTTCCATGATCTGCTGAACATGTTGACAACAAAAATACAAAACATCTATGTTGAAAATTATGCCATTGTTACTGATATAAAAGTAAAATAGAAGGTTATGCATCAAATCTATGCAGTTAAAAGAATTTGCCCTGCACATTTTTAATTTAAGCCTCCAGCCTCCAAAATTTGTAGATATTCTTTATGCTCTTGCAAGTTGGACTGATATGTTGTTCCCAGCTACATTTTTCATTGCTTAACAAGTATTATCCTGCTTAAAGGATTTACATTCAACTGCAGATTGTACAGATCTATTTTTATCCTGCTTCCTCTTTAGCTTGCTAACAACAGCATTCAGAGGTCAGCTAACAACAGCATTCTAGATCTTAGCATTGCTATGAAGTTAGGTATTTATTTAAACATAGCTAAAGAAGAGGTACTGATGATGACAAAAATGTGAACTTTTAAATGGGAATTTGGTATGAATTCCTAATTTTACACAACCTTTAAGAGGTTTTGTATATATTTTGACTCAAAGTAGATGAATAGATTTCTAAGTTTAGAAGAACAATTCATCCAGAAGTCTTTATACTGCTTACCTACATGTATTGGGTCTTCTATCTTGCATATGGTTAAAGTACTACCTTTCAAAATCCACCTCGCCTTGACAGGAAAACATCAGCAACTGTAGAATCCAGTTCTTTCATGGTAGTCTGTTACCTCACTTGTAAGTATGTGAGGCATTTATAACTATATTTGATTCAAATTCTCTTGAAATTCAAATTCTCAAATTCATTTGCTGTTGTTATACTTTTCTTCACTGAATTAGAACCCTTTAGTGTTTGACATTTTCTCCATCTGAGGGCTGTAATCAAGTCACCTTTCAATCTTCTTTAGAAAATATATCAAATATGACATCAAGTTTTGGAATGTTAAAATAAAAAGCTCAACACACTGGTTCTCCAGAATTCCTTTTACTGACTTGATCTGTCAAACTCATCAGCCATAGATGTTCAGGTGAAAGAGCATTGCGCTTGCTTTTCACGGAAGATTCTGAACAGAATAAATTATGAAGTAGATAAATGCCAAAGACATAGGTAGCTTTAATGATTAAAGAACCATTCCTGATCAGCACTGAATTCTTCCTAAAAGACGTTAGATAGTTGGTAAAGAATTTATTGAATTCACTCTAGATAGACCTCTGGAAGTTGTGCTTTGTATTTTGGATCATAAGTACAGTTGCTGTCTCAGTGTCTCCTTTTAAATTGATCTGCTTTGACCTGGTTAGGCAATTTGTTCCCAATTCACACTAAATGCACTCTTTTCCAAAGTAGCAAATATATATAAATATATATACAATACATATACATGTATATAAAAGTATACATCGCCCTTTTGCATGGTGAGGCCAAGGAGAAAAGAGGTTAAACACTTTTTTTTTTTTCTTTCTGTCTTTGAACCCTGCATTCTTCCCTCAATTTTTTGAGGGAACAACATTTCCTTATCTTCTATCAGGTTTTTCTCTATTCCTCTTCTAGCTACCTTTAGTCTTCCCTAAATATATATATATATATATTTATTTTTTTTTAAGAACATATATATATATATAAGAGCATATATATATATGTTCTTTTTAGCAGAACGATACCCTTTTCCTTGCTTTGTTAAAAATGAGCACAGCATTACCAAAAAGGCACTTCTTTGATCTCTTTTTTTCCAATTGGCCTTCATTGTGTTATTTTGTTCGTTTAGCCGTTCACTGTTCTAATAATCCAATCCAGTGGCAATTTTAACAAAAGATGAGAATATTTTTACATTGGTGGCAGGAAAAATGATGAGGATCAGAAGGATTCTGGGTAGAAACAATGGAAGAAACAGCTCAGTAATCCACTTGGTTTGTAGAAATTTGCCTTCTGGCTTTCGTAGGGCAGTTGGAATCATTGTTTTGATGATCTATCTTCTCTGGTTGTACAATGTGTGTGAGGCAGGAGTACCCAGATGTTCACAGGTCAAAGGAAAAAAATAAACAAGGTAAGCATTGATATATAATGTCAGCTTCCATGAAAAAGCTAATCTGTGACTCCTGCTGTATTCTACTGAACAGGTAGCTGAAAGGACAGCTAATTATTAAATTGAATCATAAGAAATAATAGACCAATTCCCCTCACTTCATGTTGCAAATGTTCTCATATATGCATGAATACCAGTCATTAGCATCATTTTTTGAGCAACCTTGTCTAGTGGAGGATGTCCTTGCCCACGGCAGTGGGGTTGGAACTAGATGATCTTTAAGGTCCCTTACAACGTGAGACATTCTATGATTCTATGATTTTGAGGAATGGCATTCTTGTTTATTCCTATTAGCAAGCCCTAACATCTGCAAGTTGCTATATAGTTTTACTGTAATTTTGTTACTATGGTGATGAGGAATAGCAACAAATTCAGAAAGGGTACTCTGAATGTCTTCTGATTCTAAAGAAAAGTGAATATTATGTCCTAAAAACTAAGTCCAATTCATCTTGCCTTTCTGAAACAACTATTTCCAATGAATGGATTGAGTGATAAAAATTAAAATGTGGTTTGACCCTTTTTCTGCTAATGGTATTTTCTTGTAAGGTGTTTGTTGCATCAGCTGTTTTTGTATATAATAGAGATTGATTGTGGTATTTGGATCTCTTGGTAAATGTTCCACGTACTTACAATAGCTCCATACAGCTAGTATGTATTGGCAAGAAAATTATTTAGTGACCCACTTGTTTATCTACAAATTAGTTTAGAAGAAATTAGCTATGTTTTCTTATGTTTTACAATTCCAAGTTAAAAGCATTATGTTTACCATTAAAAAAAAAAATCTTTTTGAAAAGTATAATTTACTTCTTTATGAATGTCTATTTTTAATTCTATTGATTCAAATGACTGACAAAATATGGAATCAATAAATGCTACTACCTGAGAATAGATTTGTTATGAATTTAATGTTATTGCTACAGCAAATAATTGAAAAGTGCTTCTGATGTATGTATTGAGAAGGCATTTTAAATCAGAGTTCCTTCATAGCAGAATATCAAAGTACAGAATATGCAAAAAGCATATTTTTTATACAATTTTCCATAAGTAAATGGAAGTAAATTCATTCTGGTATAATTCTTCTACATCTTTAATGTTGCACCATTAAAAAAAAAAAAAAAAAAAAAAAAAAAAAAAAAAAAAAGTTAATTGCTAGGTAGCTCATAACTGTTGAGGTATGTGGACAGATTTGTAGTCCCCTAACTGGATTTACAATAATTGAACAGGACATGGATACTACTGGACCATATCAAAAATACTGAATTTGTGTATGAATGTTTTGTCAACTGGGGTCAATGGGGACAAGCATTTAGGTAAGGGTTGTTAATCTAGGAGGAAATAAAGGTAGAGAAAGGTAGGGATTAGGGTGGATGGAAGTAAAAATATGGGAAAATGCAGAAAAGAGGTGACAAAAGGACTGGTGTAGTGTAACAAGGCTGCTGCTTATTATGTTTGTGTGGCTGAGCCCTGCATCTGATCAGTGTAATCTCTGTAGAATTCTTTACTACCTTCTCTTTCTGTGTGACCACTCTTTCTACTGGGCAGGGGTTGGGTTTTTAAGCTGGACTAGTGACTAGAGTAACACCCATATCTGGAAAGACTCCAAGTCTGAACTAGCAAGTTGGTAAGAGGCTCAGGATCTGAGATGATGTCAGCCAGATTTAGAACTTGTGCTGATGTTTGAGGGCTTCATGTTGTGTTCTATTTGTGTTTAGAAAGTGAGGAAGTGTCCATGTTCATTGGTGAGCTTTGATCCTGACTAGCTAGAGATGAGGAGAATGAATGTTAAAGTCATCTGTGTTTTACATGCTCACATGAGTATTCTTTGTGCCTATGTGGTGTGGGGAAGGATACCACTTTCCATACCAATCTATGTGAGCACTGTGAGTGTGTTGTGTATGTGTGCTTGTGTGTGTGAGAATACACTCGGCCTCGCTGGACCGCTGGACCGAGTAATGGGAACAACCTCCTTTGTCTGGAAGCCCACTGGATTCAGCTTCCTTTGTGAGGCAGATGTTGAGTGACTGTTCCCTGTCTCCTGGGACCACAGTTCCCTATCTCTTCCTCCCTTTAATACTGATGAGTTTACTCACTCACACATATTTATAACGTGTATTCACAAAAAATAAAATTAAATTAAATAAATAAATAAATAAATAATGAAGCATATTCTTCTAATATGCTATTCAAATATGGTATTCTAATTTCTTTGCTTTTTAGGTGGTGATAGTTTACAGGTGTCTCAGTCAGTAACTAGAGCTTCACAATGTAGAAAATTTTAAGAAAAATACAATAAATAAAAGCATCTAAATGCCTCCTGAAATTAATTAAATAAATTAATAAATTAATTGATTAAATTGGCAAACACAATATATTAACTGTCCTGGGACAAGTAATGTTTAATATCTTTATTAATGACATATACAGTGGGATCAAGTGAACTCTCAGCAAATCTGCAGATGACACCAAGTTGAGTGGTGCAGTTGATAAAATAGTAGGAAGGAATGCCATCCAAAGGGACCCGGACAAGCTTGAGAACTGGGCCTACATGAACCTAAGGTACTGCACCTGGGTTGGGGCAATCCCAGGCATGAGCACAGACTGGGAGAAGAACTCACAGAGAGCAGCCCTGCAGAGAAGGACTTGGGGTTTCTGTGGATGAAAAACTCAACATGAGCCAACAGTGAACACCTGAAGCCCAGAAGACCAACTGCATCCTGGGCTGCCTCAATTGAGAAGTGGCCAGCAGGTCAAGGGAGGTGATTGTACCTCTCTACTTCGACCTTGTAAGGCCCCATTTGGAGAACTGCGTCCAGGTCTGGGGCCCCCAGAACATGAGGAATGTTGACCTGTTTGAACAGATCCAGAGAAGGGCCACAAATATGATGAAGGAGTTGGAGCACCTCTCTTGTGAAGAAAGGCTAACAGAGCTGGGGATGTTCAACCTACAGAAGATAAGGCTCCAGGGAGACCTTGTTGCAGTTTTTCAGTACTTAAAGGGGGCTTATAAAAAAGATGGAGAGTGACTCTTTGCTCAATCAGATAATGACAGGATAAGGAGGAATGGTTTAAAACTAAAAGAGTGGAGATTTAGATTAGAGGTTAGGAGGAAATTCACTCAGAGTGAAACATTGAAACAGGTTGCCCAGAAAGGTTGTGGATGCCCCATCCCTGCAGGTGTTCAAGGCCAGTCTAGAGGAGGCCCTGGGCAACCTTATCTACTGGGTGACATCCCTGCTATGGCAGGGGGGGTGGAGTTAGATGATCTTTGATGTCCCTTCCGACCCAAGGCATTCTATGATTCTAATATTTATGGGCAGTATACCAAGAAGTATCTTTCTCTCAAACACACCCTAATTTCCTACGTTCATTTCTTTTAGGTCCTTTCTGTGAGGAACCTAGTGATCCTTGTGCATCTCTGCCATGCCTAAATGGGGGTCTATGCCAATATAATCAGTCTGGATATATTTGTGATTGTCCAGCAGGCTTTCTTGGTCACAGTTGTGAAATTGATATCAATGAGTGTTCTTCAAGGCCATGTAAGAACAGAGGTACATGTATTGATTTGCCAAATGTAAGTACAAACTTCAACTATCTATATTTGAACACAATACTAAACGATTTAATTCTAACTTAGCATTATCTGTAGGTATTATGTTCACAATATTTCTGTGGTTAAAATGTTTGAATTCCACATTTTCAGTTGTTTAGAGGATACTTAGGAAACCAACAATGTTGTTTCATTTCTTTTTTTAATTATTTTTCCCTAATAAAGTCTTCTGATATAAACATGATACAAAAGTCATCTTCATTACCTAGTAGAAGTCTCATATTGTTGCTTTTCCTGTGGTATCTGCTTTTAATTTTATTATTTTATTTTATTTTATTGTAAAATAGAATAAAATTAATGCACACTCTCCAAGATTTGATAATATAGTCATATCTGGTAGTATTTCAAACTGCATTGTCAATGTTTTTTTATTAGCATAACTATTGCAAATAGCAGTGATTACACAGAAATGATATAGTCAAAGAAGAGTTCCAAAGCTCAGTTACCATAAACCAGTGATATATGCTCACTCATAGAGAGAGAAAAAGAGAACTCCAAGTTGCTAAAAAACATGATGGGTTTCTAAAGTATGCAAACTGTCTAAATATTTCGTGTCTCCACTTAATTCATAGCTAGTGGATATACTAGCACATACTAGCAGTAGTTTGTTTCAAACATATAAAAATCTCTCAACAGATGATAAAATAAAGTTCCTTGATCATGCTTTTAGGACCAGTTCTGAAGAAACACTTGAGCACTACCAATTTCACTCAGGGGACAACCCCTCATATACTTTCCCTTTTCTTTCTGACATAGAAAGGCCTGTAGAGAGCTTTACATTGTCCAGAAAAATAAGGATGAGAGTATCAGCTCTAATAAATATTTTGTTGTAAAATAATTTACTGTTCTTGCTATGTAAATTACAGATTGCAGTAGCTGGCAGATGTCTATCAGCATCAAAAAGAAGCATATTATCTGTGCTTCATGTTGGGGAGAGGGGGGGAAGGATACAAACCATTTTATTTCCTTCCCTAAATATTGAATACTCTTTGGTGTATGATGTATTTCCTGCACTATCACTGTTTGATAGAGATTTTCACACTGAAAAAAAAAAAAAAAAAAATAGAAATGAGGAAAAACAAACAAGTTACAAAGCACCTTCTTGATTCAGTTATGAAATCACAAAACCAGACAAATTTAGAGCTGCTGTATTTCGAACTAGCAAACTCACTTCTGGTATAATTTGTGCTGGAAGTCCTATTCCACTTGTCCTAAATGTCCTATTCCACTTGTCCTAAGTTATGTTTGTAATCTATTTGGGGCTACGATTGTTTTTTGTTATGTATTTGTAGTCTGTTTAATATGATGAGACACTGTCCTGTTTAGGGTCTCTGTAGTAATGGAAGTAAATACTAATTTCTGAGTTGCCTTGGGTACAAAAAAATAAGTCTTTCCAATTTCCTTTTCTTCTATAGGATGTGGCATGTAGTTGCCTGCCATTATTCACTGGCAAGTTCTGTGAAAGAATACTGAATCCATGTGAATTATTGCCTTGCTTAAATAATGCAACCTGTGTAGCTCAACAACAGAACTACAACTGCCGGTAAGATTAGAAATTAATGTCAGTACTTTGTTGGATCACTTGATGTCATTGACTGCAGAAAGAAAAGATGTCATCAGTTACAGAAAGCACAGAAAACGATAAACACATTTTAACAATTTTTTCTTATTTTCTGATGCTCTACAATGTAACATCTTGAAAATTAATTGAAGTGATAAAAAAAAAAAAAAGAGATTTAAAGCACTTAAGGAGTTATAAATTGTTTCCTGATGGACCAACAATATGTGAGACAATTAAATTACAGATACCATTCCCATTCAAAGGATATGATGTTTATGATGTTTAAAAGGATATGATGTTTATGTTATGTTTCTGAAAAGATAAGACAACTGTGTTCATTCCTTATTCACAGACATGCATCAGTAGGTCTTAGATTGATCCTTCAAGAAGCATATTAATTTTTTTTATTATTATTCAGAAAGACCATACTGAAAATTGTCCATTTGCAAATAACAGAAGTGATGCAATAGGTATACAATTTCATTCTGTTTTAAATAGCTTTATAGATATTTTTTCACACTACTGAAGAGTACAATTTGTACTCTTCAGATTTTCTTGGCTTTTATCTGGTTGCCTTAAAAAAAATCTGCTAAGCATTACTGAAGTGCAGTAAACAACTTTCAAATTTTAGGATATTCATTAAAGCAGAAAATTGATAGCTGTGGAACACAAAAGTCTGAAAACACATTACGAATGAACTTAGAAACTGCAAACGCATAACAGAAGTATAGAACATAAAGTTATATAAGAGTACATTCAGATGAAAACTTTGGAAATATGAATATATGTAGAAATATGTTTACAACTTTCCCATGAAAGGGAACAAAAGAGATTCTAAATACACACATACACACACACACACAGTTGTTTTCCCATATGCATAGCACAGAACAACAGTGTTACCATTTATTTTCCAATATTTGAAACACAGATATAAGATATTAATAATTTACTATTATGTAGCCAGTATTTTTCACAGTATGTTGGTGCATGAGTTAGTATGAAATGATGCCTAAAGCTTACATTTAAAATCTGAATAACATGAACCATTAATACCAAGATGCAGATTGGCTTTTCTCATAATAATCATCATAATAATCATAATAATATTGAAAAAAATATTCCGATCCCTGTCTATAATGCTGTTCAATAATTTATAATTTCAAAAAGCACTGCTAGAGATGGTGCTTTAACATGAACCTTGTTGTACCACTGACTGTGGTTAATAAAAATAACTATGCAAAGGTATGGTGTTTTAATGGTCTTTTTAGTGATATAATATGTGAGAATAAGAGAATACATTATTTAGATCAATATAATAGAAAGTAGAAATGGAAAATTAACAACCCATTTAAATTGGTTATAAAGAGAATCACTTAAGTTATACTGTTAAAGGTAGATACCAGAGGTATCTTGGGCTCAAAAAGGGTACAAGCTTATTCACTACTAACACTAAACACTAAGATCCTATTAATAGCAGTGTTGCCAAGATTTTACCTTTAGTATTTTTGTATTATTTATGCATTCAGTTGTGCTATCTATAATATACATATTTGACAAGACAGGCAAGTCACATTTATGGAAAGCTGGTTTGAGATATGCGATAAGGATTATAAGTTTATTATTTTAACACCAAGAATTATTTTAAAAGGGAAAGCAACATCCTAGAGAAAACATTACTGGATACAGTAATAAGCAGTGCATCCTTCAACTTTGTACAATGTCAAGGGTTTGGCCCTGAACATACTGTTAAGTATCTTTTGCTCATGTTCTTTCCTCATGGTATTCCCTAATATCTAAACTATACAGCAGGCTTTCTTTGTGAAGGAAAAGAAGAACTACAGCAAGTGTTTCATACTTTCCAAAGTAAAGTATCCAAAACAGGTGGTGATATGAAGCACTTTCTGAAAGTTCCCAAGGTGCTTTGTAGAGAGGTACACAGAAAGCCCAGACTAAACTAAATACTAAAACTGTAAGCTTTGAAAGTTAGATAAAAATGGCCACATTGGAACTTCAGTTTCAAAATCCAGCTTTAGTTTTAACACTCAGTCACTGAAGGATCCAATTACTGTTTACAACTTTAAAAAGTGTTTATTGTTAATAAATTAATTTTCTCATTTTTTTGTGAAAATAAAATCAATTTTCCACAACTTAATCCCAAATACTTAGGGAATGTAAATTATGTGCATAATTGTACCCTTATACTTGGAAGATTTATGTCAGAGAAAGCATTTTGAAGGAGTGTGTCAGGTACTTTTCACAAGGAGGCCAGATGCAGTAACTTGGTTGTGAGTGCTGCAGTCTTGCCAAAGTGATAGTATTGAAATGCAGAGGTGTGAAGAGCTTTAGAGAGATCAACAACTATCAGCAGCTTTTATTAATTTTAATTATTAACTCAAAATTCCCCTTGTAAATGTGTCTTGCATTAAACTTGGATTAAAAAAAATAATAATAATAAAAAATAAGAAGACCTATAGGAACTGTGGTTTAACAGTTTCAGATTTGTTAAGTTACAAGCTTTGAAGCTTTCTGGGAGTGTGAGTCACTTTTTTATAATTTATTTTTCCTGTGGAAAGCCTCAGGTAAATTAATATATTAATGTTTATATATTAATATATTAATATATATTAATTAATATAAAATTATTTAGGAGGATTGAAGCTGGTCATTCAAAGTTCTAAGTGGAAATTTTGTTTCATTTTTGGTAATAATTTTCAAATACTGTATTTATGTTTATGTTTATATGTATATTTATATTTTATTTGTATTTATATCTAGTTATTCCATTAAAAGCTGCATGTTTTTCACTTGTTGTAACAACTGATCAACTTAAATAGTATCATAACATTTTAAATAAATATAATGGCATTAGTCTACATACACATATAAATAATAGGTGAGTTGACCTTTTGTTCCTTTTATTTTGTTTTGGTTGTGCCTACTTTATCTGCTTCTCCTTATGCTCAAGCTGCATTCTGCTTATATCCATCACCATCTAAGCTTCTATCTTCTTTGAGAAAGCAGTTGTTTTCCAGTCTAAACATAACCAAACAAACTTGATTTAATTTTCCTCACTTCAGTTATGATGTATGACTATCTTGTACCCTAATTCCATCCCCTCAGTCTTCATATCATATACAACTTTGTGCTAAGAATCTAATAGTAGCATTTTTTCTTAAATGTCAAAATTTAAGGTGAATTCAAATAGGCAGTGAATAAGGATATCAATCACAATAAATTGTGACTGTTTACTTTGTAACTTCTATTATTCATGTTCTTTAGGACAATAACAAGTTACAAAAAATGTGAAAGGATGTTCTCAGAAAATTTGTTTTCTTAGTGCCATATTTGCCACTTTACAGCCATTTTTTTTGCTGTTAATTTATCTTATATTCTCTGGCATTGTCATGTCTATTGCAAAGAAACAACAAAACAAAACTATGAAAAATGTGCAAATATTATCTATTATCTATTTTATGAAACAGTCATAGATTACTCAAGTAAATAGAACCAAGAATAAAGGAGCTCTCTCATCTGATTCATATCATAGCTGAAAACCTATCACTAAAACAAATATTGTAATTGAGTTAATCTGATTTGTTTTTAAGTGTGATTTTAAAAACAAATTGTAACAAAAGATACTATATAATTGTTTATATACATATGTAATATTTCTTTTATGGCTAAGCATGTAACTGCCTGATATCTTTAAATAAATCCCTCATATCTTTGCTGAAATAAAAGCATCTAAGCAATATGAAAAAACTTGTAGTTACAATAATTGAACCGGAAATTTTGTAAGAATAGACTTTGCAAGAATTTTGATTCCAAGTATTCAAAAGGGTAATAGTTGCATTTGGTGTAGGATTTCATACAGGATTTGCATGCAGCAACTCTTTCTAAGAAGAAGGTGAGGATTATGTAGTCCATTGCTACTTGTGAGTAGCATAGAGGACCCTCCTGTGGTTGTTTATACTAATTTAAAGAAAAAAAGTTTTGTAAATATCTATGTAGAGAAGGTTTTCCTATATCCACTGTCCTCCTTCCACATGGTCCTCATGGTCCTACAAATAACCTGTGTGGATGCTGTTAAAGGGTTTGTGTGAAAAACAGCCTGTCTGACACTTCAGTAAAAGTTAATAAATGACTTATGCCTCTGGACATAGCTTATGTCTCTGTGCATCCCTCAGTAGCATAGCCATACACACTGATTAAGCTTCTTTTGAATTCTTTAACTGATTTAGAAAATACAGTTAACTCAGAAATTTTCTATTGAAAATTATTGCCTCTACTATACTAGATATTGAAAATAATATCCGTTAATGTTGTCCACTCCATAATTATGAGAGGCTCCACACATTCTGAAAACATCTTCATGATTTCCAGCTTCTGGGCTGAGCCATGAGACAAAATACCCATCAGAAAAAGCAAGAGAAACCTCCTATCTACTACTTTTGTTTTCCTTCAAAACCACATTTTTTTCACCTAACTGGACATTTCCTTTCTCTTTTACTTAAATATTTTCTACCAGAAAGAGCCTTTAAAAAGAGGAACATACTAAGTATGTCTCTAAGTGAATTAGACAGAGATGATGTATCTTTCAAAATACAAAATAGAGTTTTTGCACTCTGGTTTCTACTTTTTCCTCATGTTAAGCAAGATATACATATTCAAATATTTATTTTTCTGCAGGATTTTGTTATCTCTTTTGAATAAGACTTGTTTATTATCCATTTGAATCTCATCTTTTTTACTGCACATGGGATTCTTTTTAAACACTGGAGGGCTGGAATAGAAAAGACTATTCTGTAATGATGAATGCTGGCATGAAGCAGAATAAATACCTATAGCTACTTTTACAATAGAATGAATAGCCACAGCTCCATTCATATCACATAGAACCAACAAACAGTCACAAAACAGAATATTAGTTTTCTCCTTTAAAGAAAATACAAAATTACAGTTAAGCAAACACAAAAACAGTCATTAGTGACTAGTCTTTGCTGATCATTAGCAATGATTGATGCTAACTATTTTAAACCCGATTTACAATCATATTTCTCATTTTTCTCTCTGATGGTTTAATTGACCCATCCTTTCTAATAGATTTCCAAAACCTTGTTTACAGCTTTTTATTAAATATTGCCTCATTCTAGATTGTGTTTGTTTCTGGAAGATTATATGAAGCATTGGTATGAAAATACTTCAAACAATGAAAAAAATATTTTATGGAGAAGTGAAAATATCCAAACTCATAGAACCGATTTTAATTGCTTGAAAACATGTTATGCTTATTCTAAATAATGTTTGAGATCTGTTTTGTTACTGAAAGAAGATTATTTAATAGAATTATGGAACATAATTAAATACAATTAATTTTTAAAATCCAAAATACACTCTAAAATACACTGGTGTATTTGCAGCTGCATGCCAGGATTCACTGGAAAGAACTGTGAGGAAGTAATTGACTACTGCAGACTGCTCAGCATCAACTGTCTGAATGAAGGATTGTGTCTTAATATAATTGGAGGATTCACTGTAAGTAATTTAATACATGTTAAACTAATTCAGTGTTCCAAAGTATAAAAGCTTCAGAAAACCAGAACTTGAAATGCATTCATTACTCTAAGAGACAAGAGGGACATACATTTATATAGTTGCTGTGTATACACAAGGAGTATTCACTTGGGTGATATGGATTTTTTTATTACTTTTCTACTGAGACAATGTTTTGCTTTTTATCAAGTAAGAGGACTGAAGAGTATTTTTATAGTTAAAAGAATACATAACTAATTGTGTTCCAATGCTATTATCCACACAGATAATAATCACAGCTATATTACAATCTTTAAAAATGCATTGCCTAAATTGAGTACATCTATTGCCATTGTTTAAATTTAATAAAAACACAGTAGTCTGATGATGAAACTGCAGTGTAGTGAGGTTGATTCTAACTGACAAGTTGGGAAAAACAAACACACACACACACACAAAGCAACAAAATACATCATAATTCAGGCTGGTTTAACAATTGAAATAGCTCTTTAAAATTCTGAGCAATATCCATCATATACCAAGATTTTTCTGGCCATAACTTGTCAATAGAGAGGAAATAATATTCCCCAAAGCAACTTAAACATTACTCTAAACTAGCACTCATTCTACAAATAATGGAAAGCGATCACACAAAGACTTCCCTGCAGTCTGTCTGAGACCAAACAGTCTGGTGTCTCTTCTCCTTTGGAATTTTGAAAAGAGGAATGTAGAACCTGGAAAAGGTGAGTAGAATCAGAATCCTCTAAGTTTGGTATAGCCTTCTGATTTTCAGACTGTTCCTGGGAGAATTAGAAACAGTTCAAATCCTAGACTGAACTCAAAATTCTCAGGATTCATAATCTTTTCAAAAGCTGTTTGATTATGTTTTATTAGAAACAATATTTGTCTAAACGCTGTTCTGGTTTCCACTTGTCCATTTAGGTGTTCAGGCAAAATATATTAGGATTACTATTACTTCTTGTGACAGGGAGCTGGAAGAGTAGTCTACTCTGTAAAGGAAGGATTGCTGGGACCAAGTGTTACAGCAAGGCAGGCAGGAACAGTGAATGTCCTCACCAGCAAGGGGCATTGTCCCTCAGTAGCCGCAAGAACACTGAAGGTCAGTGTTCAGCCAATAGCTCACTGATGCCAAGACTAGTCTGTAGTGACGAAGCAAATTTGCAGTCAAGCTGAGTAGTCAAGTCAACAGGTCAGAATCAACAAGATACAAAGTTGGATACAGACCTACTGAAAAAATAACTCAGAAAAGTTCTAGTGTAAAGACCTGGGCTTTAACACAGCTCATGAGTAAATGAATGGAAGGCCTGTAACTGCACATCTCAGAGAGGGGATTTGTTTTCATGGCAGGCTGATCCAAGGTGACACTTCTATGCCATGTTTGAGCTGACCTTGAACACAGGCAGTTAAACCTGTGAGAGAGGGGAAAGAGGTCACAGAGGAAGAGTGTAGAGAAAGATAATTTTAAACTGGTTAGGCCGATTAGAGCCTGTTGATGCATTCAAGTTCCTGACAGTTTCTCTCCCAACTTAATATGAATCTGAATGCTCCTTGCATGTAATTATTTATTCAATACAAATCTTACTGACTTTCTTATAGTCATAAAAGCTGAAGAAGCATAGATATTTTCTCCCCAGTGCATTCCAGTGGACTCTTTGCGTTTGGCCAGATTTCTTGAGCCTTACCTGATCTCTAATCTGCTTTATACAGGTGACCAAAGATTGTTTCTCCTATCTATAGATAGGAACAAAGAGAAAAAACTTCCAGTCCTTTGTTCAAAGTAGTCAGCTCGTATTTTTGCCCCTAAGCTTTTTGTGCAAGTTCTAATTCATATTCTGCTGTGGAGTTTTCAAGCATCACTAAGAATCAGATTCATACCACTGTTGACTGCATCACAGTCACCTAGTTGCTGCGTTTTGCCCTTTTCCTTGGTCTCTGATCTTAATTGCCAGAAACTGCTATTTAGATTGACCCATAACTCATTCAGCTGCTTGCAATTCTACAGAAAGGTAATCAGATCTGTAACAGATCTATAACAATAATTTTATTTAAGAGCATGAGAAAGTTAGTTAAATAAATACATGTGAATCATAAGTTGAGCAATTAATTAATACTTCTTTTTACTGGAAGAAGTAAGTATATAGTATCTGCTAAATTCTGAATACTGATTTTTTAAAATATGAATTTTAGGAATAATTTTTGCACTGTCAGCAAATATACATTAACTAGAGAAATAGTACTTAATGTATTTTAACAGTAACCTTGCAAGGCACTTTGCAAGATATTGTATATCAGATATTATTACTAACAGAGTATTAAAACATACACTTACAGAAGAACATAATTCTTGCTTTGTTGAGTATGCAATATACCGACAGAAGAATAAAATAGATGGCTAGGGAGTATCTTTATCTGATAATTTGCCCCTCCACATTGTTGCCGTGTTGAACAGGTTGCCCAGAGATATTGTGGATGCCCCATCTCTGGAGGTGTTCAAGACCAGGTTAGATAAGGCCCTGGGCAAACTGATCTAGTGGGTGGCATCTCTGTCCATGGCAGGGGGGTTAGAACTAGATGACCTTTAAGGTTCCTTCCAAATCAAGCCATTCTATGATTCCATGATTGTTGATAACAGATGCAACAAACAGGAATACTACGTCCAGCTCTGCTGCACTGAAATAAGGAGAGTCAAGAAAAGACCATACTGGTGTTTGTATCTCGCAGTTAACTTATCTACATGATAGAAATGTTATATTCAAGTCCAAAACATTTATTTCATCTCTTTTCAGATATTTGTATCTTATGTCCATTTATGTCAAGCAACAGCAAAAACTAGAGTATACAAATTAAAATACATTAAAAAAAAAAAACACACACAAGTAAAACAGATATCTGACAGTGAATGTCATCATATGATAATCATCAAAAACACACCTTCATGACCACTATTAGATGTGATACTCAGCAGACACTTTGTTAGGTTATAAAATGCAGCCAAATGAGCTGGCACAGCAAAGGCTGGTTTGCTTTATGTAGACATCGATGCCTACAGTACTGAGTGGTATGTGACAGAATCACAGAATCATAGAATCATTTAGGTTGGAAAAGACTCATAAGATCAGCAAGTCCAACCATCACTTAACACTACCAAGTACACCACTAAACCATGTCTCTAAGAGCCATGCCTACACATCTCTTAAATATCTACAGTGATGGTGACTCCACCACTTTCCTGAGAAATACTTTAAGAGACCTTAAGGAATGATGAAATAATTTTTAAAAAATCAAAGTGTTGAATCTTAAGATGTAGTTTATACATGGATTTTGGATTTGAAATTCATCTCTAGCTTAGCTAAAAAGTGTAGTAATTAGAATTGAAACAGTATAGTTATCTGTTTTTGGAATTGTAACAATTATCAGCACAAACCCTCTATTAGTAATTAGCATTAATTGCAAGTAATTGTAACACAAATAAATATTCTGCTTACACTTATTATGTTCATTAATTTACTCTAAGTTTCAAAAACTACTTCTGCCTCTATGAAGAAATCCCTAGGTCTAATGTATGCTAACTTTATGTTAGACAGTAATACTTAGGAAGCATTTATTGATGATACTACTGTCAGATAAATATGGGTATTGTTACTTCTTAGGAAAATGACCTCATATTTCATGTTCTCATAGTTCTTATATCTCAATTCTAATACCTCATATTTCAGAATACAGTTGTAGTAGCAACAAATAATATCCTTTGTTGAGGATACCTGTTGTTTTCTATCATCCTGGGAACCAAAGTAATGATGTATACATTGATATAGGATTTATCAATAGAAAAATAGTCTGTAGTTGCATAATTAATTGCAGTTAACATAGCTTAATGAAAACAGATCACATCAGACAAAGTTGACTTAATGAGATAACCTGATGGATAGTGATAGAGAAATATTTTCTGCTGCAATTCCCTCATGAAACAAAATAAATCATTTAATGGAGCATGTTAATCTCTAAGAAAAAAAAAAATTTAAAAAAATCTAGATGACACTTTAACGGATCTAGGCAAACAAAAAATACTGACACAGGATAGTTGAATATTCTGCTTTTTCTAGCCTCCCTCCCTCCTCAGATGAAGCACAAGATCCCACAGTGTGTGTTGCTAGATGTGCATGTTCTGGCCAACTGCCAAGAGGACTGTAACAGAGCTAGATCTCTTTTATAGATAAATTTCTGGATTTTTTTCAGAATTATATATATATATATTAAAAAAAAAAAAAAAAAAAGCATAAAAAGTGTTCTAATCGAGGCTGCATGCACAAGAAAAAATAATCTGTCAGTTACACAGCAGTGACTGTTTCCTGATACTCGGTGATGATTAAGACAACTGTACTGTACTGGGTCTGGCTGGAATGTTAACTTTCCCGGCAGCAGCCCATACAGTGCTGTGCTTGTAGCTTGCAGCTTGTAGCTGGAACAGCAGTGTTATCACACCAGTGTTGTGTCTGCTGCTGAGCAGTGCTGGCACAGCATCGGGACTCTCTCTAACCCTCCTAGGGGGTGGGCAAAAAGTGAGAAGAGAAACATCACTAGGGCAGCTGACCTAAACCAACCAAAGGGATATTCCATACCATATGATGTCACACTCAGCAATAAAAGGTGGAAACAGGAAGAAGAGGGCTCTCGTTGTGAAAACATCGGTCCTCCTCCTGAACACCGGCTACATGCATTGAGGCTTCAAGGACGTGGTCAATCATCGCTCATTTGTGGGAAGTAGAGAGTAATTTCTTTCCTCTGCACTTCCACATAGTCTTCATTTGTTTTATTTGTCTGTTTTCCTCCCTTTTTTTCCTTTCCCCCTCCCTTTTCCCCTTTCTTTTTTTTTTTTTCCTTTAGTTAAATTGTTTAGTTCATAATAATCTTTCTTTTATTATTATTATTATTATTATTATTATTATTATTATTATTATTATTATTATTATTATTATTATTATTTCCCTTTAATTAAATTATCCTTATCTCAACCCATGAGTTGTTCTTTGCTTTACCTCCCCTCCTCATCTAAAGAGGGGAAGTGAGAGAGCGGTTGTGGTGTTTAGCTGCCCAGCACAGTAAAACCACCACAACAACTTTGAGCTCACTGGGGAGCCTGTTCCAGTGGAGAGGGAGTGGAGGGGCAAGCACTGATCTATTCTCTTTAGTCACCAGTGATAGGACCTGCGGGAATGGTGTCAAGCTGAGGCAGGGGAGGTTTAGGCTAGACATCAGGAAGAGGTTCTTCACTGAGAGTATTGTCACACACTGGAACAGGCTCCCCAGTGAAGCAGTCACTGCACCAGGCCTGTTGGAGTTTAAGAAGCGTTTGGACTGTGCACTTAGTCATATGATCTGAATTTTTGGGTAGACCTGTGTGGTGCCAGGAGTTGGACTTGATGATCCTTACAGGTCCCTTCCAACTTGGGATACTTCTTGATTCTATGATTGTGTGATTTTCTTCTAGGGAAGAAAGAAGGGATTTGAAGGTGGGATTCCACTACCTATTTATCTACAGCAAGTGGCTTAGATCAAGACAAAAAGAATTATCTCTGTTTAAAAAGTTAAATAAATAAATATCAAAGCCAAAGATACTAAATAAAATAATAAAAGTAAAAAGATTAAGCTAATTTAGCCTAAATTATGAGGATAACAGAACTGCCCATTATCAAATTTTGGAATCTTGGAAAGATGAGCAGAAGAACATGAAAGTGGAAGGATGAGGATTTTAAGACAGTCTAGTTCTAGGCATACCAGCCTGATTCTCTAGAGAAGGACAAAATATTGTGTTCTTATATTTCAGTCATTGAATTGCATAGTGTTTACAGAATCCATAGGCTAATTATGACTACCTACATAAGTATATTTGAGGGAGAAGAAAGTAGAACCCTACAGCATTTGCAGTTAGGGTATTTGGAATAGCTACATATTTTTTCCAATTTCTGCTCAACCACACATTGGTTATGGAGGGACTAAATGCAGATTAAAAATGCATTCCCCTTCTTGTAGGCTGTAAAAAAAGCTCATTCACAGCTTTTTTCTTTCCTCACTGCTCCTTACCATGTTACGAGCAACAATCTATCAACTTATACAGTTTGCGTAGTGTACCCAAGTTTATTTTGTCAATATGCCTTTCTCCTATCATCCTGACAAGCCACTGATTCGTGGACAGTTATGTACTTACTGCTAACAAAAGAACTGATTTATAAAGACACAAAAGCTGAAGCTAAAATATGAAGTGAAAGCAGTGTCATTGTAAGGGCCATTTCCATTTGCATGCACTACACTTCAGACAAGGACTAAGCAAGTCACACAGACTGCCTCAATTGCTGGGCTGTATTGGCAAGCAAATAAATACTAGAGCAATGTTAAAGAAAGAGACAATAATCTCTGATATCTCTATAGGGTTTAAAATTAGGGTCATTCAAAGCAAACATTTACATTTTCTTTGAGAAGCTGTACTAAAACTGAAATGTGAAATGTAATGTTGGAATAATTGTCAATGAATGTCCTGGTACCTTTCAAAAGATTAGTAGGAACTGGTGCTGATTCCTGGCTATGTTTATACAGGGCTATGGAAGTAAATTGTGCTGTAAAGGCAGACCAAATCTAGATCAAAAACAAATCATGTTTTTAACTTCTATAAATGTTTTGAAGAATATGTGTTCTACAAACATCCAGCATATGCCTGGGAAATATTGATTAATAAAAGATATATCTATTAACCAACCTTATCGCACTCCACAGGTACCTTAAAGGAGGCTGTAGTGAGGTGAGGGTTGGTCTTTTCTCCCACATGCCTGGTGACAAGATGAGGGGAAATGGGCTAAGGTTACGCCAGGGGAGGTTTAGGTTGGAAGAACTTCTTTACTGAAAGGGTTGTTAGGCACTGGAATAGGCTGCCCAGGGAAGTGGTGGAGTCACCATCCCTGGAGGTCTTTAAAAGACTTTTAGATGTAGAGCTTAGTGATATGGTTTAGTGGAGGACTGGTTAGTGTTAGAACAGAGGTTGGACTCAGTGATCTTGGAGGTCTCTTCCAACCTAGATGATTCTGTGATTCTGTAACCACAACCAAACTAGAAACCACCTAATTATGTAACAATATATATTGGTACATAATCACAGAGAATCACTTTTATATATGGATATGTATTTAATAGTGTAGATAGAATAATATGTTCCACTGTAACAGGACATAAAAATTAATACAATAGAAAAGGTTTGTACCTAAAAACTTGCCCTGCAGATGGCTCTGTGGCTGTTCATGATATATACTTTTGATCCTTTTCCTCACGAATAATACCACAGCCATAGCTGTTATACTTGGAGTTTTATGGTGAACCTAAGATATTTCAATAACAAATTATGAACTGAGAGAATATATGGTTGATATAGTACACTTCTGAGTATAAATGAATAATTGGTAACACCAGAGGTCACATGATTGTGGTTGTCCTGGTTTCAGTTAGAACAGAGTTAATTTTCTTCCTAGTAGCTGGTAGAATGCTATGTTTTGGCTTAGGATGAGAAGAGTGCTGATAACACCCCGATGGTTTAATTGTTGCAGAGCAGTGCTTACACCAAGCCAAGGACATCTCAGCTTCTTGCTCTGTCCTGCCAATGGGCAGGCTGGGGATGCAGTAAGAGCTGGGAGGGGATAGACCCAGGACAGGTGACCCAAACTAGCCAAAGGGGTATTCCATACCATCTGACATCATGCTAAACAATACATAGGGGTGGCTAGCTGGGGGATGGGCTCCGGACTGCTCGGGGTTAGGCTAGGCATCGGTCAGCGGGTGGTGAGCAATTGCATTGTGCATCACTTGTTTGTACACATTATTATTAGTAGTACTATTATCATCATTGCGTTGTTGTTGTTGTTGTTATTATTATTATTATTATTATTATTATTATTATTATTATTATTATTATTATTATTATTTTCCTGTCTTATTAAACTGTCTTTATCTCAACTCACGGGCTTCACTTTCCATTTCTCTCCCCCATCCCAGAGAGGGAGGGGAGAGGGTGAGCGAATGGCTGCGTGGTGTTTAGCTGCCAGCCGGGTTAAACCACGACAGTGGTTTAGACTTAAAAAGTAAAATATGTGCGGCCCAAGGACCATTGTGTTCCCTAGTAAAGCAGAAGAGGCTTACATGCTAACACAAAGAACTACTTCACCAAAGGCAATTATACAAGTTCTTTTTTTGCAGAATGGGGGAAGGAGAAAAGAGGATGGAAACTCTCTTTCCCTTATTTTCACTCCCCATTCTCCCATTTCCCCACTTCTGAATGCCATTATATGGTACACCTTCACCATAAGTGATACTATAACAATTACCGTGACAATTAGGTAGACAAAACTCTATGTCTCATTCATAACCAGATTAGTTTTGCCCTTGTGGGTGCAAAATCTGAGCCTTCAGCCACCTGCTAGGATGGGAGTCAAACTGCTTTTTCCAGAAGTGTGGCTAGAACAAGCCCACAAGCATGTGGTACACCCTCAAACAGCCTCAGAAACAAACTGCAAACTCAGCTGTCACTGCTCCCCTTTTCCACTTTGTAAGCTGTTCTCTGAGGAGGCTCTCTCAGTCTTAATGCTCTTTGACAACAGTTTATCCGCAGAAGTCTGGCTGAATTTATAACCCAGAAGCAAAGCATCTCTATGCAGAATGAACAATAATCTTCCAACCTGAGCTACATCAGTCACACTGCTTAGATCTCATTGCCCTAAGAAGGCCACAGCCATACTCTTGGAGAACCCATTTGTATTTATTGCATGAGAGAAGAAATAAGTTCTAGATAATATGCTCAGAATGAAAAGGAAGTAAAAGAAGTATAGCTGAGATAAAGCACTCCCCTATTTAACAAATGTAGTTCTAAACAAAACAAAAAGAAGGGCAGAGGGGAGGGATACTAGGGCTCTTTTGAAGCCCTCTATACTGTATCAATCAAAATTTGTCTTCTGAGTATTAAAATAATAAAATAATAAAATAAATAAATAAATAAATAAATAAATAGACCTTTAAGGAAACAAACAAACATTTAATATGTTTGGCATACTATATATTAAAGCAGTTGGTTGGAGTGATAAAATTGTTATGAATATTTATAACAGCTCTACTAGCAATGCTAGAAGCAATGAAAATTGGCACTGCAAAATCTACAGCTCTCAGATGCAACTTTTATATTTATGTACAACATATAAAATAGATTATTGTCATTTTCCTTTTAAAAAAATCTAGAGATTCTCTTACTGTTTTATCTCCATGGACTATCTGAGCAATATAGTCCCAACTATGTGAAGCCACTTTGCCACTGTCATTAATTCTACTGATGTCTCTCTTGTATTTGTCCTTCCAGCTGACTGTTCAAACAGCAGCAGTTCAAAGTCAGATACTTCCACTGGGGGCTAGTTTTGCACAAGTTAATTAGTCCATTTCCTTCTATGCAGCAGCAGTAATTCTACAGAAGAGTTCACATAAATTTTAAAGAATCCTATACAGTTTTGTGCTTCTTCAGTATTTAATTAGAACTTTATCAAAACAACCTTTTCTTACTTTTCTTATTTTATTGAAATAAACAGCATCAAAGCACCCTAGGTGCATTTCACACATGTTATTAAGTATTGCTGAGCATTACAGAAGTTAATGAACAGTGGAATTCTTCATGTAATGAACTAAATATTCTGTTTTCCAAGTGTTAATTTAAAATAAAAATATTAAGTTAAAGCTCTGAAAATGTAATAACTTTACATGAGTAAATGGTAAAGCTAGAATGTATCTTAATTGATCTACTATAATGGCATATAGATAAATGTAAAAGCATAATAAAATAAACTGGGGATAACCAATAAGAATATCTTGTTTAATTTTTAAACAAATCTTTTATGAGAACATGACAGTCATTTTAACTCAATGCCAGCAAAGCAAACAAAGCATAAGGCAGCACAAATAATGAGAAATAAAATAGTTAAAACTAGGAAATATTACACTGAAAGAGTTGGCATATGATAGTTATGAAATATTGTTTGTTATTGATAAAATGCAATGCCATTTCTAAGAATTATATGAAAAGGAAAAAAAATAATAAGACGTTTTTGACACAATGAAAAAGACAAATAATATAAGCTGGGTTTTAGGTGATAGGAATGGAAAGACAAAAAGACTTTCCAGAAGAAAGGAAAATTAATCTTAAGGAAACAGTGTTAAAACAAGAACAGTAAAAGTATTACTTATTGATTTTATACTATGAAATAGTCCTTATATTAAAGGCCATACAACCTACAGCACAGATGTTTCTAATTTATATGGGAGGATATTAAACATACAGGGGGAGATGAAAACCTTTACCAGGGTGGAACAGCATGTGCATTAAAAAAGGACCATATGTAAACATACTTGTCTGCAATGCACTTCTGGATTGTAGAATCACAGAAAAGATAGTGCTAATGAGCAACTTTTTTTTTTTTTTTACTTTTTTTTTTTTTCCTTAAGGAATTATGATTTTAATTTCATTGAGTGAAGCCAGAATTGTTCTGTGTAAAAGTTTAATAGGTTGGATAATAAATTGTCACAATGTTATTAGACAGTGCTCTTTCAAAAATTATTTATTATGAAATCTTTCAATGATTTAAGGTCCTATATATTCAAACATATGAAATTATATAAAACAATGTGTTATTGCCTAATCTAGCAGTTAGGCAGTTTAAGTATTAAAGAGAACTGGAAAGATTAATTTCAACATGTATGAAGAAGTTCTCCAGATAGAGGCAATTTTTATTGTCATTAGATAAGATTTTAGTCTGTTTGATGTATTATCAACAGTCACAAACTGATACAAAAGACATTCCAAATAGATATAAATTAAATGTTTTCACTGTACAGACAATCAAGAACTAGAGCAGGTTGGCCAGAGATGTTATGCAGAGTCCAGACTTAGAAGTTTTCAAGACTCAACTGAAAAATATCCTGAGCAACCTGGTTGGATCTCATACATAACTTTTTTATTGAAATAAAGCTATTAATGAAGAATTTTATGTTCTTATTGAATAAGATAATGTTCTTTAAAAAATATTACTGTGATTCCTAAATATTATTTTTCCACTTCCCTTGCTTATCCATGTGTTTATATCCTTTATATATTGTTCTTATATCCTCAATGCTTGAATCAAAACTTCCCTCGGTCGTTCTTGTCTAAAACTGTCAGACAACAGTGTGACTTAAAGGCATTTAATTAAGAGATGTACCAGGACTCAAATGTATAGTTTATACAAAACACACAGATTAATTAACTATTCCCCAAAGTTGCCTAGTTATAGAAAGGAGCACAGGATAGTATATATAGCAATGTAAACAGAAAACATACTGAGCATGTTTCAGTGTCAACTAGCTTAAGCTCATTGTTAAGCCTCTAAAAATTTGAGGATTTTTTCTATAGCTATACTTTCATTGCTAGTAGGCAATCATAAACGTGCAATGCAATATAGAAGCAATAAATATACAAATATAATATATACAAATAAATATACATAAATATATAATGTATATACATATAAAATATATAAATTTTTATAACAAAATTGTTTTATAACAAATATAATATAATATAATATAATATAATATAATATAATATAATATAATATAATATAATATAATATAATATAATATAATATAATATAATATAATATAATATAATATAATATAATATATAAATGCAATAATATATAAGATTGTTAAATATCAGGGCCTTCTAAACTTACCAACATGAATAAGGGGTACAATCATATTAAATACTTATCACAAAGATGGATTGTAACTAGAATTGCCTTGTTCATCTTTGGCTGAATATAACTTAAATCATTAGATAGCTGTGCAAAAAATGGGTTCCTTCCCATGAGATGCTGTCCTTCCCAAACTGATCCTATGGGGGCTTCCCACAGGCAGCAGCTCTTCAAGAACTGTTCCCACATGGCTCCATACCATGGGGTCCATCCGTCAGGAGCAAACTGCTCCAGCACGGGTCCCCACGGGTGGCAGCTCACCCCATACCCCTGCTCCTGCGTGGGCTCCTCTCCACAGGCTGCAGCTCTGGCCCAGGGCCTGCTCCTGCAGGGGCTCTCCATGGGCCGCAGCCTCCTCCAGGCCACATCCACCTGCTCCACCGGGGGCTCCTCCACAGGGGGGCTGCAGCATGGAGATCTGCTCCATGTGGGACCCACGCGCTGCAGGGGGACAGCCTGCTCTACCAGAGGCCTCTCCACAGGCTGCAGGGACAATTGTGCTGTGTGCCTGGAGCAACTCCTGGCTTCCTTCTGCACTGACCTTGGGGTCTGGAGGGCTGCTTCTATCTCAGATTCTTATTCCTCTCTCCCAGCTGCTATTATGCAGCAGATTTTCCCCTTTCTTAAACGTTCTCCCAGAGGCATAACCAGCATTGCCCCATGGTTTGGCTCTTGCCAACAGTGGGTCCCTTTTGGAGCCAACCCTTTGGAGTGTATCAAGCATGGCATTGCTATTCAGTCAAGCAAAGTGATTGTCCTACTCTACTCTGTGCTGGTGCAGCCTCACCTGAAGTACTGTGTGCAGCCTGGAAAAGAGGAGGCTGAAGGGAGATCTTATTGTGGTTTACAGCTTCCTCACAAGGGGGAGTGGATGGGCAGGCGCCAGTCTATTCTCTTTAGTGACCAGCGATAGGACCAAATGGAATGGTGTCAACCTGCGACAAGAAAGGTTCAGGCTGGATATCATGAAGAAGTTCTTCACTGAGAGTATTGTCGCACACTGGAACAGACTCCCCAGGGCATGGCACCAAGCCTGTCGGAGTTTAAGAAGCATTTGGACTATGCTCTTACTCATATGGTTTGAAATTTTGGATGGATCTGCAGGGTGCCAGGAGTTGGACTCCATGATCCTTATGGGTCCCTTCCAACTTGGGATATTCCTTGATTTTGTGCAATATGTTCTCCCAGGGGCATAAGCTGCATCACTCCCTGGCCCGGCTCTGGCCAACAGTGGGTCGGTCCCTTTTGGAGCCAGCTGGAGCTGACTCTGATCTGACATGGGGCAGCTGCTAGGCTCTGTTCACAGAAGCCACCCCTGCAGCCCCCCTGCTACCAAACCCTTGCCAAGTAAACCCAATATAGCCTTCACAAAACCTTTATATAAATAAGTATTTTTTTATGAAGCATTGAATTACAATGCAACAACTATCCCCAAAACAGAAATAAGAGAATCAAAGCAAACCTAATGTTTCTTTTCTGTTGGTTGTATAAACCAACCAAAACAACACCTGGAATATTTTTCATGTTGAAAAATAATTGCACTAAATAAGATATCCTGATAAATGGAATATCTTCATCAAATGGGAATTACACTGGAAGTAAGGAGAAATTAAGGATCATATTAATAATTACACTGATTGTAAACTAGTTAGCTGAGCTGACACAATATTTATTCCAGCTGTGATTATTCACAGTTAAGACCAGGTATAAAAACAAACTAACTAATAAACAAACAAACAAACAAACAAACAAACAGAAAAAAATGACTATGTACCATGATTTCTTGAGAAATATGGAGAAAGTAGTGGTTGGGTCTTTCACAGTTTATATTTATTTTACACTGTTGTTACTCAACAGATATAAAAGATTAGGCGTTTGGGGCAAAAGATAGACAGGGCCCAGGGCTTAAGAGTCCTGTGAATAATCAAGAAATAAATGTGGACTGAATTTTACTGCTGTATTGACAAGTGAAAATTAATCTTTATTGTTATTAAGAGCATAGACTATATTTTCACTGTAAGTAGAAAAGCAATTAAATGTTTCGTATCAGCTGAATCACAATGGTTAATAGCAGCAGAAGGATGAGTTTCCCCCAATGCTGTCCATAGATTATGATTTTATAACAAAACAGGACCATTAACAAATATAACAAAATAAGACCATTGCACTTTCACACATTTGCACTGTGTAAGCGAAAGCAGTTTGTTTGGCCCTATGCATTTAATAATAAGGAACCAACAATGTCGTGTAACTATTGAAATAAGTTCTTTTCCTGCATCTCGGGAAGAAGTTCAAGGAATGGGTAAACCAGCTGAGTTTGAATTATTTTTTAACAAAAATCAGCTAAAAGCAAGCCTGTGCTCAAGTTTAAGTCACTTTTCAAGGATTCAGAAATTCCCCAAACATCATTTTTTCTGTCTTCATTATCTAATAAGGAACTGGCCTTTTGAGATAAGGAGGATGGCTGTAGAAAGATTCCATAAAAGTTCAGCCAGTCAGCTCAGCACTGTGTATTTCTGAGGTACATAACTTATAACAAAAATTTTTAACCTGTTTGTTAATGCGAATAAGATCAGACACACATTCTCCACATGCTGTATAATTTTTTGTGGCATCCTCAGCAGCTGTTTCCAAAATTCCACCGTGAATTTCTAGCACTTCTTGATGGTTATTTTTTCACCCTTCAATACCTTTCTTCCTCTACTACCAAACACTCAACAAAATTGAACATTCTTAACTACCCTTTCTCAGGTGTAATTAAATATTAATAAAATGCCATTATTTTATAAAATCTGATTACACGAGAGGTGGCACCTGTTTGAGCTATGCAAAAATCAAGTTCCTTCCCACCCCCATAATGAGATATTCATAGAGAGAATTTTACTTCATTGGAAGCCAGAGGAATATTATTCTCTTTCATGTAGTTTCTGCTTTCCCCCAAATGTCTACCTGAAAAATGAAAAAATAACATCTTTAATTATTTAATTCAATTAATTGAAGTTATGCTTTTTTTTTCTGTCCAGGCCCTTAATAACTTTACCTGAAATCAGAGATTCACATGAATGAGTATCTTATATTGGAGATGAAGTATCTCATCTCTTAATGTTCCTGGAGTGCTAAAGACCCTGGCCTGAGGTCAGGGGGAAGAACCTCTCTTATAACATCTGTTGGTGTGAAACTTTTAACTCTGGTGTAACGTCTTCGCTTCCCTTCTTTTACAAATACTATATGTCTGTATGTGGATATTTGTTTTATATAAAAAATGAAGGCTCATTATAACAAAAATTCTAGATCTTCCAAGGGTGAGAGAGGAAAGGAACAATACTATTTTCCTAGAGTACTCTTCTGAAGGATCTCTAGGTCTCCTAGAAGTAGTTTGAAGAAAGAATCTGGAAAAAAAGAGAAAGCCCCACAGATAAACTGACCTCTGCATAAACTGCACTATCAGAACATGAAATAAAATGCCTTCTGGGTGACATATGCTAGAGCAACTGAAGAGGTGCAGGAGGTGCCAGGTCATGCACCTGGGATGCGGCAACCCTGGTTATACATACAGGCTGGGTGACGAGATGCTGGAGAGCAGCCCTGTAGAGAGGGATCTGGGGGTCATGGTTGACAGCAAGTTGAATATGAGCCAGCAGTGTGCCCTGGCAGCCAGGAGGGCCAACTGTATCCTGGGGTGCATCAAGCACGTCATTGCTAGTCAGCTGAGGGAAGTGATTGTCTCATTCTGCGCTGGTGCAGCCTCACCTCGAGTACTGTGTGCAGTTCTGGGCACCACAGTACAAAAAGGGCGTAAAACTGTTGGAGTGTCCAGAGGAGGGTGACGAAGATGGTGAAGGGCCTAGAGGGGAAGACGTATGAGGAGTGGCTGAGGTCACTTGGCCTGTTCAGCCTGGAAAAGAGGAGGCTGAGGGGAAACCTCATCGCGGTCTACAGCTTTCTCACGAGAGGGAGTGGAGGGGCAGGTGCTGATCTATGCTCTTTAGTCACCAGTGATAGGACCTGCAGGAATCGTGTCAAGCTGAGGCAGGGGAGGTTTAGGCTAGATATCAGGAAGAGGTTCTTCACTGAGAGGGTTGTCACACTGGAACAAGCTCCCCAGGGAAGTAGTCACTGCACCAAGCCTGTTGGAATTTAAGTGTTTGGACTGTACACTTAGTCACATGGTCTGAATTTTTGGGTAGACCTGTGTGGTGCCAGGAGTTGGACTCAATGACCCTTGTGGGTCCCTTCCAACTTGGGATATTCCTCGATTCTATGATTACAGTGATCACAGTGGGCAGCATACTACAGCTGTACCAGCAGAAGGCTTAGGCACCTTTGTGGATCCCTTATCTATTCAGATTTGGGACCAAACCGATGAGCCATTTCAGCAGCCATTGAGAACCAACACTGCAATAATGACTCATATACCATAAGCAGGATGTGGGGGAATGAATACTTCCACTCATGTATGATTCCAATGCTAATATCCTCCTACTTAGATACTTGATGTTTTATCCTATTTTGCCTCACTCTGAGAAAACAAACAAACAAACAAAAAAACACACAAACAAACAAAAAAAACACATACACACACACAAAAGGAGGTTCTCTTCCTAATATTACTTACATTGGTGCTTTTTGTGTGTCTTGCCAGTGTATTGGCTTTACGCCAATAAGCAATGCTGTTTGTGACTCTGGGAGAGCAGATTTAAGAAAAAAAGGAAAAGGGGAAAAACAAACAAACAAACAAACAAACAACAAAAAAAAAAAACTGCTGTGCAACTGCAGCTGGGAGAGCGAGGAGTGAGAATCAGCCCTGCAGACCCCAAGATCAGTGCAAAACGAGGGCAGAAGGTGCTCCAAGCATGCAGCACAAGTTCCCCTGTGGCCTGTGGAGAGGCCCCTAGTGGAGCAGGCTGTCCGCCTGCAGCCCATGGGTCCCACATGGAGCAGATCTCCATGCTGCAACCCGTGAAGCTGTTTGCTCCTGATGGATGGACCCTGTGGTAGTGACATACAAGACCCAAATAAATGTGTACAAAGTTTCTACCTTACATTTCCATTTTATATTTTTATTTGTGGTGGTGGTAGTTTGTTGTTTGTTTTTGTTTTATTTTGTTCTTAATACACATATATGTTTTAATATCTAGTGTCTCTGTGCACCTGGATGGACAGGAAAATTTTGCCAATTTGCTGAAAATGCATGTTTGATTTACCCAAATATTTGCTCTGATGGAGCAACTTGCATTGATATGAGCCAACTGGGAGAGCAACCTGTGTTTCAGTGTTTGTGTCCTCATGGTTCCACAGGTAAGGCATATACATGTCATGTAGAATTCTGTAGTTTTATTAACTTTCAAGTATTGAAGCATAGGTATGCTGCATTTTCAAAAATAAGGAATAGAGAAGTGTTTGGTGCAGTAATCATATCTCTGTATTTTCTGTCCTTTGATGCTTACAAAATCTAAATTAAACTTACAGATTACATTTGAACCTTCCATACAAGGGTAAGAACAGACCTTGAACAGGTTTCAGCTCCAGTTGGAGACACTAAGTGTGTGTGTATACATGTGAATTATAGATCTAACTAGTGGAAAGACTGGGAGTTTGTTAGCTCTATATCAGCCTATATTTGTTCAGATAACTTTAGTTAGCAAAGAGCTGCATTCTGCCATATATTTCAATTCCTTGATGGACACTCAATGAATTACACAAGTCAGTTTGGGGTGGGATTAACCGATTCACTTTACTTGACTTTAGAAGTCTAATGTACTGTGAGACCTAGTAAACAAATTTTCCAGGCTCCATGTATACTCAGTGGGTAAGAATTTTCAGAGGGGAATAAAGACCACCTGTATTAGATAGCTGTTAGTAGTTGAAACACTTCCTTCAGGAGTGTTTTTCTTTCTACTGGATATAAAGGAAGCCTAGAAAAATAGCTCAGATTAACCACCTTGGGTTTTGGCTGGCAAGGAAAACAATTTCAATATTTTCCTCCAGCCTTACCCTCTAAATAGAACCTCAGACTGAAGCAGATTCTACAATACTTTAGAAATATTTGGTGAAGGAGAGCACTGAAAGAGAGATATTGCATGTGATTCACTCCAATTTTAGGTAAAATTAAGGAAACATATATTAGCTGTATACATATAAACTTAAATATAAGTGCCAAAAAAAGAAAGTGCCGAAAGAAAGAAAGTGCCGAAAGAAAGAAAGAAAGAAAGAAAGAAAGAAAGAAAGAAAGAAAGAAAGAAAGAAAGAAAGAAAGAAAGAAAGAAAGAAAGAAGTAGAAACAATATTTACTACATAAATAAAGTAAAATTAGTCTAAATAAATTCTAGTAATATACATATGAAACAGATTTCAAATATACTGCCATTGAAACAGAACCTCAGTAATAACTATCAACCTGCCTTTTCACTTCCACCTTGTCACTTGTATGATTTGCTATTGTTATGATTTTTGGCATAACAACCAAAATTATGGATTTGTTAATAGCAGTACTGTTTCACCAGAACACATCAAGGCTTTTGAAGTGGTAGTAAGGCTTCTACTTAAAAATATAGAACCCCAACAAAAGTTTGTCAGACAGTATTAAACCATAATAAATGTATGCAATCAAAACAGTTCAGCCTTACTAAACACTGAGTTACAACTGTGTTCAAGTGAAAGTGTCTTCAGTGTTGAGTCCCATCCTACCTTCAGGTCAATATTCTTTCCTTTGTGGGATCTGAATTTAAGAGATTCTTTGTATTGTAATATTTTTTTTATTTTATTTTATTTTTTGCTTTTAAATAATGTCACTTTTTCAATATTGTTCTTTAGCATTTTTATTATGTTTATCATTTCATTTGTATGCCTGAGAAGGAAAGAGGGAAAGACCATTTATTGATTATTTTGTCATGTTTACTCAACTTAGAATTACATAACATCTGCAACCACACAGGCTGTTGCAGTTTCACATCTAATTGTTCTAATATATGTCTATGACTATAAATTATAAACACTACAGCAGTAGCCTTTGCATTAACATCTAAATCGTATTTGGGGTAGGTTTGTCTTTGGAAAAACAAAGTATGAAATGCAGTAGTTAGACTTAAAAAATGTCAAAAGCAAAGTCAAAAAAAAGTTAAAATCATTTCATTTTAGTGTTATATTCTTTAATGAAACCTCTGTAGAAACTTAGTATATACAAACAAATGTGATTTTAAAAGTACTTCTTTATTTCTGTTTATATATAAAACACATTTCAGATAATTGACTTAGAAAAAAAAAATGTATTTGGTTTAAAGGCTAAAAGGGTAGAAAAAAAATGTTATAAAATACAGTTATTTTGGTGAATAGATGTTATGACTTTTGTATTTGATTTCCTTGAACAGTTAGCTCCATATTTTTCCTTATGATTTATTCTCTTCTCTGAAAGTGGATAAAAACCTTTGTTATCTACAAAGTACATGTAAGCAACACAGCTTATGACATTGAAATGAAACAATCCTTGTCAGCAATTTCTCAAGTTTTGCAGAGTAGACCAATTGTCCTTGAAGAAGCTTCCTCTAATTAATTACTAACTTTCCTTGTGTATAGAGCAATCATATTGGCAGGAATTGATTGGGCATGTTAGACACTTAATTTAGTTAGTAGAAAAATCCTTTAATTAAAATAATCTTTCTGCTGCTAAAATGAACTGCACCCTAAGCAAACTCACAGATCAGAATTTAAAGTACTCCTTCAATAACATACCTACTTCTCATATTCAAACATTCTTTTTGGAAGACTCTTTAAAAGCATTCACAGATTTATCCACAATTTATTGTTTCTCCTTCTCTCATTGTTCTATTGAGCTAAGGCAGGGTTACTAATTTCCACAGGTATATTGAAAACATATACACAGACATGAATGAAATTTGCACTACTGAACTATGTAGGTGGTTTGAGACAGCCTTCTGTAGAAAGAATCATTCATGCCATAATAGCTAATCATATAATCATAGAATAATTAAGATTGGAAAAGACTTCCAAGGTCATCTGGTCCAGCTGTCTCCCTGCCACCCCTATTACCCACTAAAACATGTCCTTAAGTACCACATGCAATGTCCAAGAGAAGAAGAAATGAAATATAAAAATTCCTAAATCTTTCATTTCACAATCCAGTTAAGATACTGCTTATACTAGTGAATAAAACAATGATATGACCTGATCTAACTGGTTCTCTCTGGTCGTATACACATTTTAAAATTCTTTTATTCTCTATAATAGAATGGCTATACCCAAAACTGCTTATTAAGAGTCTTAATGAAGCTAACAAATTGTGCTCTTTTTAAAGAAAAGAGCGAAAAACTAATTGTTTAAGAGGATACAGGAACCCACCTGGAAGTGTTCTAACCATTTAACAGACTTTTCCCTGGCATTTTTTAATTTACTGGTGTAGATTTAGCCCTATAGAAGGCCTTAATGATACACATATAGGGGCATTGTCTTTCTCCAACACAATGAACAGGTTAAGAAGCAGAGACTGAAAAAGACCATCTCAGGATAACTGAGGGTCTGACGGTCCTCAAAATCACAGCAGATATTGGATACTGTGACCAAGTCCCTGCTATGAAATAATTACATTTTACTTTTTCTCAGTTCAAGAAATTGTCCAGAACATTTGGATAAGGTCTCTATTTCATGTGATGTTCAGTGGAAGGTTTTTATAAGTCTCAAAACCTTCAAATGGATATAAAGAACTATAACATTTCTTCCCCAGCTCTATTCCCTGAGCTAAAGGTGAGCTGGTAGAAGAATTTTCGTAGCATCATGGGAGGTTCCTACATTACAGAAGTGTAACTGGAATTACACTGAAGTATATGTCTCAGCTCCAAATGCTGTCATTTTTTTTGTCATTTTAAGCTTTGTTCACTGCACTTTAGGTGTTATTACTGCTGTCACCTTTAAAAGAGAAATTGTTGGTGCACAGAGATTCCAAAGACTGAACTTTGAAATCAAGACTACAAATTGAAATAATGGAATATAAGAAAGCATTTGCTAAGTATTAATAAAGAATTCACTCAGAATACCTTTCTTAAATGAAGAAAATCAGAACTGACTCCTTTGCAGAAGATTCAGTTTTCTGTTTAAGATTTTTCAGTGATAACAGGCAGAGCAAAAATAATAACCACTGTAAATCAATCTCTAGTACTCTTCAACAGATGTCTAGAAATGTTTCCTCCTATTTGCAATGCCCTTTAGAATAGGATGTGGCTGAATAATATTAGCTACAGTGAAAGGTAAATGGTTTTAAGGTAGGGCATGGGTTTTTACAAAGATCTTTTACCTAAGAAGATATCAAGCTGAATTATTTGAGAGCATTGAAACAGCGGTATTACAACTCCATCTGAAGCTAACTGTACTAACTCCACTGTACTAACTGAAAAAAAAAGGGTAGGGCAGTAAACAGTTCAAAAATAAAAGGAAGACATTAAACCAGGCTGTCATACTTTGAGGCAGATAAACTCTAGAGTACTAAGAGAGGAATGATGTCTGATGTACCATACTTGTGGGAACTCCATGCAGACTGGGACCTAAAGGCAGGTTAAGTCAATACTTTTTCTCAGGCCTTGATTTCCATAAGAAATACTGAGCCTACTGAAATTTTTATGCTGGAAACATTTTTTTTTTTTGTCCTTTGCAGCAATTGCACAAAAAAAAAAAAAAAAAAAAAAAAAAAAACTTAAAATGTTCTGATATTTCAACAGGAAACATCATATCAGTATTTAAGTTCTGGCTGTTTTTAAAATGAAACAAAACACTCCCAGTGGACATGTATGTTTATGAATATGTTCATAGTTTCTACTATTTCAGTTTTCTATTTAAGTCAGTGCACAGTGAATGCATTTGGCCTTCATGAATAAGAAAGAACTTCGAAAGATTGTCCATCGTGAAGGTATATTTTACATGTTTAGTTTAATGATGCTGTAGTTTGTTGAAAAGCTTGTATATAATATTAATGTCTATGGATTTCTAAGTAAATAATTCAATAAGATAGCCTATTGAAAGAGATGCTTAAAATGTGTCCTTAAACTTGACATATAAAATATTCTGGCTACATCTGTTCATGAACTCCAAATAGGACTTCCAACCCTCTCTGTAAAACTTTTTTTTTTTTTTCTTTTTGTTAAATCAAAGTAAAATACTCATTAACCTTTTATTTTCTGGACCTGTTAGGTTAAAAAGAACTCAGTGCACTATTCATTCTCATTATTCTTATTACCCAGCATATAGGTCTGTTGTAAGTGATGAAGGAAACTAAGAGGTTGCAGCTTTCTTTAACCGTACAGAGACAGCTGAAGAAATAGTGTACTTCCATGTATCTGTACATCACCAGAAAAAAAAAAAAAAAAAAAATCATCAATAAGAAACAGAAACAGAAACTGGAGGGCTGAATTGATAAGCTCAACCAGACACAGCATTTCAGATCTTACCAAGGTTCAGAAATTTTCAGCAGCATTATAAAGTCACTTATCACACTGATGGTCTTAAAACATAAAAACCGTGTATTGTGGATGTAAATATTGCATGTTTAGTAAGAGAAAATGGATTGGAGAGCTGAACAATGGTATGACATAGACCTAGTTTTGCTTACACAGCTGATCTTCGTACTTCTATCTTATTTCATTAAAAGGCACCAGTCTTAAACCTTTTGTTCTCTGAAATCTTTCTGTATATTGGAAGAACACAGGATGGGGCTTAAGGTTTTTGAAGAATTTATCATAATAGGTAGAAAACATGATTAAACAAAACCCAATCTACCATAGTATTCTTATATCAGCCTGAATATCCCCTTTCTTCTTTAAAACACTGATAACCATGCTTAACCATGCTATCACTCCTAAGACACAATGTACCACACCATTTTCTAACATAGTCCATTATACTTCTTCTGAACCTAGGTTTATGCTAATATACAAACTAATTATTCAAGGCTTTCTTATGCTACTTCTCAAGCTTTGTATTCAGTTATTGTTCCTTCTAAAAAAGAAAAAAAAAAAAAAAAGTTTTGTTTGAATACTGTACATGGTGCTACAACAATATGACAGACCGAAGGCATGGTTTCATATTGATGATGATATTTTTCCTCTGACATAAACACTCATCATATTTTTAACCCACTTTATGTTGTAAAATTGCATACAGCAAACTTCTGTACTTTGGTCTTTAACAATATTATTTATATATATATTATAAACTTTACTTTATTCATTATATATTTATTATATTCATTATATATTTAATATATTTATTATATAAATATTTATTATTTATTTATATTATAAATTATATGTACAATATTATTTATATACTTAGAAATGTAAAAAAAAAAAAAGGAAACATTAACAATGAAAATAATAAAACAAAAAATCTATTTGCCATGCTTAGCAAATTCGCCATGATTATGTTAAAGTTTAGATTTCCTTAATCTATGAAACTGGGACAGCATTTAGTGAATGTGTGTTTTCATTTTGGTTGCTCTCACTTATTGAGTCATATGTGTCTCTACGTTAAAAAGGTTATGTTGCTTTCAAAAAAAAGCAACATAGTAGTAGCTCTCTAGAATACTGCTCCACTGTATGGTGTAAATGTGCCTTATATCCTTCACCTAATCATGTTTAGTAAATTATGAGTTCTGATTCCAGAATTGTTATCTCCAACCCAAGGAAATTATTGGTTCTGAGTAGCTAATGGAACCTGTTCCCTTTAAGTCTTGATTAGAAGAACTGTATCCTTAAAAATTTTTAATATTACATTTTTCTTGGGCTAACTTTCTGTAATGTCTTCCTCTCAGAAAAATAAGAATTACTTTTAAAGTATGTTCATGTTAAACTCAAGTATTGAAAGAAAGACAATTTCAATGCTATGCTATAAAGTTTTGTAAACCATTTCAACTTTTTGCAAGATTCTTTGAAAAAAAAAAAAAAAAGTTTTAAAAACACCAGCTTCTAAACATAGAGTTCAAATATTTAAAATAATTTTTCACTGCTCCTGTGGATTTCACAATCTAGCACCTATTCTTTATTAAGAATTAATTTCAGGAGATAAATTGAAAAATATTTCATAAGGAAAGAGTTTTAAGACTCAATATGTTTGCTTCATTCTCTCTGTAAAACTATTTTTTCTCTCCGCATAAACTATCACTCAAGTAGGAAGAGCTCTACTGAGCTTTTAAAACCCCTAAGGTCTATATGATACTACGTAATGCCAGATGCTGGGCAAAATATATATATATATATGTATATATATAATAATAAAAATAAAATAAAAAATATGTAAAAAAACAGGAGAAGGCTTTCCTTGAACCTACCACCCCACCACCACACTGAGATTTAATCTCTATAAAGACAGTCTGTTTGCTTCATCCTTGTTATTTCTTCCCTTTCAAAATATTATCTCTTACTATTCTTTCTACTTCTGTTCTGGCTTTCTGTACAGACCTATTGCCTTTTATTTTCATCCATTTGTTTTATTCCCACAATAAATTATTTTGAAACAATTTAAAAAATAGAGACAGAGATATTCTTGCTGACAGTGTTTTAAAAGATGTTTGAGATGGTCAATACTTTCTACCTAAGTAACATTCAGTAAACAAATTCTTAGATGAAAAGTCTCAAAAAGCAATTAAGAAAGAAATATTGATGATTCAGTAGGTGATACTATCCTTTCCAAGCCCTTGTGAAACACCATCATGAAAAGGAGGTAGAGGATATTGTGGAAATAAAGAAAGGAAAATATTAAAATGTTTCAGTTTTAAGTATAAAAATAATATTCACAGATTAAATTTAAAATACCACTATAGAAAAATATGTGCATTCTGAAGTCAAGTGTCATTTCAGAAGGTGGTATTATTCATTACTTTTTGTAAAGTATTCTTAAATACTTCTTATGTTCTGAGAAGCATACATAATAGATGCATTGTCTCAACTGGTAGCTCACATGTAACAGTCAGCATTTAGTAGTATGCATCCTACACTGACCGTCTATGACTTACACTATTTAAGTATTTTTTTAATTAAATATTGGGATAGAAGTAGAGATAATCAATAACTTAACTAATTCAGTATGATGTATCTTTAGCAATTTAAAAGTAAGAATTTAGTCTACAGGTTTTTTCAATTCTATGTATAGTCAGTGGAGTTTATCTAGTTGTAAGCACCCACAACTCACAAAACAATTATTTTCACCTATATTATAAATTTCTCCTCAAATGGGATGAATTACATCCTCCTGTTTTTAATGCTTAGCTGTAGAGGGAGTCTAGACAACTATGTTTTATCAGTACACCATTATATTTTGTTCTGAAAGGACTGAAAAACAATGTGCATTTGTCTTAAATACCTATTTTCATATTTATAATTACTGGTTTATTATAGACAGATTTTTCATGAAGCCTATAGTAAAATTTTTGAACTCTAATAAAACCAAGTAATTTAAACTTGGTTGTTCAACTCAGTGAGTTACAGTCAGGCAGACATTTTTACCATCTACACATGTAAATTGTCAGATCAGTTCTTTTTTCCTGTGTTTTTTATTGTTGTTGTTGCTGTTCTTTTTTAATTTGTAAAATCTACTTTATTTGGAAAAGCACAACAATTAATTGCTATGATTAGATTTATCTAAAAATACATTTACTACACAGTTCAACACAATTTCCAATTAGGAATTATTCAGAACCAGTGAAAAACTGTTTTCCAAATTCTAGTGGGTCCAATAAAGTTTACTGTAAATGAATTTAATGACCCTCAAAAGAATTAAATGTAGAGTTTCTGGGAGTGGAATAAATCAAGCCTCATTTTAAGTGCCTACATTGTAACTGTCTTTATCAATCTTGTTGCTCTGTGTTATCTGCAGATTATGTGGAAAGAAATGAGCATTTTAAAGATTCCAATCATCTGATCTAGTTTGGATGTAAAGTTCAGGATAAGACAAATCACATTCTAAAAGTTAGGATTTCATGTCCTGTAAATGCAATAGCATGGATATAAAGGCCCACACTTCAGCAGGTCTGAGTATCAATCTCAAGTGTTCATGCTTTTTCAAATAACATTTTTATTTATTTATTTATTTAAAGTTCTTAGGGGAAGAATAGTAAATTTGAATGAATCACTCTCTTGCTTCTACCTTCAAATGTCATCAAAACATCTGCTTTCTTATGTTCCTAGTATCAGCAATATGCAAAGTAGAAATAACTGGATCTGTTGCTTCTGTCAGGGAACTTGCTTTGTTCAGGGTTAAATTAAACCTTTAATATGTCATTAGCAGCAATGGCTGAAAGTAAAACTGAATGTTACACCTGAGATGAGTTCTTATCAGCTCTAGGTCTGTATTTATTTAGCTTACCACTGGTGAGTTGTGTTTTGCTCTGGAGTCTCCAGTGCCAAGTCTGTGCCCCATTTGCCTTCATTCCATACCTGTGGAACTCCATGCTACATTCTGTTATTCCATTTCTCAAGGTCTCTGCTATCATACCATGCCTATATTTCTGTACAGCATTGCATTAGGGAAGGTTTTCTCTAAGTACATTTGTAGCAAAAGAAAATTCAGGAAAAATCTGGACTTACTGCTGAATGGGACAGGGGGATCCAATAAGAAGTAAATTGCTTTTTATGCCTCAGTTTTTACTGTTGTATCCTTCTGGTTCCTTGAGACCAGTAGCAGTATCCACAGTAAAAGAAAACACTTTTAGGGAGTACAGAAGCACATCAGACATATAGAGGTCCTGTGTTTGTGCCCCCTGCATCTTGTCCTGTCACTGGACACCACTGAAAAGGGAAAGTACAGGCTATTACCTCAGTCCCTAGTAAAGTTATGGACCAAGTCCACCTGGAAGGCACTTCCAAGCACATGAAAGCAAGATGATTTCCACGGGTCTTTTCCAATCTACATGATTGGAAATGATTCTATCATTCCAAATGATTGGAACGATTCTATCATTCTTCATTATTTCCAAAAGGCGGACTGTTGTAAAGCATCAGAAATTTTCACTCTTACTTGTTATTAGCATGAACATGTAGTATGTACAGCAGTATGTAGTTTCTTAACTTTTAAATAATTAATCCATGTAAATACTTGGCTGTAACCAGTACTTTTCCTTTCCATTTTCCTAAATACTTTGAAAATTGTTTAGCATTCCCCATTTCTTTGTTGTTAATTTTAAGTATGAGATTTCTTGTGGTCATATTTTATTTATCTGATATCTTGGGCATAAAATTTGTAATTAATCAATTTCACTGTAAGAATATACACTTCAGTAAAAACTGTGTAAGGATTTATTTTTTTTTAAATAAACAGTACAGCAATAAACTCTGTAATCAAATTATTTCCCTCCCTCTTATGTTGTAATTTCTTCATTTTTTTCCTTTGTTCCTTGTACCTTCTGAACTTATTTCTGATGGAAGAAAAACATTCTTAATTGCACACAAAAATCTTATTTGAGTTATATAAGTATTGCAGTTCTCAATTATTCAGCCCTCACTCACTATGAAGTGATAATTAGGCATTAAAAGCTAAGTGGATTACTGTGGAGATCTCTCCTGACATCCATTTAGCACTTAATCAGATCTTAATACCATGAATTATGCATTTCTCAGCAGTATTAAGATTCTAAAAAATTTTATAACAGTTTGGAGTTACTGCATTTCCGTGACCTCATTGTGACAGTGAAAAGTTGTAAAGTTTGCTTAAAGGATTCAGCCTTTATAAGGATTTCAGATTTATACCAAAATAATTCTTAAGCCAGTTTGATCTGTACTAATTTTTATTCATAAGGGGTTTTTGGACAATACAATTCCACCTTTATGAATAAATACGAAAACTGGATCCAAAATCTTTATTAAATGGAGCTGAAGTTTATTGCCACCTTTTTCCAATGTTGCTTTCCTTACCCTATTTTTAATAAATAAATAATTAAAAACTAAAAAGAAAAAGAAAAATCTAGGAGACCGCATAACTTCCTAGATGCATTCAGCTGATTTCCTAATTAAAATTCTATTTTTTTTTACCTTTCTTTTTGCCAATCATATCACAAAGTCACATCTCATAACTCTTATTCTAGCTCATAGCATTACTTTCTAAAACTATTAATCACAACAGTATCGGATGCATTTAGTTACTGTTAGTGTCAGTACAATGTGAGCAAATTGGAATCTTGTAAATGTAAGGTCAAGTTGTCCACAGTTGTCCATGTAATGTTACACATTGCATTATGTAACAGCTATAAACAACAAGAAGTGTCTAATTTCCCACTGTCTGTATTTTTAAAATTTTCTAGCATTCATAAATAAATATTTTTAAGTCTTTCTAACTCAGTAAGCTTTACAACAGTAAAATATGCTCTTGACTGTTGAGAAATTGTTATATACTGGGCTATTTTTAGCTGAGGAGCAATCGGCAAAATAAACATTAAGTCTGATTGGTATGTTGGTCAACCTTTCTGAACATATTGCACGTGTGCTGTACCACCTGTTGCATAAGGAAGAGATTTATGGCCAGTAAATCACAGCAATGTGGCCTTAATATTCCTGTTAACATTTACGGAAGTCAGTAAAAAGCAAACTTTAACTCTTAGTTTGATACTCTATTCCAGTTTATTAAAAGATATAATGTATATTTCTGAAAACTTAAATATTTTTGGTTAGGAATGGAGTAATGTGACCGAAGTTAACAGAAATGCTTTGCTGAAACAGAGACTCCATCCCTTACCGTATTTTATCCCACTAGTTCATGTTCTCTTGAGGTCTCTAGCTTAGATTCAAAGGAGAAATGACTAAAAATCAAAAAGCATTAAAAAAGTCATTATATATATACATATATATATATACTTTTTTGCCATATGAAGAATTTAAGAGAATACTAACATTTTACATACCATTTAACAGAACATATTGCCTGATTAAAAAAATATATTCCAGTTTCTTGTACATCTCTCCAATATGTTTCTTCTGTTCAGCTCTTTTGCTTTTTCTGCTTAAGCCACTGTAATCAGTAATTGATTACAAACAAGTAGGTGGTAAACCTGAGTAATCTTACTGTTATTTTCCTTACTGAAGTTTTCCTTTATGAAACTGTTCAGAACTTCTCCATTTTTTTCTAGATTTTTCCATAGTAAAAACTGTTTCACTTTTTCATTTATGCATTTTTTATCTTTTCTAAAATGAAACAAATAAAAAATAAAAAATAAATAAAAATAAAACTTTCTGCCATAGGAATAGGAAACTAAAAATAAGTTAAAAATATCATGGAAAAAATATCACTCCAATAACAAGAACAAATCTCAAGAACCCTTATATAGGACTCATTATATTGGTTTTCATACCAAAACAAAATAGGGAGAAAATATTCCTCCTCTCCCCTTCCCTTCCCTCCCCTTCCCTTCCTTTTCCTTCCTTTCCCTTTTTTTTCCCTCTCTTTTTTTTTTTTTTCAAATCTACTGGCTTTTCAGTTCATTGTCTTCCTTATAGACTCTTTTCACCTTGCCAGAAATACATTTCTCTCCTGTACAGTGTTTTTAGAACTACCAAACTACCCAATTACAAGTTCAGTTTCTTTCTGCTGAGCTAATATCTTCAGCTAAATAAGCAAATAATTGTCCAGCAGAATGGCACTAAAGGTTACCTCAGACAAATGTAACTAGCTTTTTCCTAGCCAAACTAATGCACAGAAAAGACATTAAAAATTATATGTATAATAGAATAAAAAGTCTTGACTAGAGATCAGGATTTTTTTATCAGCAGTAAAATGTAGAAGAAAGTGCAAAAGTATTACCTTTATTTCAGATGATTATTTCCAGTGAAAAAATCTCTTCATCTCCCCGTCCCCATTTGAATCCCAATCTAAAATTGTTTCTTAATATTGATAGGGATCTCTCTGCATGAGAAAATTTATGACCTTTTCCTTAAGACTGTAAGGCTTCATATGAAGGCTTAAGGCTTCATATTATTAAAGCAGTCTGGAACCTTACATAAGGTTTACAAATTCTAAACAAACAGAAGGGCTATTTTGCTATTTAAAACAATGGCTATTTTACTAATATTACTTATATAGTTTATTTAGTTATTTATGGTTTTGTTTGTTTGTTTATTTTTAAATACACCATATTAATTCTTAACCTCATTAAGATTTTTTTTTCCAACCCCAGGAGAATTCTGCAAGGTGCAAATTGATAACTGTAATTCCAATTCGTGTGAAAATGGAGGAACATGTGTGGACTATGAAGACCATTTTAAGTGCACCTGCCCCATAGGTGAATCATTGTATTATTTTTTTTTTTAATTTTATTTTATTTTCTGAACAGAACAAGAAAATCCCATCCAAATATTTAACTTGAAAAATAGAAAACATAAAAATTAAATTAATAAACAGTAATATATCTCAATGTATGAATTTAATATTTTAATGAAGAATAGAACTTTTTCACTTTGATTAGGAAACAAAAATGCCAAATTAGTAGAGTGATATTAACTGCTAACACCACGAATAGACACAATCTCAGTATTGTGAATGAACTGCGATTGACCATTCTCTTTGTGGTGTAGGTTTTGAAGGTGAAAGATGTGAACTGGATATTGACGCCTGCATATTCTACAATATAAGCTGTGGCCCAGGAGCATTGTGTGTGAATAAATCTCATGGCTTTAATTACACATGTTTATCACCATGTGTTGGAAACACAAAGGTAGGATAAAGTGATATATTCCCTCTAGTGTTTTAGGGAAATCAAGCAAGTTATTTGAAGAGCATTGTGCCAACAATGGCTTATTTCCCAGGGCTTTCCTAAACACAGGACATATACTCATTCTCAATATATTCTAATTCTAATAATATACCCTAACCTTCCTCTTTCCTGTGTAACATGTGAATGCAAAAGTGCATGATGTGACTAGCCTAGCCGCTGTCAGACAAACAGCCTGAGCTCTTCCTACCTTACTCTTTATATGTTTATTTGTTATTGAGTTATAGTTATCCTTCTGTTGCCTACTTTCTGTTATGCTGTTACACTTGTAAGAACTGGATGCAAAATTTGCTTGAAATGTCCTGATGTGTTTAAAAGTTATTAGAGAGAAGGCTGATGATGCACCAATGCACAGAAAGAATAACAAAAGCTGCATTTCCACAGAAAATGAGCAGAGACAATAATCAACCAAAGAAAACCAAACAAGCAAACAAAAAATAAAGACTAACTCTGCAAGGAATATGAAAAATGTAATTAGAAAACAAGCAAAATTATTGGAAATTAATTTTAAGTGCTCATATAATATAGTAATTAATTTCATTTTAGTACATTATTTTATAAATCATTGAATTAGATACTGAAAATACTTAGGCCAAAATAGCATCCATTGTGGACCCAGATGTCTTAAGAACTTTGCTTACCGTGTCCTTCTCACGGTCTCCTTTAGTGATGCTTTTAGTTAAATTCTTGGTTTGTGTAACATTCGTTCACATCAGGGTGGAGTACAGACCCAGGTCCTTGAGTTACTAAGATTTTGGTATGGGATAATGTAAAATACTGTAGTACCTTTTAATTCTGAAAGTTATTTTTAAAGCTGTATACATAATGCCATATATCCATTCCAAACAGCTGCTCTAACATGATAACCAGTGTTTCAAAGGTTTAATCAAGTCTTTTATTGAAATATATTCACCATAAAAATATACCATGCAGAGCAAGCAATGTATTTACAAAGAAGCAATCAACATTTATGTCACCTTGAAGTCCATGGGTACCCACTCACCAAAGACTAAGAAATGTAGTATTGAAATACATGTACATACTGCTTTACAGGTTTATATTTAAATTGTTCAGCATCTGGTAAATTTTAAGATTTTTATGATTTAAAGTGCCATACTGAGTGCAAATTTATTGCACATGGCATAACACTATAATGATGTAATAATCATTATGGCTAGTCAGAATGGGAAGTAATAGTGTGCCAAGGATGCTGATAAGAGCTACTAAAACATTGTACTGTAATATTTGCTTAAAAGCTCGCAAACATTTAGTTTATTTATACAAACACGACACAGACCATCATCAATCTCATGTGGAGTATATATATACATGTATCTATATATATTTATGAAATTACTCTATGGGGAACTTAATTTTGCCATAATGTCAATAATTAGCAGACTTTCTAATGGGAAAGCAACTAAAAACTAAAATAAAGGAGTGATATATTTGGCTTTTTACTTGTTTTCTCAGCCTATCATGAAAGTAATATCATTTGCTTATTGGAAAAAATAATGGTCTTATTCAGGCAAATGAATATTTGAATACTCTTTGAAGTAGTGTATGTAACGATGTGAGATCAAAGTTTTCCATTATTAAATAAATTACATAATTCATTCAGCATTTAATCCTTTATATATTCTTTGTGGCTAGAACATTAGTATATGTTTTTCATTCTTCCTTCGTTTGTTTTCCCTCTCCGATGGTACCTTAGGTATAGTGAACAGTTTTGACACAGTTTGTGCATTCAGGACAATAGACTAAAAAGAATGTTAATGTTTTTAATGTTATCTTAAAGTCTAAAAGGTAAAGTTAAGTTACTGCTGTTCTTTTATTTTTTTATAAACATATAATGATACCAACATGATTTTTTTTTCCCCTGGCATAACATTTAAAGCGTTAAGGCTATTTTTCTTTAAAATAAGCATACAAAAATAATAAAAATGAACATACTAAAATAAGGAATGTCTTCCTTTAAGTTTCAAACTCTAATCTTTGTAACCAGGAAGAAGCCTAACTGCCATGTGCCTAGAATTATGAAGGACCTCAAAATAAATCAGATTTCTGTCATCTTTAAATTAATGACTTCCAACAAGACAGTATTTATGACATCAAAAGAAATAAAGAAGAATTCTTGTCCCATTAGGATATAGGATGTATGCTACAAAATATAACATTTCTATTGACAGCAATTATTAGAGAATTGGTAAGAGCAAGGTGAGTAATAAGTTTATTGCAACATGCTAGGCCTATACGGAATACGCAGGAGAGGGAGCCTTCCTGCACTTTACAATAAAGCTATAGGATGCATCTAATGCCTCAGAGAAAGAAACTTAGTTCCATTTTGTGTGCATTAGATTAATTCAGCTTAATGGTGAGCGGAGAGGCAGGTGCTGATCTCTGCTCTCTAGTGACCAGTGACAGGACCCAAGCTTGAAGCTGCTACAGGGAAGGTCCAGGTTGGAAAAGGTTCTTCACCCAGAGGGTGGTCAGGTGCTGGAACAGGCTCCCCAGGAAAGTGGTCATGGCACCGAGCCTGCCAGAGTTCAAGAAATTAAGTGCTTTCAAACACATGATCTGATTTTTATTTTTTTTATTTTTTTTTGGCTTGGATGGTCTTGTGAGGAGCCAGGAGTCGGACTCAATGATCCTTGTTGGTCTCTTTCAATTTGGATATTCTATGATAAGACATAGCTAGTGTTATCTGTAGTATTTTTCAATCATATCAAAGTAATTGTCAAAGCTGTTAGCCCAATCTCCTGCTTTAGTATAATGGCCAATTAGTGAATTGTCTGTGCTTTTTTGATTTTCAACTTAAATTTAGTTTCTCACTTTCTGCAAGCTAATAGCTGTCATAACTCAAGATTATTCATTTATTCAGTGGAGGTCAGCATGATATCCACAGGACAGAACTGCTATTCATTGCTTGGGGTTCCACCCCCACAAAATTGTTTCTGTCAAAAAAAAGGCTGTGGCAAACTTTTTAAATCTTCAGGCAGCCATACCCTTATCCGCAGAGACACAGTGATAAAGAGATTTTGGTAAGACCTTAACATTTGTATAGGTAAAAAAAAACCTGTCCAGTCTTGCAACAGAACTGATCATAACCATATTTTTAAAGTGATATCTACATAAGTGCTTCATTGGCTGTGAAGACTGAATTAATACTCATGTCTTAATAATACTTCTGTTAATAAAAAGAGAAAGTAGTATTCTGCCAGAAGGATATTTCTGTTTATATAGTGTTTCTTACTCTTACCCTGGAATATTTTTTAGTGAGATAAGGTATTGATAAAGGTTATTCCCTGCACTCATCATATATTGTACTTTGTACACACAATTGAACTGCTGCATGTACACACAGTATAAGAAAGAAATCAGACTTCCTAGTAAACATTGTTACTTAGTGTAACCTCAGTATTGGGGTGTCAGTTGCCAGGAACATAAAACATTAGTATTTCATGCCAAATTTAAAGTATAGCATTCTCACTGCTCTGTGTCTACATCAGTAAGTAGTGTAGCAGTAGTGTAGCAGTAGAGAAAATCAATGGAGAGAAACAGTTTTTGTTGAAAGTTGACTGGATTGACTGGATGATGATTACTGTTTGGAACATGTTAGGCATGTTCCCAAAATGCATCTTTTGTTTAGTTTCATACAAAAAGAAACTGGCCTGTGGTCTGTGCAATTGCTCAGCAATGTCAGAAATTTGCAGAAATAGTGATAACTGGGAAATTCACTTCAAAATCTCACATCTGTGACCCAAAAATTCACAAAAGAGGAGGCATCCTGAGATTATTTTACTGACATAAATCCTATGGCTCAATTCTATTACTTCCCTCAAAGCATTCCAAAGTGCTAGCAAGCTTAAAAAATAATTGGTTCCACTAGTATTGTGGAGGTTGAAATTTGAGAAGTACGGGAACTTGGAGAAATTAGCCAATGGTTATTGTTTTATAAAATGAATCATAGGAGTTAAAAACACTTTTTCCCAATCTTTTTCAGTTTTAAAATGTAAACAGGGACACTTTGTAGTCATCAGCTTGGATTATTAAAGATAATTCCTTTATGATTTAAGATCTGAACCATTTCAGAAAGCTTCTCTTAATACCTGGTTTACATCCTTAGGTACTAATTTATTTTAGTCTGTTCTTAAGAATTTAGCAGTTCTGATAGCAGCATTTTGAGCAATCCTCACTGGATCTGTACATTCTTCCCCTCCAGGATGATGTCAGTACCTTGGCAAGACTGAAGATGGACATTAAATCCTGTTTCTCCGATTTATATCCTATCTTCCAGGCTTTTGTGTATTTTTTGTTTGTTTGTTTGTTTGTTTGTTTTAAATGCTATTGGCAGACAGATAATTTTTTTTTCTTATTCCTTTTTAGATCATATTATTTGACAGTTGCAAGCTGAAGTCTGTGCAGTAGCTGATAAATTAGAAATAAACTGCATGCATGTGCAGTTCATCTTGATGTGTGTGTCTTTATCTAAGTACAACTTCCAAGAATTAAAAGTGAACCTTAATTTTCTATTTTCTTCCTAAATGATTTATGTTTAAAAAAACAAATTTAATATTTTAACATAGCCTAGATAAAATTCATAAAGATAATCTTTAGGATTTAAAAACACTGTTTGTGTTAACAACAATTGTGTTAATGATTTTGTGATTTGATTCTGCTCTTTACCTTCTTACAAGTCCCAGTCCTGAAACAGACCTAGAAAACTCAGCACATGATTTGTACAATCATGTTTTTATTATGGACGAAATGTCAGAATTCATTTAATCCACACATAAGTAGAAATTTCTCAGAATTAAGCCCATGGGAGCTGAATGTGCTCACTTCATAGTTAAATTTTGCTTAGCCTATCTTTCACATGTGGTGAAAGTAAATATTAATGTTATCCCTGACCAGGTATATGCAAACATCAATGGGTAGAATAGCTTGGCTGAAGATTATTAGGCAATTACAACTGTGTTACTTTTTCTTGAGTGTAAGTTTCTTTGGCTTTTTTTTTTTTTTTTTTTTTTTTGAGCTTTGAGTAAATACTACTCTTTAGCACAAAATCCTGCAGCAATGCTTAAGTAAAAAAAGACACATAAAAATACAAATAAAATAAAATAACATTCCAAGACTGTACACACAGTAGCTTTCTTTGCATTTATCTTTAGCTGTGCACCTCTTCAAGATATCCTATTTAAACAGAATCCCAAGTTAAGCCTAAAATTCAGTACTGAGAGCATAGCAAAAAAAGTTAAGCCTAAAATTCAGTACTGAGAGCATAGCAAAAATATCTCAATTTTAAGGTCAATTTAAAACTTAATCAAAGACAAATGAGTATTAGACGATTTCTGGCAAGAACTGTTATTACAAATCTTAACGATATTTTAAAGAGATTCAAACTCAATCAAACTGAAGTACTAGTACATTAGCTCATCTTCTATACACCATTTTCTTTAGGAACCAATTGATTAGAAAGAGAGATCTTAATTGCTTTGAAATGAAAGTGTAGCTATCCATTTCTACACCAGCAAAATTTTCATTGAAATGAAACTAGACCTTAAAAATAAAATAAAGAAAGGAGTGTTCATTCCTACTTACAAGTTTCTGTAATGGTTAAAGAATGCAGGGGATAGTGTTTTAATAAGTAATATTAGGGGAAAAAGAGAGAGAGAGAGAGAAAAGAAATGTAACCAAAAATATTAATAATAATTGGTTTTCCTGTCTAGGTTTATTAATTTTTCAAGATTTACAGCTTGAAAAGAAAGAAGACTCCAGTTTTCCCAGAGCATAGATGTAATATTGATATATATATCAATGTGCACAAAGAAGAGCTACAACGGTGGTGAAGAAGTGTAACTACGCATGGATTTGTTGAACCTCATTAGGTTCATATGGGCCCACTCCTCCTTGGTGTCATCTGCAAATTTGCTGAGGGTGCACTCAATCCCAGTGCACCCTCTTGATAAAGATACTAAACAGCTCCTCCATATGAGGAGTGTCTGGGATCATTTTGTTTGTTCAGTTTAGAGAAGGAGACTGTGATGTGAGCTGTGAGCTGTGAGCCCACTGCTTCCTCACCCTCATGGGACAGAAAGGGGGGCACTGACAGGACCCAAGGGAACAGCACAAAGCTGTATCAGAGGAGGTTCAGGATGGAAATTAAGAAAAAGTTCTTCACCAAAAGGTTGGGCACTGGAACAGGCTCCCCAGGGAAGTGGTCATGGCACCAAGTCTGCCAGATTTCAATAAGTGTTTGGACAACACTCTCAGAAATACAGTTTGATTTTCGGGTGGTCTGTTGGATTTCATGACCCCTGTGGGTTCTTTCCAACTGAGGATATTCTTTGATTCTGTGATATATCATTATCTATAGATATATTGATGTAAACAGGATTCAAGATTGTGAATTAGGATCATGATTCAAGTTTTAAAAATCTTCTGTCTTTTTATCCTGAAAGCCACAAATTAAATTATATTAACCTTGAATTTTAAATGTAGGAACAGTTGCACTCTCTCAGTGAAAGGTGAACTCAATCACTCTTTCAATGGAAAAATAACAGGTTATTTCACTATCGTCTCTCCTAAAATAAGCATATTCTAAAGTGAATTATGACAACTGCCACCATTATATTGAATTGTAACTGTCTGTTTCCAATTAAACAATGAATGATATCTTATGATATGTTGTTTTAATGACATCCAGCATTTTACATCCTCAGAGATCTGTATTTTGTGGAATTACAATTTAAAATATTAAAATACAGTATTTGTTACCAGTGATTTATTGTTACCAGGGTAAAAAAAAAAAAAAAAAAAAAAAAAAAGACAACATCTAAAACATCTAAAGAAAAGCCTATTCATAGATGTAATTCTTGTCATCAGGTATGTGCAAATGGAGGTAGCTGTTTCTATGATGAGGACAACCAGAGATCTCACTGTGTCTGTGCTCTTGGATGGACAGGACAAACATGCCTAGAGAATATTAATGACTGTGAAGTAAATCAGTGCCAACATGGAGCCACATGTGAAGATGGAATGAATGAATACAGGTACTAACATGATGTTAGAAGTAGATACTGTATGAAGATAGCACTGAAAATATTTTTCTTTCAACAAGAATTACAACAGGAGTTGCTATTGCAGCAATATTTTTCTCAGATTAGACAGTGACATGGATACTAAATTTTAATAAGCACACATATTCAAAAATATAGGCTATTTAGTCAAAAGTATCACAAAGGAAAGCCTTACAAATATTTATTTTTGCTGGACAAAGAAGCTAAACCAGCTATGCAAATATAATGTTTATAAATAAAACATTTATTTAGCAAATGCTAAACAGTTTTTAAGCCTGGAGTGTGACATGGAATAGCTTTTCTTATTAAAATCTGAATTATATATTCATTATTTTCAGATGAATAGTTGAAACTTTTAGCTCTTTGTAGCTTTTTTTTTTTTTTTTTGAAAAATATGTGAATTTGTGAATTTTTTATGTGAATTTTACGTATTAATATGTGAATTTTTTGAAAAGCATAAAATATATGCTTTACTTAGTGATCTGTAATATGCTATAGATATTTGAAAATGAGACTATAAAAGTATGGGGAAAAACAAATGGAAAGGGATGTTTTGAATAAACAGAGCTCTGTTCTTATCAGACTTGAATTATTTATTTATTTCTTCTGGGGAAAAAAAAAAAAAAAATAACTAAAATCTGTACATAATGCCTGTGAATGTATCTGTGAAGGGCTTTGATTTTATGCTTTCTCCTGAACTTGAAAGCACTGTAATTAAATAACACAAATTAAACACTTCTTTCACTCCACCATTATATTTCTAGGTTCTTCAGTAATAATAATTACTGCTGTAATAAATTAAAAAAAAAAATAAAAATCCCCAAATAAACACAGAAATATAGATAAGCATGTGAATCTCAATATACCAAAGTCAGAAGGATTTTGTTTTTACAGAGCCATTGCAAAATACACATCCTTCTTTTTTGTCAGATTACACAACCAACTTTTATTTCAAAGTTCTGGGACGTAATTTGACATTTTATTTGATTGATAAATCTTTGGTTTTCCTGTCCATCTCAAGGAGAGAAAAGAGAATTTTATTAGAAGAACAAAGCCATGCTTCACTTAAAAATTCACAAATATTTATCACAAAATGAGTAGATTTGAAGACTTCCAGTAGAACAAGACATTTTGAATTTAGCTCACTAATCCAGACTCAGACTAGCAAGAGAAAGCACTTAATTCTTACATTTTCAGTCTTTGAAAGACAAATTATGCTGATTTATTAGTCTGTTTATATAAGGAACAAGAAAACTTGCTAGCTGACAGTTTTATCATAGAACTTGACCCCACAGAAACATAATAGGATATTTTGCAAGGACAGTGTGCAAAGTGTTCACAGCATAATAGCAGCTCTGTGGACAGAAGGTTGTTACTTCTGAATGACAAAGAAGATTTTTTTATGAGAACTGAACTGTATCTTGAATTACGGTTTTCCCGGGAGTTATTTTCAGCAAGTGAAACTATTGTAATTTTCCCTTTCCCATACTCCATTAAAACTAAAAAGAATAGGAGAAATGCTGAATGTAACTGCTGTAATCACCCAACATTTTCAAAAGACTCTTGCTATTTTTATTTTTATCCTAAAGTATAATTTTTGATAAGGCAAATATCTAGAGCTGTATTTGATGCAAAGTAGTGTTAGGAAGACATAAGAACACTGTCAGCAGAACATATGGTGAATTATATGTGTAAGTGACATCAACAATTCTACTGAGATCTATTTTTAAAGCTATTATAGTCATTCAAAAAAATTACTTACCTTTATCTCCTCCTCTCATTAAGTAAACATTTTCATTATTTGCTAACTATTAAAATGTCATATACTATTTTTTTTTAATGGAAAATTAACATAAAATTCTAGGCTATTCTCCCAGTTTAAGAAAGCATAACTTTTAAACTAATTTTTAAACCTTGATCATAACACATTTTCCAGTGATGGCTCGTTAGAGCAATGTTAAGACCAGAAAAGCATGGAGAATATACAGCTTTGCTTATCTTTAAGCAACATTGCCTACCCTCTTTTAAACTCTCACCTTCTGTGAGGCGAGCTGTCAGGTTTTTGCAGATTGAAAATACACATTCAGATTGAAAATACACATGACTTGTTTACTCTTTCTCCTCCCATTACATAACTGCTATTCCAGACAGTAGTGTCCTATAGGTGTACATTTGATATATGAGCAGAATTAAAGTTCGCCACAGGAAGCCACTCTGGATGAAGGAGGGGCACTGAGCTTCATGCCGCTCTATTTATACTAGGATGATAGTAAGGATATATAATAAGAACATCATAATCAGAATAACATCTCTTAGAAGTTTTACTCTTTTGGTTTAGTGAGCCTCTCAAACAACTAGAGTGGCTAAAAACAGACTGTCACAAAGCCTCTTACTAATTCAAATGAATTACTGCATTTCCTGCTGAGCTTCTGTTGTTTGAGTTATCATAAGTTAATCAGCATGTACTGAAAGTGATATCTTCTCCCGAAAAGTACTGCTCCTACCACTGGGTTGATGATGCATCTGTAGATACTTTGAATCTGGCAGATACCATGCAATGGTCCAAAGTATCAGCATACCAAAAGGATGTCTTGACCCTTGGTCACATACACCTGGGAGAAAAACAGAAGATTTTTTGCCTTAGTAAATAGACTGTGTTGCTACATACAAAAGTATTTGAATTTTCCTTTCAAAATTACTTAGTCTAATCTCAGGCCCTGGAAAAATATGGAGAAGATTGGTAATTTCATCCCCTTCTATGATATGGTCACATGCATGGTGGATGAGGAGAAGGCAGTGGATGTAATCATTCTGGATTTTAGAATGAACTTTGATACATCCCTCACGGCATCCTTCTGGACACATTGTCCAAATGGGAGCTGAACAGCTTCACAATGCACTGGGTGATGGACTGGCTCAATGGCAGATCTCAAATGGGCTACCTCTGGCTGGAGGATGGTCACTAGCAGTGCTCCCCCAGGATCTGACCCAAAGCCAGTCTTGTTCAACATTTTTGTCAATGATCTGGAATGTATCCGCAGCAAGTTCACTGACAACACTAAACTGGGATACGCTGTTGACTTCCTGGTGGGATGTGAGGCCTTGCAGAGGGATCTAGATAGATTGGAACAGTGGGCACTGCATTTTAATGCAATGCATTTTGGGATGCATTAAACACAGCATAGCCAGCCCGTCAAAAGAGGGGATTCTCCCATTATATTTAGCATTGGTGCCACCCCCCCTTGAATATTGTGTGCAATATTCAGTTCTAGGCACATGGTCTGAACTTTTGGGTAGACCTGTGTGGTGTCAAGAGTTGGACTTGATGATCCTTAAGGGTCCCTTCCAACTCAGGATATTCTATGATTCTATTCTATGATATAGAAAGGATATTAAGGTACTTAAGTGTCCAGAGGAGGGCAACAAAGCTGAAAAAAAGGGCTGGAAGGCATGTTGTATGAGAGGCTGAGGTGAGTGGGTTTGTCTAGAAAAGGAGGCTAAGAGGCAACCTTATTGCTGTTTACAGTTTCCTGAGGAGGACACGTAGAGAGGCAGGTGCTGGCCTCTTCTCCCTGGTAACTGATTACAGGATGAGTAGGACTGGCACAGAGCATCAGCAGAAGAGGTTCGGAATGAATATTAGGAAGAATTTCCTTATTGTAAATAATTTCATTATTTCTATTCTATTCTATTCTATTCTATTCTATTCTATTCTATTCTATTCTATTCTATTCTATTCTATTCTATTCTATTCTATAGCCCTTCCCTCTCCACTATGTTCTCTGTAGAAGAGGAGAGAGAAGAACAGAATTAACATTGGCCAGTGAGGAGCAATTAATGAATAAAGTGAAAGAACACTTCATGGAGTTGTTCCTCCTGTTTTAAAATCCAAGGGGGGCAGGGGTTATTTTCTTCACCCTTGCAAAATTATTTCTTGACAATAAGTAAAGTTTTGGACAATCAAGATCTTAACTGAAATAGGTAACAGATAGTATATTATAATCTATTTAGTAAAGGGAAGCAATAAAGGAAAAAGATAGAATGTATAATTCAATGTAGTTTCCATTAGCTATCCTGTTTCTCATGTTTCTTCAGTTCAGTCCATTCAGATGAAGTTCTACACTTATAGCTCCAGGGAAGCCCATCAAGATTAAGATGCCTGAGGAAGCTGTAATGCATGACTTACTATTGCAATTTAAATAAAAGATTATATTAAACTATTATGATTTATAAATATATCTTTATCTATAGGTATTGCTCTGAGGTCAGCATTTCTTGAAGTTTGATGCAGGAAAATTTCCCATAAAGTGGATTTGGTGTACAGGAAAGTTTAATTTTCCAACTCAATTTTCAATATTCAGTATATATATTTTAATATGTATAGTTTAATCTTGAATTAACCTCAGTAGGAAAGACCTAGTGACACTGTTAAATAAAGTGTTTTAGAATATGAAAATCTTATTTGCTTGATGCCAGCAAGGTTATGAAAGCAAACATAATTTAGATAACTTTGGAGTATCACATTATCTAAAGCTTTATTCATCCTTGACTTTTTCCATTTTTTTTTTTTCTGTCACGTGGATTAATTAAGCTGTTTGATTAGATTCCTTTGTATATAATTTTCCATCTTCAATTTTATTTGTTCTATAGTATACATGCAATTTGACTGCAGGACCTAGTTGGCACTGCCATATAAAGTTATTGTTATGATGAACACAGTTTTCTGTAGCAATAAAAGGCTTTTTCCAATAGAGAAAGAGGAAAAATGCATTTCCTCACTTTGCTAAAGCTCCAGAAAGTAGGTGAATATATGCTACAATTTCTTAGGGAATATCTCTGTAATAAATTATATATACTTACAGCTTTTCTATAGATAATACAGATACTTACAAAAAGCCAAAGTGGCACTAAATAACTTTTCAGTCCCTTTATGAATGTGTTCTCAGTTTCTATAGAAAACAAAATAATTAACACTGAGTAAATACAGTTACTCTGTTTGTATTATTATAATAACAACATAAAAAATATATATATATTAAAAAGGAAAACAGATACTGAGAAATCTTTGCTAGTGCCTAGCTTAAATGTGTCTTCTTGTCTTAAAATAGAAAACAGTTGGGTCATGTAGCACAGATCAACATAGCCACAGTGTATCTTCAGTCTGGTCTTTAGCCTTTTTCAGTCATTTTAAAGATTCATCAGTTGCCACAGTTATTTACTCAATGGCACAAGTCCTACATCACTTTAGTGCACACAGTCTGTAAATGCATTGTGACAGCTACTGTGCCTGGACTAAACAGTATGAACCCACCTACCTACATACCTACTGTTCCAGACGTTGTAGGATAAAAAGGCTATGTCTTACTACATTTTGTTAGGAACACATTACAGCTACCCCATAACTATCCACATTCAAGAGTCATATTACTTCTTAGATAAAATTCTGTGCATGACTTATGAGTCTCCACCTTACATTTATTTCATGGGCATATCAAATTTTTGTGCAATATTAACCAGTTTTAGGCAGTAGATTATCAACATTCAGCCATCTACACCACATGTGTTGGGGCAAAGCAATCTGTAACAGAGTAACTGTGGCTTGAGTTTGGTATCCACTACTAAAATCTGTGTTTGTAGCAAAAGCACTAATGTATTGGTTTTCTTTCCTAGGATCTGTTACACTCAGTCTTGTTATGGACTAAAGGAAGAACGCATGAACCTAAGAAATTGTTGTTATTCCCATTAAGAGCCTAATAGATCAAATTATTAGTCGGATGGCCATACTTAGTAGTCTAAATGAATACAATCAATCTTCAATAAAACAGTTAAAAGTGGTATACAAAACTTCATATTTACATTTTCTGTGATGCCTTACTTGTCCTTTCAATGTTTCTCTGGTTTCTAAGGTTGACATTTTACTATTCTGTAAGAAAGTAGTTGGTGGGTGACATTAGCATCTCCAGGTATTTTCTGGGAGGTGTCTCCCTCTCCCCAGCTGGGCCATTCAGAGCTGAAGCTAAAGCAGGGCAGCAGCAGCCACTGGGCAGTGGTGCAGTGGTTGAACCTGAGAAATCCAGCTCAGGCCAAGGCCAGGCGGAGCCTCTGTACTGCTTGGTCAGCACACAGACAGGGAGCTTCTGCTGGTAAGGGCAAGAAAACATTTCTTGGGTGACAGATTCACCTACAAATACAAATTATGGTACCACATGTACATCTGTAGTTACTGTTAACTTACTGAAGTATCTGTAACTCACCACATACCAAAGGTGAAAATGAAAGGGCAAGACATTCACTTAAAAATTATATGTATATGTATATGTATGTCATTGAAAGATTAATATTTCATTTTTTTTGTTTGCTTGTTTTTTCTTGGCTTGTGTTTTTTAAATTTATTGTAGGGAAGCATTTTAGCTTTACAGAAAATTAAAACTGCAAATCAATCTACCATTGATACCATGTTCAGCTTTTGATATCATGTTCAGTATTTTAGTACTGTTGAAGTACCAATGCAAGGTCATAGTCATTAAAATCTAATGTGGTGATGATATTATTCCTAGTCCTAGAGTAAAGGACCTAATTACTTAGAGATCATTGGACTTCATATCATTCATAAGAAAGACAGGAAAAGGTATTTGAAGTTCAGTTACATCACTGTTACACCATTTAACAAAACTGTGTTTGTCCTGGTTTCAGTTAGCACAGAATTAATTTTCTTCCTAGTAGCTGGTGGAATGCTGTGTTTTGGCTTAGAATGAGAAGAGTGCTGATAACACCCCGATGCTTTAATTGTTGCAGAGCAGTGCTTATACTAAGCCAAGGACATCTCAGCCTTTGCTCTGTCCTGCCAACGGGCAGGCTGGGGGGTGCAGTAAGAGCTGGGAGGGGACAGACCCAGGACAGGTGACCCAAACTAGCCAAAGGGGTATTCCATACCATCTGACGTCATGCTAAACAATATATAGGTGGCTAGCCGGGGGGAGGGGGCCGGACTGCTCGGGGTTAAGCTGGGCATCGGTCAGCGGGTGGTGAGCAATTGCATTGTGCATCACTTGTTTGTACATATTATTAGTAGTAGTACTATTATCATCATTGTATTATTATTATTATTATTATTATTATTATTATTATTATTATTATTATTATTATTATTATTATTTTCCTGTCTTATTAAACTGTCTTTATCTCAACTCACGGGCTTCACTTTCCATTTCTCTCCCCCGTCCCAGAGAGGGAGGGGGGAGGGTGAGCGAACGGCTGCGTGGTATTTAGCTGCCAGCCGGGTTAAACCACGACAGTCTTTTTGGCGCCCAACGTGGGGCTCGAAAGGTTGAGATAACGGCAGATCTGACCAGAGTGTGTTAAAATAAAATTGGTATAAGTATTAGACCTGCTTAATAGTCACTTGTCATAATGCTGATTGCTTTAATCTCAACTGTGCTGCGCCTGTTTTCCAAATTGAGTATTATAGCACGTTATTTTCCGTATGTGCTCTCTGTCATGTTGTTTATCCTCTCCGGGCCCTGGTTTCAGACCATTATGGTACTGTGTGTTGTATCAGTGGCTTATGAGATGATGAAATATCTGGCCATGACTCTAACCTGGTATTTGTACTCAGTAACATCTTCGATTCTGTACTTTGGAAACTGTATTTTGGAAACTATTAGCAATTGTATCTGTTGCCTTTTTTCATTAGGGAGTCAATCTGTGGAGGGGAAAGGGGAAGATAATTTTTCTTACTTGATCACTCTCCCTTTCTCCTTCACCACCCCTGTACCCTCCTTGATCACTCTCCCTTCCTCCTTCACCACCCTCTTATCCTCCGAGTTTATTACAATAGCTCTCCAAGATATTGAATATTTCTGGAATACTCAGAATACCATAGTCTTGTTGTTCTGCCTCATGAATGCACTTCAGATTCTGCTTAAAGTTAAACAACTACTTATGAAGCTCATCCGGAGATCTGCCCGGAGGCAGTATAGTTGTGGGTGGCAGGGAGTATGGGTGGATATGGGCAGGCATCTAGAGCAGTTAGCACCCCCAGTGTGTTGGAAATTCACCCCTGAACAATGGCAAAATCCTCAAAAACTGGCAGAATGCTTGAAAAAAAGGTGTAATGATTCTGGCAGTTCCAAAGTAACACAAATCATTGTAACGTGCTGGGGCCTGGCTCATGCCTATCGAGCTGCCATTGATACTGCTGTCAACTTAGTGACAGACCCTGCGGCCACTCCAAACCCTGTGACAGATCCAACGGCCACTGTGACCCCTACGGTGGATTCTGCAGCCGCTCCAGTCCCAGCTCCTGCAGCCGCTCCAGTCCCAGCTCCTGCAGCCGCTCCAGTCCCAGCTCCTGCAGCTGCTCCAGTCCCAGTTCCTGCAGTCGCTCCAGTTCCAGCTCCGGCCGCTACTCCAGTCCCAGTTCCTGCAACTGCTCCAGTCCCAGCTCCTGAAGCTGCTCCAGCTCCAGCTCCTGAAGCCGCTCCAGCTCCAGCTCCTGCAGCTGCTCCAGTCCCAGTTCCTGCAGTCGCTCCAGTTCCAGCTCCGGCCGCTACTCCAGTCCCAGTTCCTGCAACTGCTCCAGTCCCAGCTCCTGAAGCCGCTCCAGCTCCAGCTCCTGAAGCCGCTCCAGCTCCAGCTCCTACTGCTGCTCCAGTCCCAGCTCCTGCAACTGCTCCAGCTCCAGCTCCAGCTCCTGTAGCCGCTACAGCTCCGGTTCCTGCAACTGCTCCAGCTCCTGTAGCCGCTCCAGCTCCTGTGGCCGTGTCAGAGAAACGAGCTGTAGCAGTGCAAGTTGACCCTGCAGAGGGCATTCCAACCCCTGTGGCAGACCCTGTAACAAAGTCAGAGAAACGAGCAGTAGCAGTGCAAGCTGCCCCTGTAGAGAAGGTGAAAATATGGTATAGAAATTCAAGTCGTTTAGAACGCAGAGAGTCTTCTGCCAATCCAGGTAAGGCTTCTGCCAAAACTAAGTATAGAGATGACGAAGATGATGACGACGCTGGGCCGTCAAGGATTCAGGAGGAGGAAGATGAGGATGCCGAAAGAGCAACAGTAACTACCCGAAGCCTAAACGAGCGCGAGCTACGAGATGTGCGAAAAGATTTTGGTCGCTGTATAGGTGAGCAACTTGTCACCTGGCTGCTCCGGTGCTGGGACTCTGGAGCCAATTGTGTGGAATTAGACGGCAGGGAAGCCAAGCGGCTGGGATCCCTTGCTCGAGACGCCGGCATTGACAAAGCAATTGCAGATGGAGCACGACCCACCAGCCTCTGGAGGCGTCTCCTCTCAGCTGTGAGGGAAAGGTATCCCTTCAAGGAAGATATTTTATGTCTACCAGGCAAGTGGACCACTATGGAGAAGGGAATCCAGTACCTGAGGGAATTAGCCGTACGGGAAGTGATTTATGAGGATCCAGACCTCAAACAAACATCCACAGATCCAGATGAAGTCAAGTGTACACGACCCATGTGGCGGAAGTTTGTACGGAGTGCACCATCATCATATGCCAGCTCATTGGCAATAATGGCCTGGAAAGAGGATGAGGAACCCACAGTGGGTGAAGCGGCTAAACAACTCCGGCAGTACGAAGAAAGTCTCTCCTCTTCCTTACAGGCCTGCGTCTCAGCTGTGGAGAAACTTTCTGAAAAGGTTCACCAACTTGAAGAGAATCTATTGTCCTCCCCACCTGAACCAACCAGTGCCCACCGACCAAAGGAGAACACTTGGGAGAAACTTTCTGAAAAGGTTCACCAACTTGAAGAGAGATTATTCTCCTTCGCACCTGTACAAAGCAGTGTCTCAGCTGTCAGGGGTAGGCGTTCACCCACACAAGGAAGACGATATGGTGGGTACTCACCCCGTGCCACCCTGTGGTTTTACTTACGAGACCATGGAGAGGACATGAGAAAGTGGGATGGAAAATCTACCGCGACCCTAGAGGCACGGGTACGTGAGTTGCAAAAGAAAACAATCAGGAAAAAGGGATTCTCCGAAAAGTTTGCTGCTCCAACTTCCAGCAGACAGTCCTTCAAACACAGAAACGAGGAAGATTCTGACCAGGATTAGGGGGGCCCTGCCTCCAGCCAGGGGGAGGAAAGGGACAATCGAGTTTATTGGACTGTGTGGATTCGATGGCCTGGCACATCACGCGCACAGAAGTATAAGGCTTTAGTAGACACCGGTGCACAATGTACTATAATGCCATCGAGCTATAAAGGACCAGAGCCCATCTATATTTGTGGAGTGACAGGGGGATCTCAGCAGTTGACTGTATTGGAGGCTGAAGTGAGTCTGACTGGGAATGAGTGGGAGAAGCACCGCATTGTGACTGGTCCGGATGCTCCATGTATCCTTGGCATAGACTATCTTAGAAGAGGATACTGCAAGGACCCAAAAGGGTTCCGGTGGGCTTTTGGTATTGCTGCCTTAGAGACAGAGGGCATTAAACAATTATCTACCTTGCCTGGTCTCTCAGAGGACCCCTCTGTTGTGGGGTTGCTGAGGGTCGAAGAACAGCAAGTGCCAATTGCTACCACAACTGTGCACCGGCGGCAATATCGCACCAACCGAGACTCCCTGATTCCCATCCATAAGCTAATTCGTCAATTGGAGAGCCAAGGAGTGATCAGCAAGACTCATTCACCTTTCAATAGTCCCATATGGCCAGTGCGAAAGTCTAATGGCGAGTGGAGACTAACAGTGGACTATCGCGGCCTGAACGAAGTCACGCCACCACTGAGTGCTGCAGTGCCGGACATGCTGGAACTTCAGTATGAACTTGAATCGAAGGCAGCCAAGTGGTACGCCACAATTGATATCGCTAATGCATTTTTCTCCATCCCTCTAGCAGCAGAGTGCAGGCCACAATTTGCCTTCACTTGGAGGGGAGTCCAATATACTTGGAATAGGCTACCCCAGGGGTGGAAACACAGCCCTACCATTTGCCATGGGCTGATCCAGTCTGCACTAGAGCAGGGGGAAGCTCCTGAACACCTGCAGTACATCGATGACATTATTGTGTGGGGTGACACAGCAGAGGAAGTTTTCGAGAAAGGGAAGAAAATAGTCCAAATCCTTCTGAAAGCCGGTTTTGCCATAAAACAAAATAAAGTCAAAGGACCTGCACGGGAGATCCAGTTTTTAGGAATAAAATGGCAAGATGGACGTCGTCAAATCCCAATGGATGTGATCAACAAAATAACAGCTATGTCTCCACCAACTAACAAAAAAAGAAACACAGACTTTCCTAGGTGTTGTGGGGTTTTGGAGAATGCACATCCCAAATTACAGTCTGATTGTAAACCCACTCTACCAAGTAACTCGTAAGAAGAATGAGTTTGAATGGGGCCCTGAACAACGACAAGCCTTTGAACAAATCAAGCAGGAAATAGTCCATGCAGTAGCCCTTGGGCCAGTTCGAACAGGACCAGATGTAAAGAATGTGCTCTACACTGCAGCCGGGGAGAACGGCCCCACCTGGAGCCTCTGGCAGAAAGAACCTGGGGAAACTCGAGGTCGGCCTCTGGGGTTTTGGAGTCGGGGATACAGAGGATCTGAGGCCCGCTATACTCCAACTGAAAAGGAGATATTGGCAGCATATGAAGGAGTTCGATCTGCTTCGGAGGTGGTCGGTACTGAAGCGCAGCTCCTCCTAGCACCCCGATTACCGGTACTAGGCTGGATGTTCAAGGGAAGGGTCCCCTCTACGCATCATGCAACTGATGCTACATGGAGCAAGTGGGTTGCACTGATTACTCAGCGGGCTCGAATAGGAAACCCCAGTCGCCCAGGAATATTGGAAGTGATCATGGACTGGCCAGAAGGCAAATACTTTGGGATATCATCAGAGGAGGAGGTGGGTCGTGCTGAAGAAGCCCCACTGTACAACCAGTTACCAGAGAATGAAAAGAAATATGCCCTGTTCACTGATGGGTCCTGTCGTATTGTGGGGAAGCATCGGAGATGGAAGGCTGCTGTATGGAGTCCTACGCGGCGAGTTGCAGAAGCTGCTGAGGGAGAAGGTGAATCGAGTCAGTTTGCAGAAGTGAAAGCCATTCAGCTGGCTTTAGACATTGCTGAACGAGAAAAATGGCCAGTTCTCTATCTCTACACCGATTCATGGATGGTAGCAAATGCCCTGTGGGGATGGTTACAGCAATGGAAGCAAAACAACTGGCAGCGTAGGGGCAAACCTATCTGGGCTGCTGCATTGTGGCAAGATATTGCTGCTCGGGTAGAGAACCTGGCTGTGAAAGTACGCCACGTAGATGCTCATGTGCCCAAGAATCGGGCTACTGAAGAACATCAAAACAACCAGCAGGTGGATCAGGCTGCTAAGATTGAAGTAGCTCAGGTGGACCTGGATTGGCAGCATAAAGGTGAATTATTTATAGCCCGATGGGCCCATGACACCTCAGGCCATCAAGGTAGAGATGCAACATACAGATGGGCTCGTGATCGAGGGGTGGACTTGACCATGGACGCTATAGCACAGGTTATTCATGACTGTGAAACATGTGCTGCAATCAAGCAAGCCAAACGGTCAAAGCCTCTTTGGTATGGAGGACGATGGCTGAAATATAAATATGGAGAGGCCTGGCAGATTGATTACATCACACTCCCTCAAACTCGCAATGGCAAGCGCCACGTACTTACAATGGTGGAAGCAACCACCGGATGGCTGGAAACATATCCTGTGCCTCATGCTACCGCCCGGAACACCATCCTGGGCCTTGAAAAGCAAGTCCTATGGCGACATGGCACCCCAGAAAGAATAGAATCAGACAATGGGACTCACTTCCGAAACAACCTTATAGACACTTGGGCCAAAGAACATGGTATTGAATGGGTGTATCACATCCCCTATCATGCACCAGCCTCCGGGAAAGTTGAACGATACAATGGCCTGTTAAAGACTACCTTGAAAGCAATGGGCGCTGGGACGTTCAAAAACTGGGATACGCATTTGGCAAAGGCCACCTGGTTAGTCAATACTAGGGGATCTACCAACCGAGCTGGACCTGCCCAATCAAACCTGTTACGTACTGTAGATGGGGATAAAGTTCCTGTAGTGCATGTAAAAAATATGCTGGGTAAAACAGTCTGGGCTACTCCTGCCTCAGGAAAAGGCAAACCTATTCGTGGAATTGTTTTCGCTCAGGGACCTGGATATACTTGGTGGGTGATGCAAAAGAACGGAGAGGTCCGGTGTGTACCTCAAGGAGATTTAATACTGGGTGAGAATAGCCCATGAACTGAATTGCACCATGTTAAATAGTATATTATACTGTATGTTATCACTACCATGATTACTATAGGTGACTAATTAGAATGTATGGAAAAGAGTGTAACCTGAGCATGACATAAATGGTATGGAATAAGGGGTGGATAGATGTCCTGGTTTCAGTTAGCACAGAATTAATTTTCTTCCTAGTAGCTGGTGGAATGCTGTGTTTTGGCTTAGAATGAGAAGAGTGCTGATAACACCCCGATGCTTTAATTGTTGCAGAGCAGTGCTTATACTAAGCCAAGGACATCTCAGCCTTTGCTCTGTCCTGCCAACGGGCAGGCTGGGGGGTGCAGTAAGAGCTGGGAGGGGACAGACCCAGGACAGGTGACCCAAACTAGCCAAAGGGGTATTCCATACCATCTGACGTCATGCTAAACAATATATAGGTGGCTAGCCGGGGGGAGGGGGCCGGACTGCTCGGGGTTAAGCTGGGCATCGGTCAGCGGGTGGTGAGCAATTGCATTGTGCATCACTTGTTTGTACATATTATTAGTAGTAGTACTATTATCATCATTGTATTATTATTATTATTATTATTATTATTATTATTATTATTATTATTATTATTATTATTATTTTCCTGTCTTATTAAACTGTCTTTATCTCAACTCACGGGCTTCACTTTCCATTTCTCTCCCCCGTCCCAGAGAGGGAGGGGGGAGGGTGAGCGAACGGCTGCGTGGTATTTAGCTGCCAGCCGGGTTAAACCACGACAGTGTTCAAGAAAAAAATCATAGAATAACTTAGAGATAAAATGATAATATAAATCAAACATGTTGTATAATTTAGTATCTTATACAAATGCTGGAGGTACAAATAAATACAGTCAGATGCTAATATCCAAAGCCTACAGAACTCTACTTATGTCATTATATGTTAAATTTGAGAAAAACACACAATATAATCCACTTAGTACATATTACTGTTATATGTACAAGATATCAATGTAAAAGGTAACTATTAATCGTTAATGCTATTAATTAGCAGAAAATGTATTAAAATTAAAGACCTGATTAGTTTAGATTTTGCTTCATAAAAAAAAATAAATAAATCTCTTTTTCTTGAAAAATAGACATATTACCAAAAAATACAGATTTTAGATAATGACAGTTACTAGTATATTTATTTTAAAGTATTTTGGCCCTTCTTTGTAGACTTTCCATTTATGATATTATGTGTTAATGTTATTTGTAAATATACATTTAGAATTTGACGTAGATCGTTATAGATTATGTTTCTAAAATATGTATTGAGTTTTGTGATCCTATCACCACTAAAGATCAGTCTGGATTATAAAAAATAAATGAATGATTCTTAGATATTGTAATCTTCAATAAATGATATCTTAATCTACAGTAAGAATTTACATTATTAAGAGGACTAGAACACTCTGTTTAATAGTTTAATAGGTTTAATTAATGCAAACTGTTTGTATTAATGTATGTGTGTATATTGCTACGTGTTGAGCAAACAATAACAGAACAAAGCCTCATTGTGCAACATTAGTCTGTAGCAGCGCACTGTTTTGAGCTACTGCCACTATTTTGGGCATGATTAGCTTTATACATCAGTCACTTTGTTTCATATGACTGTAAGATTCAGTTTTGAAATTATTTTCTAATCTGATATCACACCGATTCTATTTCAATATTATAATTGGAAGTTTGATTTTAAAAGCTATACAGCTGCTATTTTGTCCCATCTAAATTCATACGATTTTGATTATTGCACAGTTCCATTTAATTAATTTAGTTCCAAGCAGTCTATGTGAAACAAAGTTACCTGGTGACTAATTAAATGTAAAGAATGAAGACTAAAAAAGAATCCAATTCATTTGTGAGTAATTAAAAGTAAAAATATTGTTAACCATGTTAGACATTATTGACCTATACACAGCTATCAGAGACTGCCTTTTTTAATTTTCTCTTTTTAACAACAGGTGCATATGTCCCCTTGGTTACACTGGCACTTTCTGTGAACTTGATATAGATGACTGCATTGGAAACCAGTGCTCTGAGTATGGTTTCTGCCAGGACCACTTGCATAATTACAGCTGTAACTGTATGCCTGGATATGAAGGACCCTTCTGTGAAGTAGAAATTAATCAATGTTCAAGTTCACCTTGCAAAAATGGAGCTACCTGTGTGAATTTAATTGATCACTTTTCATGCCATTGTGCTGAAGGGTTCAAAGGTAAGTTTTCACTGTTGAAGTGCCTTGTACTACAAATGTGCCTGTCCAACTCTATCTCAGCAATGTTTATAAGACCTTTTTATAAGAACTATGTGTATACATGTGTATACGTGAAAGTATATATGATTTGACAGAGTATTAACTGAATTAGTATGGAAATTCTTACATTGTATCTCCTAACTGTTCTTCTGCTGACCCTTCTTCTACTAACTGTACAATTCTGAACATGAATTTTGATGCTTTTGGCAATAAAAAATGATCAAGTTCCAAAACACAATTTCAATCGTGTTTGTTTAGTTTCCCTATTAGGCAGTTTTAGGTATTGCGGTTTCAGTCATAAACAGGATGTCAGAATCTCGTGATGGAATGAATGTTTTGGTACAGGAAACAGGAAAGTATAAGGAGTAATGAGATCAGCAGTACCATTCTCTACATGTATAAACAGCTTTATTGGACTTAGTTGCTCAGACTCTCTCAGCAAAGATAGATGAGTATTTTAGAGCATCTACTTGTCTTAGACATCAGTCCTAGAATGCAAGTCTGTAGATTTCTGCACTGTGTTTGATCAGCATAAAGCTGATAATGTGATTCCTTTTTGTACTAATTTTCCACTTTGTGTGAACACTCTGATACTCAGACTTTGTGTGAAAGACAGAAGCTCATCTTCAATTCATGTTTCTCAGTGACACTAAAATGTTGCTTTTCCATTTAATCTGTATGATCAAGCACAAATAGTAATGCACTGAATGTTTCTATATATTTATTGATAATGTGTGGTATAATATCACTGGTGGTGATATAAATAGATAATATAATATACATAGTGCCATCTGTACCAACTGATAATGAATGTTTTTCATCATTAATTTACAATTTACTCTTCCAATTTACTCAGGGTTCTTGCTCTAGTTCAGGGAGACATTTACAGCACACATAATATATTTGTAAGTTCCAGTTAAACCATTGGGCTAATACATCTATTTAGATCTTTTTGGGTCAGTGCTGAAGTGCTGAACCATTAAGCAATTGCAAATTCAGTGCTAATTTCTCATAATAAATCCTGGCTAGCTAAGCTCACTTTTAACATTTCTGCACTAATATTTATAATTTCAAATATGTTTATATTCATTTGTACACATATGCATATACATATATTTATGCAATTGATAAACATTTATGGATTTGTTGTCCCCAATTTGAGCATGTATTTTTTTTGGTCATTTGAATACACCTTTAATAATATATGGTATTTCCTCTCTTTCCTCTTTTATTTATAAGTAGGCAACTCTGAACAGTATTAATTTTTCCACTCAGAGCTCATCATTTGCACCCTTTCATTAACCTGTTGCTTTCTGTCATGAGCTATTCATGCAAATTATAATGCATCATTATTGTGCTTTTTTGCTACTACTGTTGACTATATGGAACATTTATCAGTTGCAGCAAGTTTAGACTAGACTCTAGTCCGAAATAAAGTATCCATATATGCATCTGAGGTAGGGCTAAAAGAAATAAATTAAAAAAGAAAAAAAATCAAAAATTATAGTTAAAAAAAAAAAAAAACAGGAGGTGACCTAAATTCCATAAAGATAAACACAGGCCAGTTAAATGTCTGCAAGAAAAGAGGAAAAGTATTTGGCTTCTTTGAACAAAATCTATCCTAATATATATTCATTACACTGATGAAATTTCAGTTCTGATTTGGTGCTTTGCTGGTCTTCATGTGGGGACTTCAAAAACTGATATCTGCTGGAGGGACAATATAGCAGGGAATACATGAACTAGTATGTTTCTAAAGTTCATCAATGACAACTCTCTGACCCAAGTAACAGAGGAACCAGCAAGGACAAGTGCTTTGCCTGACTTCACACAAACAAGGATGGACTTGTTAGAGATCTAAAGGCTAAAGGCAGTATTCATGCAGTGACAGTGAGAAGGCAAAGTTCAAAATCCTTAGACAGGAGAGGAGGTAAAAAGCAAGATCACCAAACTGGATTTGAGAACAGACTTTGGCCCTTTCAAGAATGTGCCTGAATGAGTCCCATGGGATAGGCAAGGATTACCTCCTCCAAGCTCAAAATCAGTCTATCTGAACGAGCAGGAAGTCAAGCAAAGATGCAAACAGGCCTGCATGAATGAAGAAGGAGCTCCTGGTAAAACTCAGGCATAAAAATGAAATACACAGAAGCTAGAAGCAAGGACAGGTAACTTGGGAGGAATATAGACACTGTCAGAACACAGAGAGATGCAGTTACATGTATGTTATATTTCAGCCCTGGCAGGCAGCTAAGTACCACAAAGCTGCTTGCACACTTCCCAGGTGAGATGGAGGAAAGAATCAGAAAGGTAAAAGTATGAGAACTCAAGGGTTGAGATAATGACAGTTCACTAGGTAAAGCAAAAACCACTCACACAAACAAAGCAAAACACAGAATTAATTCATTACTTCCCATCTGTAGGCAGATGTTCAGCCACTTCCAGGAGAGCAGGGCTCATCACACATAACAGTTTGTTGGGAAGATAAATGCCATCACTCTAAACATCCCCCTCTTCCTCCTCCATCATCCCAGTTTTATTGATAAGCATGATGTCATGTAGTATGCAATATCCCTAAGGTCAGTCTGGCCAGCTGTCCTGGCTGTGTCCACTCTCAAGTTCTTGTGCACTTCAAGGCCACCCTGAATAATCTTTGAACAGTTGTAGTGATTGTAAGAGGTGCCTGAGAACTGGAGGAAAGAAGTGGAATTAAGTCTATCTGGAGACCAGCAATTCATGATGTAGACAACGCTGGCTCCAGTCCTGCTTCACATTTCCTTTAATGACATGGGTTATGGGACAGAATGTACCCTCAACACATTTGCTGATGACACGAAACTAGAAAGAATGTCTGACACAGCAGAGGAAGTCTGCAAGAGCAGTCTGCCATTCAGAGGAACCTCAACAGGCTGGAGGAATGGTCTGATGGGAACCGCAAGGAGTTCAGCAAGGGTAGTTGCAAAGTCCTTCACCTGAGGGTGAATAACCCCAGGTACTAGTATATGTTGGGGGCTACCCAGCTGGAAAGCCTCTATGCAGAAAAGGGCCTGGGATTCTAGTGGACACCAAACTGGCCAGGAGTAAATCTTGTGGCAAAGAAGGCTAACAATATCCTGTATGGCCCTAGAAAGAGTGCTGCCAGCAGGTTGAGGGAGGTGATTTTTCTCCTCTACTCAGCTCTGGTGAGATATATCTGGAGTTCTGGGTACACTTATGGGCTCCCCAGTACAAGAGAGACATAGACATACTGGAGAGAGTCTTGTGAAGGAACAGATGAAGTTCATTGAGGAACTGAAGCACATCTCATATGAGGAAAGGCTTAGAGAACTGGGACTGTTCAGCCTAGAGAAGAGAAAGCTCACAGAAAATCTCAACAATTTATATAAATACCTGAAAAGGAGGTTGCAACGAGTCTGGATCCAGACTCTTTCCAGTGGTGTTCACTGGAAATGGCACAAACTGGAACACAAGAAGTTCCATCTAAACATCAGGAAACACTGTGAGAGTGATGGAGCACTGCAGCAGATTGCCCAGAGAGGTCATGGAATCTCCCTTCTCAGAGATCATCAAAAGCCATCCACACATGGTCTTGGGCAACCTACTTCAAGTGACCCTGTTCGAGCAGAGGGATCAGAGTAGATAATTTTGAGAGATCCCTTCTAACCTCTGCTATTCTGTGCTTATGTGAGCATGAGCACTTATATAGATGACATCTTACTGGAAAGTACTTTTTTCTTATTTTACCACTCAGAGAGGTATTATATGATAGTATTCCAAGAGAAGCAAATTCAAAGTCAAGAGAATTTTCACAATACTATTAATGTAGTGCAGCTCATTATCATATGTACTGAACATAATTTTTTTTCATAGAGTATAAAGCAAAAACAATTAATAAAAGACTAGAAATTTATAAAAATGTTATCACTACTCTAGTATTTCTATGTTCATATTTTGTCTAAGGTTTTATGATCCTGTGATTTTTTATATTATAGAACAGATTTGAAGTTCAGTCATAACTGCATGTTATGAATCAGTGAAGAGTATCTCAGCATGATGTTAGAAAGACACATTTTGGTTTTGTTATGCTATGTAATTCAACCTTTTTACATATCCACATGTGCTTCAATTTCTTCATAAGTCTTAAATTCAATTTCAGAGGAAATATCAAAGGCAGCAGTAGATAAATTTAAGAGTAAAACCAAAGTCATTCCTGCTCAGGACTCTGTAAATCTCTGAGAACTATTATACTATGTGTACCAGGATTCACAAGTTTGAAAACAAGCCATGAGTACCCAGCCACCAACTTGTTTTTTCTGCTGTTAATAAATGAATCCCTGGGTACTCTTTGATATAGAATTAGAGTCCGTTTTTATTTCAGAACCAAATTTTACATAGACAACTCATAGCTGTCTCCTCTGCCTAAATTATCATTTTAGTCTGATGTCTATCAGTATTTCACAAATGTTTTACATTCTATTATGTAGGGTCTCCTTAGGCACTGTAAAGGGATTTATCAATATGAACAGCTTGCACACTCTTATTTGACAAAAAGAAGCTTATAAAAAATCCAAGACTTGGGCATCTGCATATTAAAAATCAATATATTGTTTTATATAATATGTATAAATTGTATTTATGTATAATATATAATATTTTTAGCATCGTACAGCACATTCTTCCCTTTTGAACTGTTAACTGTACTTGTGATGGAGACTTTAATATGGAGACATTTTTTTGGTGTCTCCACTACCAGCAAGAGAATTCGGCCTGTGCCAGACTTGGCAGCTTGCAGTATGACCTGTAAAAATTTAGTAGTTTTATGAAAACCTTTATTCCATCATTTTGGTCATGTGAAAATACTCTATATTGCTTTGCTGTGATTCAGTGTATCAAACAAACATAATTCTATTCACTTGAGAAGTCATTGTCAGACTCTCTTCTTCCATATCTTCATTTTATTCCATATAACAAAATCAGTGCTCAGCATCAAATGGTTCTAGCTTTCATGATTAATGACTTGGATTTCTAAGCAAATACTGCTGTGCTTCATTCCGGCTTAATAGAAGCTCTTCTTGGAAGTATTTGTTAAAAGGTTGCCTTTATTCAAACATACCCTTCATTAAAAGTCTTGTTTGTTCGGGTACTTACAAAAATGGGAAGACAGCTGCCGAGAATTCTAAGTAGATGAGAAATATTGCCTCTTGAGGTTTTGTATCTATACAACATTGATTGCTGTATAGTTAAGATGTGTGGTTTTTGTTGTTGTTTTTCTTGTTGTTTTGTTTTGTTCTGAAATTATGCTGTAACTCACATAGCAAGATATTAATCCATCATTGCTCTATACATATGCAAGCAGTGAATAACAAAATTCACACTCATCACCAATGTTGGTCTTCCAGTAGCTTTTTAAGTTACACATTAATATGTTCTATATATGCTGCATTTCAGTTTTCTCTCTCTTTTTTTTTTTTTTGTCCAAAATGGGAAAATAACATACCTTTTTAATATCATTGTATTACTTTAAATTTCTGTACTTTGCTTTTTTATCTATTATGCCACAGCTACATCAGAAGAATCCACCTAACATTTAGAGTCTATTAGAGGAAGCATTTAAGTGTTTGTACTTTCAGTAAGCTATTCATTGTTCTTAAATGTTATTAAATAGTTTTACATTTCTGTGGTAGAAATGAACAATATATCTTTGATGCTATTCTTAAAGACAGATCTTGAAAGGAAAAACACAAGGTTGTGTGAAAACTTATCCTTTTCAATACAAGTGAATTTAGCTGCTTTAAAAAATAATGTCTAGAACAGCTGATGGACACACTAATATAATGAAGATTGACTATGTTATATCAAGGAGCAGCAAGTACAAGGCTGCTTCATGCGGGTAGCAATGAATAGGGCTGAAAACAAACCCAAGTGTAGGCACTGCCCTCACTAAGCAGAGCACAGTCCTGCAGCATCTAAGCAGAGCAGGCTGAGACCTGCTAACCTGTTGCCCTCAAGAGCCCTAGGCACTGAAAGCAATTGACCAGGCCCAGGGCCAGGGGTCCCAGTTAGAAACAGCAGGAGGCAGGCCTAGAGACAAGGCCAGAGACGAGGCTGCAATGTACATACAAAGGATCCTGTCAGTTGAGGTCCATTTTTGAGACAGGGCCTTAGGCAGTACTATAAACAGGCACATCTACAGCATAGCTCAGGCTAGAGCTGAGTGCCTAGGGCTGAGCTGAAATGGGGCTTGTTGGACAATGGGCAGGGTATTTGGGAAGGTCCCAGATGGGGCTGCTCAGGACAATTACATTCTACTAGTGTTCTCAGGGGCATGATATGCCTTAGCAGGTCCACATGCAATTATGAAATTATGAAAACTATACAGACCCACAGTTTGTATAGCTACCCATTGTATCAAATTCATAGCTGTTTTCTGAGACAATTTTAAAATGAAACAAACAAACAAAACAAACAAACAAACAAAAAAAGTTTGTCTTTGAGATTTTCAGAGAATTCTGATGCATCTGATTCTTTTTAGTGCTGGATTTGTTTTCTGCTAATTCTTTAAGAAAACTACCTCACAGATTAGATAGGATTTTGATTTTTAGTTTTCATTAAAGGATAGCCTACAGGCACATAAGTAGTAGTCATCATGGACTGCAAAAATACTTGTAATACTTGCTAATTTTAGAGTTGTTGCTATTTTTGCTAACTTTTCTTAAAAACATACAAGTCATAGAACTGTATAGCTAGAAGACACATCAACATGTAACTTCCTTCATCTCTGTTAGTATATATGCCATTCTGATAGCTCTTAATGAAATTCATTGTAATATTATGGCTATTATTAAAAAGCTTTTATTAACATTAAAATGGACACAGAGAAAGCCTTTATAAAGATCTTCATAAATAGAAAGATATTTCTCAGTCCCCTCTTTTTGATTTCAAACCAGTCCATTGCCTTCATACTGTCTTCAATGATATTCCCTAAATTTCTAGTTTTATGGATTTTCCATCTGTAGGAAAAGAAAGAAGAATTTCCAAAGTAATTCAAAACTCAGAATAAAATACTATAAGCTTGCTATGTAGCTTTTATCTGAATCACTGAATACGCTTTCTCCACTGCATATATAGGAAACTTAAGACATTATGGGATTACTTCCAGTGCTTTCAGATCTAAGCATTAGATATCATTTCTGTTGTCTTAGCAGCCTAAGAGATCCTCATAGGTCAGATATGACTCGAGGTGCACATGAGACTCCTGCCCTCTTTAGTAATATCTGAAAGCCAAGATACTCTCTAGCATTAATGTAATACCAGATACCTATGTTTAATTTACTAATACCCATCCTACTGTTCCTAATTCAGTAAAATTAAATTGATTCTGGATACAAACAATTAGGTGAAATACTTTTATGAAAAAATATTTACAAAGCATTGTCACATGCACAGATAATGTCCCTGTTATTTTAATGGCTATTTTATTAACTAGATCAGACTGGCTGTGTGCTGTGCAACCAATCTTCCTGTGCTCTCTGCCAAGCTGTCTTGTGAAAAGATACAGGAGCCCAGGAGCTCCAGCAAATTCTTAACTAATCTGTGTAGCATGTGAAGTCAAGCTCATATATTTTGCTATTCACCACATACTCTACACAGAGATTTGCTCTGACCTACTAACCAAATTGAAATGCAGACCTAAAATGAAAACTCTTTAATAACAATATCAATATTGTTCCTCATATGAGTTTCTTACAGTACCAGGATGCAAAAAGGGCATGAGGACCTTTTAAAGGCCTGTAAGATTAGCAGGTACTGATCTGGAATGAAACTACTTACCTGTGGTTGGCAGCTGCCAGTTGGCAGGTTTAAATGGTGCTTTTGTGTAGCAGGACAAAGGTACCTAGATACTAGATACTACTCTTATGAGATAGAGATGTCTCCTTAGTTAGTCCATTCTTTGGCAAAGTGACCTATATAATGTATTGAAAATGTTTCTGCTGCACTAAGGAATGCAAATGGATTCACGTTTCTGTTCACCATTTCCAGTGAATGAAATTTTTCCATTCCAAGGAAAATATTAGACTGATACTTGACAAAGAAGGTCACCTAGCAAGTAAGGATGAGGAAAAATCATTTAATGCCTTTTTTTTTTTTTTTACCACTTTTTAAAATTCATGGTAGATTTTGGGTTGCCTTGTCCTCAGAGTTGGACACCCATGACAGAGGGAGCAGCAACTTTCCAGTTGTGGGCAACACAATTGTAAGACACCAGCTGTATCAGTTAAATATTCATAAGATCATGGGACCTGAAGGGATTCACACCAGAGTATGAGGGAGTTAACAGATGTTATAGCTGGTCTCCTTTCCATAATATGTCTTGGGAGTCTGGGCAGGTCCCTGCTGACTGGAATTGAGCCAATGCAATAATACTCTACAAAAAGGGCTAGAGATAAGACCCAGGAAACTACAGACCTGTTAGTTTAACCCTAATACATGGAACTATTATAGATAAGATTATCTAGATGCTACTGAAACGCATTTAAAGAACAAAGCAATTGTCATACATAGTCAACATGGCTTCATAAAGGTAAACGCTTGCCTTAGTAATTTCATCTCCTTCTATGATAAGGTCACATGCATGGTGGATGAGGGGAAGTCAGTGGATGTAATCATTCTGGATTTCGGTATGGCCTTTGATACCATCAGTCACAGCATCCTTCTGGACACATTGCCCAAATGGGTGTTGAACCGCTTCACAGTGCACTGGGTGATGGACTCATGCCAGAGCTCAAATGGCCAATCTCTGGCTGGAAGATGGTCACTGGCAGTGTTCCCCCAGACTCTGTCCTAGGGCCAGTCTAGTTCAATATTTCTGTCAATGTTCAACGTTCAACATTTTGATCTGGAGGCAGGAGTGGAATGCATCCTCAGCAAGTTCAATGACAATACTAAACTGGGAGGTGCTGTTAATTTCCTGGAGGGATGAGAGGCCTTGCAGAGGGATCTAGATAGATTGGAACAGTGGGTGATGATCAATGGCATGAAATACAACAAAGGCAAATTATGGGTTCTACATCTGGGATGGAGTAATGCCAGACACAGGTACAGACAGGGAGATGAGTGGCTAGAGAATTGTTCGACAGAAAGGGAGGTGCTGGTTGACAGTAATTTCAACATGAGCCAGCAGCGTTCCCTGACAGCCAAGAGGGTAAACTGCATTTTGGGATGCATTAAACACAGCATAGCCAGCCTGTCAAAAGAGGGGATTCTCTCACTGTATTTAGCCTTGGTGCTGCCTCCCCTTGAATAATGTGTGCAGTTTTAGAGTCTACCATATAGAAAGGTACTTTCTATATGTTTCTATAAGTTAAGGTACTTGAATGCATCCAGGGGAGGGCAAGAAGGCTGATAAAAGGGCTGGAAGGCACGTTGTATGAGGAGAGGTTAAGAAGAGTGAGTTGGGAGAAATCTAGTTGGGAGAAAAGGAGGCTAAGGAGCGACCTTACTGCTATCTACAGTTTATCCTCAGGATAAGGATAAGGACATGCTGATCTCTTCTTTCTGGTAACCAATGATAGGATGCACTGGACTGGCACAAAGCTGCACCAGGAAAGCTTCAGACTGGATAGTCAGAAAAAATTATTTGTTTTAAGAATGGTCAAACACTGGAACAGGTTTCCTAGTTAGGCAGTTGATGCCCCATGTCTATCAGTGTTAAATAGGCATTTGGTAATGTCCTTAATAATATGCATTAACTTTTCATTAGCCAGGCAGTTGTGATTGCAACCTGCAAATATATTGTTAGCTTTTATGGCTACTAGTTGGACTGAAAAAAAAAAACAAGCATTTTTTTTCAGTAGTGCTTTATTAGGATTACATTAAGCAGAATTTTAAAACATTTGCTTTTCATCTGATCTGGGAATAGAAATATGCAGTTTATGTCCTGAAGTAATGTTTCCCCAATTTAAGGGTTAATAGTTTTTAATACTAATACTAATACTAATACTAATAATAGTAAACTTAGACAATTTTTTTTGTGTTCACTCTCTCCATCTTTTCATTGTCAAAATTTATATTCCATTATGCCTATAAAACAAAATTTGGTATGAACCTTATGCAAATGAAGTGTGGCATTTCGATATTTTTGCATGAATTAAGCCTGAAAGACATTAAAAGTAGCAGTGGCAATTTATAAAATGGATGACATTAAAATACAGATACTTATACATAACATCTATTATATTAAAAAAATAAGCTTTCTAATCATTCCTGGTTTTACTCTAATGCATGAATATTTAATTTGAGAATATGTAATTAAGCTTACTTTGAAATTAAAAAAAAAAAAAGTATAGTTTTGCAGATATTCTAAAAAATGTCAAAACAGTTAAAATCATTCATTTAAAGTGTGAAGTTAGGCTCTTTTGTCATCAGAAATAAAATAAAGTTTGAACTACTGAAAGGTGCAGACTTTCAGTGTTGTAATCTTACAGAGTTGCCTGTACTTCAGAGTAAAGGAATATTCAATGAGACTTCATCCATTATATTTTGAAATGGAGTATTCCTTTGTTTTCTTACGTCTATTTACCTGAGAACTTATGAATGTTTTCATTTGCTGAAATAGTATGATTTCTTTAAACACTACATTAGTAATCCTGATAGACTATGTGTCTGCCAAATTTCTAAGCATGCATCCGCTGAAGGTCCTAAACGCATATCTCTTAGCAAGTCTTCTGTTCTGCGGAATAATCAGTCACTTCTGCAACATCAGTGTGCCTGTAGAAAGCTGTTAAGCGTCAGGCCATGAAACTCATGTGTTATTAGAGTAACAGAGTTTCCTAGGCAGCTCTAATTATTTGTTATGTATTTTAAGAACACTGCAATTTTATACATGATAAAACACACTATAAAGTAAAGGGAAACAGAATCAGTTTATGATGAGTTTTAACATTATGCTTGTATTTCAGAATTTGATTACATGAACCCTGTGAATTGCTTAGGAATTCAGACCCAAAGCTATGATTTATTAAATAACTAATTAAATATTGTGTTATACTACTAATTATGTTTGGATTTGTTATATTAATGTTAACCTTAAAAGTCTAAACCCAGAAAATATTTATATGAACATACTATGATGTTGAAAGTAATTTGTAGCCAATTAGTTATTCTTACTGTATGTTCAAATAAGGTTTTCCATTTCAAATGTGTAGTTGAGATTATCTGCATACTAAATAATAATAATAATAATAATAATAATAATAATAATAATAAAATAAAAATAAAAATAAATGGATGCACTGTATGCATCTAGCCTTTCTACCTTTCTTCCTGTCTTGCATACTCAGAAAATATCACACATTAACTCCGTAAATTCTTTTCTTCTCTCTGAAACATTTTAAAAAGTACTGTCCAAATACTGCCCTCCTATTCTGAAGGCATAAATTCTTATATTTCCATTGCAACTGTATGCGAGAAGGACATGTCTTTTGTTGGGTGCAACTACCAGCTTAGTGCCACTCTTTGTTAGGACACATAACTACAAGAGATAATTATTATCTACAAAAACAAAATGGAATTATTTTCATTTTCATTACACAATCATTTATTTGATTGGCAGAAATTGCACTAACACATGAAGTTTTTTCCAAGGTTTAACATCATTCACGTATAATAATAATAAAATAAATGCTGTTTCTGTAGCCTTTTCTGAGGTGTACAGAATAATACAATGGCACTTTTAACTTTTAGATAGAAAATACTGAACTATTTAATGTGTTAAGAGTATTTTCAACTGGAATATTTCAGAAAATTAAATCATTTTCTATATCATTCTGCAAGTACTGTTAGCTAGCACAAACTGTAAATCAGTCAGTGGTTTTTGTAAATATTTTTGTCAGTTATGAGAAACGTATTCTCAAAGCTTGATAACTGAGACGAGGCTGAGTGGCATGTAATTGCTTCTTTGTCAACTGAAGTAATTTAGCTGTAATAACAGCCTCCAGGCGTAAAATCAACACCATTGCTATCAGAGCAGGGACTTTTTTTCCTAATTCCCTTGTTCTTTTAAATGCAGAATGGAATTCACACACATTTAACATTGCCACAGATAAATAAAAGCAAAATACCTGAAACCAAGTTGTTTTTCAGCAGTGTTGAAAATGTACAGCAGGTGTACTTCTACTGTATAGTATTAGTCTGGACATTTACATTTGGGATCAATCATCTAAATTGGGACTAAATATTTTAATCTATGGAGTGTTGCAGTATAGATTAATACATTAAGAAAAAATGTATTTATAAAGTCTTAAAAGAATGGGAGTTAATAGTGTGATATTTGAAATTAAAATCAGTTTCTGATAACACTAGTGGGAATTTCTTAGATATGGACTATAACCAATATTTATTTTATTTTTTCCAAATGAAGGCAAAAAATAAATCCCCTTTTTCTGCTTCCTTTCTCATATTGCTTAAATCACTATGCTTCTGGTTAGACTTCAGTAGGAGGCTTTGAATCCTTTCTCACTGTTTCTACATACAATTAGATTTTGTCACTGCTCCTCAAAACAGCTAAAGCTCCAATGTTCATCTCATGTCCCAAACTTCTCGAGCCTTCATTATTTCATCATCCTCTCAGGAATCCCCAGATGTGTCATTTCATATATTTCAGTCAAAACATGGCCAGAGAATTAACCTTTTGGTCTGTTCATCTGGTTGTCTTTTTACTTTTGAATTCCTCAAAGGCTTCACCTTGTGCAATGCAGACTATTTTTTGTTAGTTTTTGGAAATACTGCACAGTTCACTGCTGCCCTTTCTGTCTTTGTTCTTTTCTACTATCCTATCAGGACTGCCTACTATCTATTTCCCAGTATCCTATCAGGACTGCCAGACTAAATGGTACCAATTTATGGTACTTTTATAAAACTGTTGTGACTGTCTCTGCTTAGTGTCCATTTCATCCCCTAGGAAGTATTTTCTTGAGGCTGAATACAGGATTTTCTATATAGCATTAGATAACATCATTTAGGGTGCCGAATTTCACTGTAAATTCTCAGTTGAAAAGTATAGAAGTATAGGCTAGTTAGAAGCCTAAATGAAGTTGACTCATCCCACACTAAATTTCATATCTCAAAAAGAAAATAAAAAAACAAAGTTAACAACAGTCCACAATTTGGAAGAAATTGTAGTTGTGTCTGGTACAGCCATGTCTTCAAATTATTGTACCATACAGATCACAAAGATACCTTTGCTGCCTTCGATTCAAGAGGCAATTCCCTTAGAATTGCATTTGTTTTATTTTAGACTTTATCCATTAGAAGTATACCACAACTTAAAGGACATGAAAGAATCTGTTTCAGGTAGTTTTTCTTGTACATATTGCAGCTTAGCCATGGCTTGTAAACATGTTATTTACTCCTAGAAGAAACTCTGTGCTACTCTCCATTTATCTGTGCATAAGAAGAGAGCCAATGCATCTCCATTTATCTCCCTCCAAAGAGACCTACCATATTCTGGGACGTAGCTGTGAGAATAGGTCTGAACTAGAAAACATAAGGAAAGCAAAATATTGGAATTAGATCAGAAAGGTTGCATATAGTGCTATTTCTTTCTCAACACTTCAAACAAAATTTACAAATATAAAAAGAAATCTAAAAACATCTATATTTTGGCCACTTCCAAATGTCTATATTCCTGACAGGTGGCACAGCACATTAAGCAACATTCAGCAACTGCTGCTATCAAGCAGGTAGCTCTTTAGTTTACTGAGTTATTTGGACTCTCCTTGGTCTCTACATGTGTCTCCACTTTTTCCTCCAGGTATCTTAAAATCATATGAACAATGTAGAACATGGGTAGACATGAGAAAATAAAATAAAAGAAAAAAAGAAAAAAAGAAAAGCACTCATAGAAGTTACTCTGCCAATCATTTTAAGCATGGAACAGAACCTTATTGCTACTATGGGCTTCCCTGATGAAGGCCTATTTCTGGTAGATATGGTAGGTACTTCTAGTGACAAAATAAAGGTTTTTCAGATCTGACTATCTTGATACATATGATTGCATGAGAAGGCATTTATGTGTGCTGAGGATAAGAGACCAAATATTTTCCTCAGTGCAAAGAATTCAGGGCAATTTCAGGATTCTTTTTTTTTTTTTTCATACTTTTCTTTGAGGTTCACCAAAAGCCGCACATGCTTTATACACTGCTGACCTATGATAAGCACTGCACTTATGATTTTCCTCCATATTCACGTGGATGGAAGTACCTATTCCTGTTACAAATCAAAGCAACCCCTGCTGTAACAAATCTACATTTAATTACACTTCCCACCTTAGCTCTTAATTATTTCTTTAAGTAATATCTGTATTTTGCTTCATTATATATTCTTTAGTGACTTGATTATCCTCTTCTGTTGTATTCATGGAAAGGTATATTTAGTATCACAGTAGTGGCAACATTCTGTGGAACATAAGCTGAACTCTACTGTTACACATAACTCTGTGAATTAGTGTTGGCCTGCTTTTCATGTTCTATGATACTCTGCCATTCTTTTTCAAAGAAGACAGTGAGTGAAATGAAAGAAAACGATTGACACAACTGAAAAATAAATAAATAAATAAATAAATGCCTGAATACAGTAATTTTGTATAACAGGAAAGCCCTCCAGGATTGCATGTATCCTCTCTAGGAAAGCTCTCTATTTTCTCGATTGTCATGCTTCCAATATTGCCTGTCAAAATGGACTCTTGTAACAAATGAAGTAGAAAAATTCATGACATAAAGGATGTCTACCAGTGTCCCTGTGTGCTCTACTAAGTGTGCCTTGGCCAGTGAGGTCAACATTCTGATAGTCCTTTTCCATTAATAATATGTCCCTACAATTTGAACAGATCTGCATGTTAATTGATTTATTTATTTTAATATAAAATTTCAGGAGAAACATGTTCTGTTCACATGAATGAGTGTCTAGATGGACACTGTTGGAATGGAGGAACCTGTGAAGAGGATATAAATGGATTCAAATGCAATTGCCCCCTTGGTAAGCATTTGAAATTTTTTACACAATTGTTAATTTGGTTTAGTGTGTAGGTACCACATTTATATCTTGTGTGCTATGAAATGTCATATGGCAAAAGCACCTTGCTTGCATTTTGAAAGGTACAGAGGTAGTTATTTAGACTAAGGAAAATGAAAATTACGTCAGTCAGTGTCAATGGCAATTTGTCTACAACCAATTTTCATAGAATCATGGAATGGTTTGTGTTGGAAGGGCCCTTAAAGATCAACATTAAATTCCAACCCAACTGCCATGCTAAGGGACATCTCCCACTAGACCAGCTTGCTTAAAGCCCCATCCAACCTGACATTGGGAGGTGGACAGCCATTTTTAATGAGTAAGTGATTGCTTGGATTTAAAAAAATACCTGTATTTTGTAAAAAGCCACTGAAATATTGTAATATATCATTAAAGAAATATGACAGAACTGGAGATTTCTAATAGTTTAGTATCTGGTTATATAATTGACCTTATAGCAACACATTTCTTGATGAAATTGTAAGTTTTAGGCAGCAAAAAAATGTTAAATTTTACAAACATTCAAAATCCCTGTCTTTGGGATTCAATTCTACTGGCTGCATTACTCACACCTAAAAGAATCAAGAAACACTCTAAAGTATGCATGAGCTCAATCAGGTTGCCTGAGTATGTGCATTTTGTATCACATGAGGTGCCCTTACATATCCAAGACACTGTATGAGGCTGGCAGATAATGGTGTGTGCTATAAAGGACTTATAAGATAAATCAGGCCAGGCAGCAACACAGTGAAAAAAGACACAACAAAATAAAGGAAGAAAGAAATATGATGTTGAAGATTTTTCTTTGCCAATTATATATACACTGTATAATTTGTGATTTTGCATGCTATTATATGCACATTAAGAAAACGTAGAAGGGTGGGGGTTGGGGGTGCAGGGTAGAGATTCGTGAGATAAGAAATCCTTTGGTCAGGATCAAACAGCCTTTCTTCAGTTTTTAAAAGCACAGTGGGCAAAGGAGTCTGGAGGAGAGTTAATTCTGGTAAATTCATTGGTATTTATTGGTAAATACCAAAAAAAAATTACTGATAAACTCTGAATAGGTTATGACATGTGCATTTACAGACACTGTTTCTGTGGAAAACAAGGTCAGAAAACCTGTTTTTATACAAGCTTGGTCTGAGAGGACTTACAGTAGTACTAAGGTGCTTATAAGAAAAACTGGTAGCTATCAGTAAACCCTGGAAATGTCAGAACACTGAAACACAAGTCTCCAACCACCCCTCATAAGCAAAACAATTGTTTGTAAAAGCACTTTAATATACTTAATATCAAAAGATCCTTAAAGGCTTTGAGTAGTATCCTGTTGAGTTTGAAAATGGAGACAACACTGAGTTATATCTTCAAACACAAGACTATGCTTTCATATTTGTTGCTGAATTAGGTCTGTAGCTAAAAATTAGCAAGAACATTATGTCCTTTGTTCTGAGATAGAGACACATTTAATATACTGCTTTGCTATCCCACGTTTAGTCCCTATTGGTGTTTGTTAACACTCTTGTGTATGGATCCAAAAGGAGATTACTTTTCACATGGCAGAATATGTCATTGATAGAAAAGCAAATTATTGTGACATTCTCTCAGCAGATCATTTGTGCCTATTCATTTAAAGGTGTCAGTCATTGTATACAGGCTTTATCCAATAAATTTTTATTATTATTCTTGGTGTGTGCATACATGGTTTGAGTGTCTGTACCTATTCATTCCTTTTTGCTGTGCCTCTGAGGTTAATACAGGGATTTATTATGAACAATCAGGTTTATGTAATGGACATACATACAATACAAACTATGAGTTTCAACCTAATGACTCTACTAAAATGCTGTGAATAGCAGTGATTCTTCATCATTATCAAAGGATCAAGTAACTCCTAGTGAATCAGAGATGATCTGTTTAAATGGTCAGTTATTTTTTGAAAAGAATGAAGATTTTCTGTACTAGCATTCGCAGCTACATTATTAACATTATGGGAACTTGAATTAGAGTTGGAAAAAAAAATGTTTAGTGACATGCACACCTAACAATTAGCTGAAAAGATGTTTTAATATAAATACAGATATATATACCCTTTGTGCCCTTGGGTAAATTAATTAATATCCCCAGTTCATATTCTTCAGTTGAAGCTGTAGATAAATAAATGCAATCATCTCACAAAGATATTGCAATGATTAAATAGATAATGTCTGCAAATTGCCTGAAAATAAAAGTCACTATGTTATTGGATATTTTTACTGTTGGCTTGGTCCTAATAAGAACATCACTTCATAAAAACAAAACAAAACAAAACAAAAACAAAAACAAAACAAAACAAACAAACAAAAAAAAAAAAACTAACTAATCCTTAAGTGAAAAATGACAACTTATGCTTCCATACTTTCAGTAAAATCTAGTGTCATATTGAATGTATGAAAATACGTAGGTTTTGCTCATGAGAGGATCAGAACTGGACATAGTGCCCTAGGTGTGGCCTCCCCAATAGAATAGTAAGACATTGAAAATTTGAATACAGTTTTGGAAAATAATTTGTTTAGGTATATCAAATACTTTGGTAGATGTAAAGTATTATTGCCATTAATTACTTAAGCTTGTTAAAATTTGCTTTAGATTTTTAGGGATCAGATTCTGACCCTTTTATGGAAAACAGCTGCTGTTACTGAAAAATAAAATTTTAATATTTTTACTGAATTCTTATTTTCTGATTCACACTTCATATATTAAGTCTTCAGAAAATATTCTATCTGAACTATGAGTAAGAGTGTCCTCTAAATACAAGGAAACTAGATTATCTTTGACAATTTTGCTACTGTTAGCTGGACCTTAGTATTAATCCCTCTGATGGCTCAAGAGATTAGCCTAGCTTGAACTCACTGATGCACTAACAACCTCTGTACTCACAACAGTAACATAAATACCAAAGTACTAAATTAATTAATAGTAGTTCATACTATTGTCTTTTATGAAATCATGTTTCAACCCTGACACAAAAGTAGAAAATCATATTTCTCCACTCTTTTCTCAAAAAAAAAAAAAAAAAAAAAAAAAATCCTTTGAGGATTCACGTTTTTAAAAGAAAGGGTGTATGTTCCCTTATGTTCCCTTCAGTTATACAAATTTGACTTCCCTCCCTTAATATAAGAAGTAATAATTAAGTACAAAACAAGAGAAAAGTTTGCACACCAGTTTTCAGACCTGTTCTGTCTCAGATGAAATCAGGAAAACTCTCTTGTAAGTCCGAGTATGTGAGAGAAACAAAAACAACAACAACAACAACAAAAACTATTTTTTGCAACAAAGAGAACACCACTATGGAAATTGTTCATCTATAACAGTTGAAAATAATAATGGTCTGAGGGCTAAAGCAATGAACCGTGATGTAAGAAATCTACTGCAAATTCTTTGTTGTTCCAGAGCAAATTTTTACACAATATATTTTAACTCCTCAAGTTTGTCAAAATATTGGTTTGCTAATATAAGCTGCAGAATGATGTTGATGGCAAAAAGTGTTGAGTGGAAGTTTCTGATCTCTGGCTTCTGTTCATCCAAACCCAAATTCTCACTGCAACCTTCACGTGAATCCTTGGTACCAGTTTAGGTATGCCATCTGCCACCAGACTATTATCCAGATCTACCGTAAACACTTCTTGTTCCTACACAGTCATGTAAAATGACTGAAAATGACTTATGTTCATTGTTTTAGTTTACGAACTTACATAGTTTTTCTGTCCTTGAGAAGCAGGATTGCTCTCCCTTGCTAAGAAGACTGAAGAACTCTGTGTATTTAGCACATCTAAAGTATACACATTTAATTTGCACGTACTGATTTTATGGAAATATACCTTATTCTTTATTAGTTTCTGCCAGGTGTTTCATTGTCTTAACATGTTGAAGTTAATACTGATAAAGTTATTGTTTTTATATGACAAATCTCTTTTCAGCAGCTTTAAAAAAATATTTATTAAAATTCCCTGCTGTACATCTGAGATATTTCTTAGAAATTACTTATTACTCCAGCTTGCTTAAGATGCTGTCACTACTGTGAATTTCTTTACTGTATGTATATATATATATATATGTATATATATATATATCATGTTGACTTCATCCTGTTAAAGGGCTGCTGAGGGTATAAAGAATACACCCTCTGAATGTCAGCTGCCTGTCTATACTAACTCATTTCTAACAGAGTAGCTTCTGGAAAAGCAGGTAAGTCTTATATCTCTACCTCCCACTCAATATATGAATCACTATGGACAGACTGTGCACACTGGCACTGTGCAACAGGCATATGAGTTTCTTGTGCATAGGCAAATTTCCAGTCTTCATGGAATGTGGCTCATGAATTTAAAACATGTAACTAGACACATAATTGAAAAAGCTAAAATTTTAGTGACGAGAAATTGAAGCACGCCAGATTCACTGCTTATGTTTTAGATACCCAGGCCAGAGAGATTTAGAAGTCTGGATTGTGCAAAGCCTATTGGGTGGAAGTGGGAAGGTGTTGGCAGTGGAGAGACTGCATGGGTAGCCTCTGTGAGGAGAGGCCGGGGCTGCCCCATGCCAGCCTCAGCCGGTACCAGCTGGCTCCAATTGCCCCACCTCAGGGCCCATCTGGGCCTGGCAGCCAAGATGGTGGTGCCTCTGGGAGATGAGTTTAATAGGAAAGGGGGGAAAATAGAAGAAAGAAGAAAAAGAAAAAATAGAGTAAGAAACAGCTCTGCCAACATCAAGGTCAGAAGAAGGAAATGAGAAAGTGCTCCAGATGCCAGAACAGAGATTCCCCTGCAGCCCATGGAGAGACCAGTGGTGGAGCAGATATCCACACTGCAACCCATGCAGCCCTATACCAGAGCAGGATGATATTTCTTGACAGATCTGTGGCCCATGCTACAGCAGATTACTGACAGGGTTTGCAGCACATGGAGAGGAGCCCGTATACAAGCAGTCTTTTCCTGAAGCACTGTAGCCCATGTGAAAGACCCATGGAGCAGTTGAAGCTGTTTTTGAAGAGCTGTGGCTATGGAGAGGACCCATGCTGGAGTAGGTTTACTACTGTAGCCTGTAGTAAAGACTCATGTTAGAGCAGGGATAAAGTGTGATGAGGGATAAGTGGCAAAGAGGATCTGTTTTGGCCCCATTTCTACAGTGCCCCATTTCCACTCCCCCTGTTCTGTGGGGTAGACGAATCAGGAATGAACGGGTGAAGTCAAGCCTGAGATAAAGGGGGAGGATGGGGAGATGTGCTGGAGTTTTTGTCTTCATTTTTCACTATTCTGCTCTATTTTATTTGTCGACAAATTAAATTAATCTTCCCCCAGTAAAGTCCGTTTTGCTAACAATGGTAATTGGTAAGTGATCTCCCTGTCTTTCTCTTGACCCTAAGTTTTTATATCAATAATGTCGTGTTGAGGGGATGGGAGGTGAGGGTGAGATAGTGGCTGGATGGGGATCTGGCAGCTTGCCAAGGTCAACCACCACACATACACAAGCACCAGTCTTGGAAATCAGCAGATTTAATAGGAAGAAAAGAAAAATAGGATTCTTTATCGTCATAACCTCCTCAAGTATGTCTTCCTCTGTATTTTATTGTCATGTTACTTCATTGTATATGCTATTTCTTTTAATGCAACTCAGTCTTCAGGTTTGTTATTTTGGTCATTTTGACAATTATATTTCATTGAAACACTATTACTTTATTGCCTTTGTGTTTGTTTTATGTTCATTGCTTCAGGTTGTCTTCTGAAGATGTGTCAGTGTTGCCCTTCCCATTCTTTTCCCAATGGTACTTACCACTTCTTGTGTTTGATGATAATTAATATTTAGAAACTTATTTGTGGGAGGTATGCTAACACTGACTAATTAAACTTCTGTTTCTTGCACTAAGGCTAGTTAGCAAGCTTTTTTTACTTTTAATTTCTTTATTATCCTAGTATTGGTGTTCCTTTTCTGATTAACTCGGCACTTACATGTTTGCTTGTTTAAATTTTAAACCTCCTTTCTTTTTACTTTTATAAATGAGTTCTGTTAATTAGCCATTTTAGTTCACATCACATTTATGTAGAATAAAGTAATTTAAGCATTTCAAAATTTGGGGGACTGTTTATGCATGTTTTCTTTTTCCTTCATTTAACTCCTGGCAAAATAGTCTAGAATGCCATGATAGCCTTTTATGGAGAGAGTGACTACTCTTTTACTCATTTTTCTCTTTTAATCTTTCAAATGACTGAGTGTGGGAGTAAAATGGAAGTTTTCATTTTTATATGTTTCAGTATAGATGAATATGCCATTAGTCATTGCCTTGAATCTGAAAGGTTCTTAACATAGCATTTTGTTTTGAGATATATAAAATCATGAATGACTTGAGGAAGATTAATTTATTAAAAGAACATAAAGACTAAGCAGCAACTAAATAAAACTGTAGCAACAAAAAGATATCTAACCCAGCTGTTTCCATGACAACATTCTTCCTGGAGTTTCAAAAACCATTTTTGCATTACTCCCATGCTACTCATCACTTTCATTATATGTTATTTCAATTGATATATATTTCTATTTTATCCATATAGAAAATATTTCTTTACATGTACTATAATGGTGTTTGTGAGACCTGATTTATATTAGGAGCAATTATACAATGTGCTTTAGGTATGTGTGTGTTTTTGCAGTAGCAAGATAGGCACTCATCTGAGAAAGTTCAGTAGTTTCCATTTTGTTTTGTTTTGCTTTGCTTTCTTTTGTTTTTAGGTGCAATTGCCATTGCTGTAAACAAAATAATCAGAAAATGATTGGATATATTAATATTGCTTTCCCTAGAAATTTCCCAAGTAATTGCAGAGGCAAGAAGAATACAGGTAGGATGAACAGAGCTTAAGGTGAGAAATCTTAGGTTTAGGAAACTGAAGTGATTTTCTCTGTGACTAGTAACACTGGAGTAAAAGTGGATAGTCCTTAGTCTTAGTCTGTTGTCCTTCTTACATCTTTATAACTGACTTTTGGAGATTGGATTTTTGATTCACAGTTTTCTACTCTGTTTTTCTCATCACACCTTTCAGCTTTCAAAAACGTTCTTCTACTTTAGTAAAGCACAACTTTATATAGATCCTGACTAAATCTTAAAATGACAAGTGGCAACTTGTGTCTGTAGTATAACTAAATGTGAATCCTCAGAGAAATAACATGAAGGAATTTATGTGCAAGAGGACTATAAGAGCTATTTGACAATGAAAATAAGTTGTAATAAAGCACCATTAAAAAGTTCAATAAAATTGAACCTCAGTATGAATCCAGATTTAGTAAGCAGTCAACAAAGTCATATACCCAGGCCAAACACAACCAAGAATGACGTAGACCAGATTCATGCCATTCACTTTAATGACAATAAAACAATGCTGATGGAATTGGCAATAAAATAAAGACTATCGATGACTAATTTGGCAAACTTGTTTCTTAAGAAAAGAGCAGCTGCAAAACACACTGGGATTTCCTACAGTGTTGTGCTCCCAAACTAGAGGCACCATTACCTTAGTTATGGTAATTATGGTCTACTTCAGTTATTATCTATATGGTTATGTTGGTATCTCTGTACAAGGTTAATTCATTTTTTCACAAATATTTTTGCTTTGAAAAGTTGAAAATGTGCCAGTTGTGTTGCCTGTCCTTCATTATGTATTTTCTTAGATAGTTTGTACATCTTAGAAAACCTGTTAATCTGTACACCATCTATGAGGTATATTTTTCTTCAGTTACAGATAGATATTTTTTTTAAGACATGGTATGTTAGAATCATTAAATCACAATAATAAAAACATATTCAAAAAAATACAAACTCATTTGTAAAATATGCATATTATATCAATGTTTCTTTTATTGCCATATACTTATAACAGTTAATCACAGTTATCAAACTTGCTTATGGAAATGTATTTGATTTTATGAACCAAGCCATGTGTTGATGAAAAAGATCTACATCTACCGCTCTTGGGAAATATTTAAAAAGAAAGAACACTGACTTTAATCTTTTCCATAGCTGGTGATGAAGCTTCTTCACTGGAAACAATTTTATGCAATGTTTCTTTCATTAAATTCTTGGTGTGAGGTGTAATTATTGGTGTAAATATGTAAAGTTTATTTACTTACACTGCCCAAAGTTCTCTTCGATCTTCCTTTAAAGTATTTTGTTAAATTAAAGGAAAAATATGTATTTATTTGCTTGTGCCTGGATGACAAATCATGCTATATATCATGGGAATATGTCATGACACTGAAGCATTTCTATGCCTTATTTTATTACAGTGATTATACTTCTGTATGACAAGGCAGCCCTGCCACTTGAAGTATTCTACAACTTGAAATTGGTAACATAGTTAGGAAAAGATGCCTCATATCACTGCAGATCAACTTTGAATGGCAAATTTATCACTGTTTATCACTGTATCATAGGGTAAAAAATGTATCTGCTGCAGTTAACAATGCAGAAAATCTGTTTGGACTTCCAGTCTGTCACTGCAGCTACTCAGAGTTATTCCCTCCAGTTGATTTTATACAAACTGTGGTTTGGTTAGATAGGGTGTTGACTACTTGTTTATTCTTTCTACTTGACTATTTGTTTATCCTTTCAAGCAGGATCCAAGAGTGCATCTCCAAGTACTTCCTGGGAGGGCTTGTCAGCTTGCCTTCTCAAAGCTCCTTGCTTAGCCTCTGGCAGCTGTATTGGCTGACCTTCCAGGGAACATAGAGCATGCTTCTGATAGATGGATGGGGAGTCTGTACATTAACCAACAGAGAAACAGTGTACAGTATGGGCTGTACATAATCCTAATATAATAATTTGGCTTTTCTAACTGAGATTCAGTTCACAAGTGCTGTACTTTGAAGGTTTTGGTGCAATTCAAGTTGTGGGTTTTTTGTTTTTGTTTTTTTTTTTTTTTCTTTAAGTCCACTGAAATTCTTTCTAATGCAATTAATTTCTCTGTCACCAAAAACAAAATAACTGATTTTATTTTATTTGTTTTAATGTAGGCTTGTTTTGCCTGAGATGGAGTTAATTTAATTCATAGTACCAGTTATGGTGTTATTTGGGGGATTTTTGACCAAAACTGTGTTGATAACTTGCCAACGTTTTAGCTATTGCTGAACAGTGCTTACAGAGAGTCAAGACCTTCTCTGTTTCTCACTCTGCCCCCACCATGAGTAGGCTGGGGCTGCACAAGAAGTTGGGAGAGGACATGCTGGGAAAGACGGACCATATGTTCCATACCATATGACATTATGCTCAGCAATAAAAGCTGGAGGAAGGAAGGTGAAAGGAGGGAATATTTGAATTATGTCATCTGTCTTCCCAAGTAACTGTTACACGTGATGAAGCCCTGCTTTCATGGAAGTGACTAAACATTTGCCGGATGATGGGAAGTAGTGAATGAATCCTTATTTTGTTTTGCTTTGCTTGCACCACTTTGCTTCATATATTAAACACCCTTTATCTCAAGCCATGAGTTTTATCGCTTTCTCTCTCCCATCCCACTGGACAGTGAATGAGCAGCTGTGTGAGGTTCAACTGCCCGCCAGCATTAGAATCATAGAGTCATTAAGGCTAGAAAACACCTCCAGGATCATCTGGTCCAACAGTCCCCCAACCACCAACATCACCCACTAAACCATGTCCCTAAGTATCACATCCAACCTTTCCTCAAAGGAGGGTGACTCCACCATCTTCCTGGGCAACCTGTTCCACTGCCTAACTACTCTCTAAGAAGAAATTTCTCCTAATTTCCAACCTGAAATTTCAATTAACCCAAAATATTATCATACCTTCTCTCCCTAGTAGTAGTTTCCGCTACTTATAATAAGATGCAGTTATACTATAGAATACTAAAAGCATGAAGGTATTATCAGTACCCATTTTAGTTAAACAGATTTGTTACTCTTCTGTCTTCTCCTCTGAGATAAAATTATCTCTGCTTTGGACTGTTCTCAGTAGCTCGATGAATAGTTCATACTACCAGTCATTTCCGTTCTTCACATAAATGTTATAATTGGCAAATAATTCTTGCCTTTGCCCACCCACTCCTTTCTAGTTACCTTTTTTTTTTGCTTATATTTCTACAGAATAACTGAATACATTAGGTATTCAGTTATTCTGTAGAAATTATCTTTCAAGCTTTTTATTTGTCATTTTTATATATATAAATATATATTAAAAGCATTCTTTATGGTTCCAAGATGCATGAAATAAGATGTCATGTTTGCCTGTGATTATTGAATAGCTCTCAGTTCTTGTAAATAAGAGCTTCTTCCTTCCAGAAGAACTGTAGAATTTAGGGCGATGGCTGTATAATCTGATAAAAATGTTTTATCGAAATGAGATTTTAATATATTCAAACTTGTGAAGGTTCTTCACATTGGCCGGACTTTACCACGGGATTACTGAGCATAACCCTCTACAATGAACATCTCTTTATTCATCTAAGTTCTTTAAGTGTCTACACATAAAAAAGTGCTGTGTAATAACTTCAGGGGTCTTCAGGGGGAAGAGGCCAGCACCTCCCTCTACACTTCCCTTCTTCAGAAACTTGTAGGGTGGTCCTTTTCTCCAGTCTAGACAAACCCAGTTTCCTCAACCTCTCCTCATACAACATGCCTTCCAGCCATTTTATTAGCTTTGTTGCCCTCCTCTGGACACTTAAGTGTCCAAGTACCTTAACATCCCTTCTATATTGTGAATCCTAGAACTGCACGCAATAGTCAAGGGGAGGCTGCACTACTGACAAATACAGTGGGAGAATCATTCAGTTAACTTTCTTGGCTGCCAGAGCACAATGCTGGTTCATGTTGAGCTTGCTGTCTAGCAGGATGCTGTGAGGAATAATATCAAAGGCCTTACTGAAATCAAGAATGATTACAGCCACCATCTAACGAAGTCTGAATTTTTAGATGTTTTTCTCTCAGGGCTGGAATTCCTTATGAATCCTGTGATGTGTTAGAAGAGGAGAGAAAATAGTAAAGACTTTTATTCATCAGAACACCAAAACCGAACTTTCATTTTCATGGAATATATAGAAATAGTACTTTTATGTTTATGCCTTTTTGAAATTTTAAATTGGTGAGTGAATTTAATGTTAGGATTGCTTGGCTTTTTTCTTGTACACACACACAAACAAAATACTTACATAAGATTTACTTTATAAAAAATGTAGTCATGTTTATTTTAGAAAGAAATCACGCTAAAAATAATATATTCTTTAAATGCTTAAGCTCTTATATTTTTTCAAATTTTATTTAGCTAGTCAATTTATAACATAGAAAATGATTAACTTTTTGACAAGTTAGAAAGAACAAACTTCAGTTTATATTCAGTTATATTCTAGCATATAACATCTTACTTTGAAAGGAGAAATGTAACAGACAAGACTTTCAAGAAATAGTGAGACTTGACATTTCACAAAGAGCTTCATTAGAAGTTACAGGAAAAAAAAATAGAAAAAAAGGAACAATCATATTTCAGGAAGATTTATACCTAATACAAAGAATAGGGTATCAGGACATGTATTAAGTTGAATGGACTTGACATCTTGTTGCCTTTTATAAAGGCAGGCGGTTTTCTGGACATAAGAAGGAATATCAGCAAGGAGAGCTGATGTCTACAATTTTGCTGTTTTTACTGTTTTATGAAACAGTATTGATCAGATAGTCACAGATGTTATCTGTGTATGTGATGAATCTGATTATTTATTCTACATAGTGAAATCAATGGAGGTCATTAGTTATACTAAATGTCTTCAAATTATTCTTTTTCTATGAAAGAATTAATATATTTCAAATCATCCAAAGACCAGTCATTATCAACCACACTTGATTACAGAGTGAAATGTATGTGAAATGCCTCTGGCAGAACAATTCTAAAAGCAGTGGGAGGAATATTATGAATGAGTTAATTAGGTTTCTTGAGGAAACACCTAATGTCATGTTGAAACTGGTATTTAGCTTTTTATTCTTACATCTAAAATACTGTCTTAGCTGATTTTCAAATCAGTATGACAATAGTCAGAAAGATCTTACCAGCTTTTCATTTCTATGCTCTTAGACACTTGGAAGATATTTTAAGTCCTGCTTTTCTCAAAGTATTCCTCCAAAAGAATAGGCAATGGGAAATAATGTAGATTAATATTGTGCTGAAATACATGCTTCCCTCCTTTCCTGCTCCCCAAAAGTGACACCTACTAGAACGAGGTCCAAGTAACACAGCAATGCTCCTAAGAGATATTTTTTTCTTGCATCATAGATTACAGGTTTTATTGCAGTATGTATTTTCACAGGAAAAAATAGAATAACAGTATTCAACTGTAGCTACAAAAGTGGCATTAAATCTAAAAGTCTTCAGAAATCCAAGGTAAAATCTTGATTCTGTCAAAATGATATGGAATTTGCTAGTTGTCTGCAATGAATCACATATTTTCCAAGGCGAGCACAGCTTTGAAAAAGAAACTTATGAACTACTGTTCTACAGTAGAACTAACTCCATAATGAACTACTAGCTTTGGAAGCTCTGAAAAAAGAATAGTGAATTGTTTCCTTAAGTGTCAAACTGCATTCAATTCTGTATATTTCTTTCTTCTGGAGAAAAAATAAATTTATAAATAAATAAAAATAAAATAGGAAAACTTGGTTTGGAAAGAAAAATGCCTTTTAGCCAAAACTAGAACAAACATAAAAACAACATTATTATGTTGCTCATTTTTCTTTATTTCATATGCTACCATTTCTATTCATATTTCCATAATAAATCATAATCTTTGTGTTTCAGGAGATATATATTGCATCTTCTGAGTCTCATGGCTGTGTCTTGGGAGCTAAAGTCAAGTGTGTCAACAATTCCAGATGTTTTGATAAAATGATTGAAAGTTAAAATTCAAATGCTGGCCCTGAAAAAATGTCAGAAGTAAATGGGAACTATTTACCCTAGAGTGGTAAGCACTTATCTGGATAAACAGTATAGAAAAATTGAGAAAAGAAGACTAGGAAAAATAAAAAAATCCAAGTGTGTGGACCTGACTGAAGTGATATAAAGTAAGTTCTATAAACAGTAGAGACAGCTGAATCAGAGAATGGGTAGGGGAGTGTGCATAGCTGAAGCATGCTAACACTAGAAATACTTTCATTTCACCTGGAAAAGGTACTATAGCAGGGAAAACAATACAATGTTTCTCCTCAGAAACTAGAGAAATATAAATAAGGACTTTCACAACTAATAGGGTGAGGAGATCCTCAAATGGATCTCCTTGTAATATTCCCTGTCAGGTTTGGTAGCTGTTATATGATCTGAAAGGAATGTAATACAGCACATCAATTCTGACATCTGTGACACCCTGTATCTTTTCAAATTTGTTAAGTCATGCTGACTTTTTGTCTTCCATCTGACTTGATGTGTCTGATATGACATTACTAAATTTGTTCCAGAAATTAGTAGCAAGTTTTTGTCATGTCAGAATAGAAACAGAATAGACTCAAGGGAATGCTGCAATTTCGCAATACTGGCAACTTGTTTAACTCTAATCAAAATGAGTATTTACAAAAACTCTTTTCATGACTTGTTTCATGGAGCTGGTGGTTGTTTGGCAATATTTCACTGATTGGTTTGAATATTTTTTTTTTTTCAGAATGGATGGGATGCCAGTTTTCCTTTTGAATTTGACCCTCAATTTTCCTTTTGAATTTGAAAACCTTTGTTTCCAGCTACAGTACCATCCATAACCAGTCCTACAGCCTAAGTATTTTCTGAATATCCTCTGAGAAGTCACAGCTCATGTAGCCATGGACTGAAATGGGTATGCACAGTTTCTTCTATGTTACTTCTTAAAAAGCATTTTCTCTGAGCATTTTCTCTGCAACATATACAGATACCACTATATCAACTATATGTTCTAAAATACATCCTTGGGTACAGTTCATTATACAAAATATAATACAAAACAAAGTACTGTATAAAAATAGGAAAAAAGAGACATTTCTTGCAATAGGCCTTACAATATCTGCAGTGGCAAACTCCTAGTATTTTATGCAGTGTTTCCTACTTGTTACACTTTTATTTACTTGGGACTCAATTTTCATGAAAGCATTAACAAAATGATGATGTTACTGTAGAAAAAAAAAAAGTATATATGTTTAATACCTATACAATACATTAAATTCCTTTTCCCAGTGTACTGCAGTAATTGGGGAAAAAAAAAAAAAAAAAAAAAAAAAAAAAAAAGCTGTAATGTTATTATAGATCCACAGAATATTATACATAAATATTATATGTAAATACAAAAAATGTTCACTTGTGAATTTTCAGCAGAGCTGAATTATCATTATTACATATTTTAGAATTCATAAACTGGGTTACTGTCTCACTGATGCCTAAATACAAAACACTTTTATTAATTTACCTCAGTCCTGAGTTTACCATAGAAAATCAATTAATTTAGTCTCCAGCTAATTTTCCTGTATAAAAGTCTTCTTTGTGCAGGGATACTTGTATATAGGCAGAAGGAAGGTATTTTCTTGATCTCTGAAGTATGATACAGACTATTTTTTTTATTAAAAAAATATATAATTACAATGTTTGGGTAGTCTGATAGCACTATCTTCTTGAATATATACATCTCTAAAATTTATATTTTGGCTGAGCACTATGCATGACCTAAAAATAACAATTCTGTGGTTTTATCACACTGTACCATATTTAAAGTCTGTCAGAATAAACCTGAGTTGAAAATATAAAATTTCATCTCATAATAGGGATAATGAATCTCTCATGCCAGCTGTTCAGTTTCATTCTGTTTGAAAGAGATCTCTCTTTGTTTGCCCAAGAAAAAAAAAAAAAAAAAAAAAAAAAAAGTTGAAAACGTATTTTAGAAGTCAGTTATTGAAATTCAACTATTAACTAAAATATTCATTTATCTAAAGCAAAACAGAAAACATTTCAGTCAGCCAAACACTGAGAAAAAAATCTAAAGGCAAAATGTTATTTCTTGTTATATTGTTATAGCCAATATAGGCTATATTTGAAAATTGATTTTATTTATTTTTTAATAGTGAGCATGTTAAGGACAATACAAATATGCAAAAATTAGATACTACAAATAAAGGATGGAGAGGAAGTAGTAAGAATAGAAAATCATCAATGTGAATAATTCATTTGGTGCATCAAGTCATGTCCTAATGTTGTGTAATCTGATCATACATCTTGTAAAGTATTTCAATATGTATATTTCATACTACTAAGAACGAAGAAAAGTATCCAATAAATAAGATAGTAGAGTATGAATATTTGTCATTGCCTTAATTGGGAAATTCCTTCTCTATTAAAAGAAACAGATGGGTTCCAGCAAGTTTCATTAATGCAAAGACAGAGGCATTCCTCCCCCTTCCTTGTACTCCCTCTTTTTCCAAAGGGCTAAGAAAGGATGTACCTGAAATAACACCTCAGCTGAAAAGGTAAAGCAAAGTAGGTGCAACAGTTATGCTAAAGTTGATTTAAAAAATAAATTTAAATTGATAAATAAAAGGAAAAGAGAAGGGAATGCTATAGTTCTGGAAAAAAAAAAAAAAAAAAAAAAAAAAAAACAGATAAGGTATTATTCCATGTACAAGATCGGCTTTTATAGTAGTTTACCAGACATATTACATATATTTTCATTATTTATATCATGACTTCTGCCCCAAGCATTCTCTCCCAGTAGAAAACCATCACACATTTTCCAGGAATTCTCTGTGAAAAGTGCTCAGGGATAGCCAGGACAGTATGTCTTCCCAATGCTTTCTACATGACCTCTCTCATTCCAGCATCTCAGCTCCATCCATTATCTGCTCTGACCAGGAGAAGGGCGTTTGCTGTCTTCATATGGAAATAGAAAATCAGCTAATGAAAACAGCAAAAACAATGTCCTGTCCTATTCATTTTTTCCATATGTTCCACTCTTTGGATTATTGTAATATTATATGTATTGTATAACAATGAAAAAAAAAAAAAGCAATAGGCAAGGAACAATACAAACCAATGGATTTAATCTTCTGCATTATCAAGATCTGAGTAGGCTGTTGCGGTAATATCAGTGCATATAGGTTTCTTAATCTTGCAAAGACAAATAAAATAGTATGCATAAATTTAACAACATTTACACTCTTGGTCATAATTTTATTGATGTTGATTTATCCCAAGGCAATTCAGAGGTAGGGCACATTACTAGAACTGTTTGCTACAAACTGAATTCTTAAGCAACTTGACACTAATTTTTTGTTTTGTTTTGTTTTGAGTTGGAAACAGATACCCAACCATGTTCTTGGTTGTGTCAAAAGAGGTGTGACTAGCAGGTCAAAGGAGGTAATTGCCCTCCTCTACTCTGCCCTCATGAGGCCCCACCTAGATTACTGCATCCAGGTTTGTGGCCCTCAGCACGAGAAAGATGTGGATCTGATAGAGCAAGTCCAGAGGAGGGCTACAAAGATCATCAAAGGGCTGGAACACGTCTCCTATGAAGGAAGGCTGAGAGAACTGAGGATGTCCAGTCTGGAGAAGAGAAGGTTCCAGGGAGATCTCATTATGGCCTTTCAATAATTAAAGGGGTCTTATAAAAAAGAGGGAGGACTCTTTACTTTGGTAGATAGTGATAGGACAAAGGGGAATGCTTTAAAATTAAAGGAGGATAGATCAGACATTAGGAGGAAATTCTTCACTGTAAGGGTAGTGAGGCACTTGAACAGGTTGCCCAGAGAATTTGTGGATGCCCCATCCATGGAGATGGGCCAGGCTGGATGGGGCCTTGGCCAACCTGATCTAGTGGGTGGCATCACTGCCTATGGCAGGGGGTTGGATTTAGATGTTCTTTAAGGTCCTTTCCAACCCAAACCATTCTATGATTCTATGATTTTTCAAGTATTACATTGCAGAAAAAATGGTGATCAAGTACTTGACTATGTCAATGTTAATATCAGTGTACTAACTTGAATGTATGCATGAACTGCGTACTCTTTCATTCATTATAAAAAATAGGAATTCATTCTTTTCCCATTAAGAGTCAATATGTTAACTTTTTGATGAGATTCTGGGAAATAATTCGTTTAAGCAACTGGGAATATCAAACTCCATGGCACTGTTTTTATCTTACAATGTACTGGAAAAGGAACTGTGTGTGTTCCAGATTGACTGAAGAAAAAAAGAGAGATATTGGCTGACCAACATTCCAAGAACACCAGACATTTTAGAACAATAGATAAGGTTTGTTTAGATTTCAGAAACTGGAAGTACCTGAAGAGTCCTTTACAGCAATCTTGTATGTTTCCAAAATGAATTCCTTAAGCAGAGATAGTATTAATTTCATTCATCTTGAATTATTTTTGAAACAGTCATATGCCATATAGGCGTAGCCGCATAGCAAATAAGGACAAAAGAGTTACTTTTAGTGAATGATTCATTTCATCACACCCAAAAACTACTGAATATGTTCCTCTCAGAAAATGAAATGCCCACAAGCAGATCTTCCTTTATCTCACTGAACTGCCTCCTACAGCTTTTTAGAAATTATGAGCTGTAAGTACCCTTCCTTTCCCTGGAGATATTCAAAAGCCGTCTGGACATAATCCTGGGTAGTGTGCTCTAGGTGACCCTGCTTGAGCAGGGCAGTTGGACTAGATGATCTCCAAAGGTCCCCATTCTGGGATTCTGGGGTTCTGTCATTCATTTAATATCTCAGAGTACTGGGAGATAAATAAGAATTTATACACATGCCTATGTGTATGATTTTAAACTATCCTATAAAGAAAATTTGAAATGAAAACTTTTTTTCAATTTGATAACATACAGAAAGTCTCAAAAAAAAATTAGCATACCAGTGAGAGTTACATCCAGTCTATATTCTTTTATTTATTTTATTTATTTATTTATTGAGCAATTTAAGAAGAAATTGTAGGAATGAAACCTTGCCAATAGGAATGTGCAAATAACATACTTTGGTTTATTTCATGGTGTTCATCATTACTATATAGTGGAATTCCAGTAGCAGATAAAATGGTGTTTCTCAAATGATTGTGGAGTCTTATTTCTATCTTTCTATTAAAAAGCACTTACTTTTTCTCTTGCAGAAAAATAGGTATTTGCCAAGTCATCTCTCTTTTAAGTCACTTGTTTATGAATGCTACTAATCTGAACTATAATCAAAGCATTGTCAGAATGGGAAGAGTTGACTGTTCTTTCTGTCAGTAGTGCTGTGATACATAATTTAGGAGACCTAGAGGCTTTGTTTATTTAGCCTGGGGAAGAGAAAGCAAGAAAAGGAGGCTCATATTATGAGAGGTAATGGAGAAGATGGAGAAGAATTTTCTCTGACATACACAACAAAAGAAAAATGGATGATGGTCAAAAGTTGTAGCAGAGCTTCCACAGAGGTTGTAGAGTCTTCATCCTTTGAGAATTTCAGAATGCAACTGGAAGCAGTCCTGAAAAAAAAAAAAAAAAATCATCTCCTTTAAAGGCAGACTTACTTAGACTTGGAGGTTGAAGTGGATGAAGTAGATGACCCCTCAAGGTTCTTCCCACCCATATTACTCCATTGTTCAACAAAACTGCTGTTTCATCTCCCTGCTGCCCTCTAGACCACTTTGGAAGAAAATACACGATTTACTTATTTGCATGATCCTACAAAAAACATATACATATATTAAATACTGCCTCTCATGAATTATTTAAAATATGAATTAGATTAATTCATTGTCTCTTGTGAAGCTTTCTGAACTTACTCTGACACTGTTTCCATAATGCATCTGTTTCTTGCAATTAGTGCAAAACTCAGTGGTTTTGTGCAGATTCTTAGACAGAGCTAACAAACAGTTATTTTCTACCTGATACATGATTCATTTACCTGTAGTGATATCTCTTCAGGGAACATGTTCTTGTTAGTAGTTTTCTGCTGTTGCATTTAAAGGTACCATTATTTTAAGGGGATTTTTTTCTTTTTTAAGCTTCTTGAAAGGGAGCAAAGAGAATAAAAGAACACTCCTTGTCATTTTATCTTTGAAGTAAAACCTTTGTGTAAGTAAGTATGAGTCATTTGGATTTGCTGCCTACTGAAGTAAAGCACTTGCATACTGCAATATTGCAGATATATATTGTTTGAATTACAATTTCTGTAAAATTGAACTTCTGTAAAGGTTTGAACCAGTGAGAGGAACTGAAGATATTTTAATGTCTCCTTTCCTGCGGCACATTCTAAATGATGACAAATAGTGATAGGATGAAGCCTCTATTAGACTGCACTTCGTAGGGTATGTGGCTGTAGTCCAGGGATACTGCAAAAGAGTAATGAAAAGTCATTAAACTTTAAAAGAGAATATGAGTTTTCTTTTATATATCAAGAAGCCATTATGTACTATTGCTGTATTCAAGTGTCTTTCCATGGTTTCTTTATTAACCTTCATTTTCAAGAACCTTATAACTCAGCCATTTTAAATCGCATTACAAATGCACCTTATCTGTCCAAATGCATACATGCTAATTTTGTTTAAAAATTTGAATATACTTAGACTAAATATATTGACGTTATTGGCTGAGGGTCAGACAGTAGCTGTAGAGTGACAAGATGTTTCTCTTCAAACCTCATGTGCTGAACTGGTGATGTTAATTCAGCTAAGGTCAAACTTGAACAACACTTACTTTAAAATAATGGGTTAGACTCTCCTGTCAGGCACTCCAGTGAAATAACCAAGAGGTAGAAAAAACAACCCAGGCAGAAGAGATCATGAGAAGAAAAACACAGAAAGTTTTTTCTGAGTTTTTCAGGGGAGAGGAGGGGAGGGGAGGGGAAGATAAATTGGGAAATTGTTAGGAATCCTTTTAACAGTATTATCTACTGGAAACTTAGCAAGGAAAAGTCAAAGTGTATACTTTTTAACATATGTATCAGGTTAACAAAAAATAATTTGAAAGTAAGACTGTCATTGATTGCCAAAATTTGCAGATATCTTCTCATTCTATGTGCAATTTGACTAGCTACACAGTAACCAACTGTCTTAAACACTCCATAAAAACAAGTTCCTATGGAGTAATGTAGTATTAGGAGGTGTCTTCTGGGCCTGAGCCTAGTTCTCTGCTATTGTAGACAAGCACTTTTTATAATACTTTTCACAAACTGATGAAGTTCCATTTAAAAGCAGTAATTTTTTTTCCTGTGATTTGTGGAAAGTTGTTCTGGAAACTCAATCCCTTTTATGGCTTGCAACCTTCTTATTATTTATATTCAATTGTGACCGATTTTTACTAGTTTCTCTCTCTGCCTCTCTACTTCTTTCACAGAAATAAACCTCAGGAAGAAAATATAAGCATCTTTATACTTCTTTTGTGCTATAAATCCGTAAGTAGACATGTATAAATACATGGATCCTTCCAAACCTTTTTTTATTTTTTTCTGCCTTTTTTTTTTTTTTACTAATATTCATGACCTTTTCATATATATACAATATTTGACTGGGTCACGAGGAGTCATTTGAAGAGGAGAATGTAAATGGATGTGAATTAAATTATAATAATTTATAGGTGACAAAGGGATAATATGTGTTCTGATTTTGGCCTCCTAAGGAAAAACCTGGTATGTAACATTATTTGGAAAAGACAATTATCTTTGCCACAGCAATAGCTACGCATCCTGACCAAATCCTATCCATTTGCTCTACTGATGCATAGACTCAACCCTGGAATTGTCAGGTCTCTGGGACATGACCAGTTTCACATATCATTACCAGGGTAATGCATTCCTGATTTCAATAAGCAGCTTTTATTAATTTTGTAATCTAAACACTGTAAATTAATTTGAATTCCTGTGAAGTCCTTTCTAAACATGAACTATGTTTTCTTAGCATATGTTTAATATGTTAACTACCTGTTTATTAATTGCATAATTCTATCATTTACCAAATTATTGATAGCAAATTATTATCATACTTCATTAAGTTCTGTCCTATTTATTTCCCATCAAATACAGTAGTTCAGACTTCATTTCAGAGATAAACGAACTTTTAAAAAACTTGTTATATGTAACTTACTGCATTTTTTCCACACAGTTCTGCCACTTATGTACTTCATAGAAGTGCTGTTTTGCATCTGATAAACATTAACTGAGTTGTGCCACACTCAAAACTTATCTATTTTGCTGTGTGTCAGAATAACTGCATACTGGCTGCTTCAACATTTCTTTTACAGTTTCCATTGACTTTGTATTTCAGCATGACATTTACTGTTGCTGCTTTATCAGAATATTCTGAAATGAAAGTTTGGCCTTCTAGTCAGAATAAAAAAGTGGTATTTTGTAATATGTTACATTGAAATGCATTCCTACATTCATAAAAATGTGCTTTATCATCTTTTTCCACCTGTCTGCTTTGATAAATTTCACACAAATGACTATTTTTTTCATAATCAATTTCAAAGAAAATGTAAATATTCATGAATTCATCCCCCCAATATTAATTTTCTGCGGTTTTATTCACATAATAGGGAGTCTCTGATGAATCTATTATAATCTCATATGCTTTTTCAACTTGACAGTGGTAAATGAGATCCAGGAAGCACATGCTTCTTCCATTCATAGAACTTAAAGAGTGATAATAAATTATTACAATTAGCTATAATAAGTTCATAAATATATAGAAGAAAACAATCCATAGAGAAGGGGATCACAACTATACCCCTCTTCAATTACACTCTTTTTAGTGTGTTAATAATACATGAATTAAGAATTCTGTATATTCAGTTGTGTAGTTAAGAATTTTGATAGTTTTAAAATTATTTGTTTAAAATATTTTTTCTAGAAATGATCTTAACAAATTTTTAAAAAATGTTTCATATATAATTGGAATGAAAGCTAATCTTAAAAAAATTAAGCTTCTGTGAGAGAAGGAATTTCTGTTGTGTGTTTCAAAGAGAAATTTATGCAGGACCTGTCTTTTAGGAGTCAGAAATAGTTGCAAGCTAAATTCTTGAAAATTTAAAGTCAATTTAAAATCAAATCACCTTTTAACTGCTGGACTTTAAATTACATCCAAGCCTTGCTTGCAGATAAAGAGATTCTAAACAAAAGTATGCATATGACCAAAGATAACCCAGAAGACCAGATAGAGGAGGCAGTTTGTGCTTTTCATTTGTGGAGTTATTTATATATATATTACACTTAGTAATTATATAAAAATGGGTCATTTATTTGCCAGTGCCCTTAATTTCATTCTGTAGTATAGACTCCCAAGTTCCTTTACAGTTTACCTCTAAACAGAATTTTAACAGGAAGGCAAAGGAATTCTCTTTTTTTTTTTTTCCATCTGGAATACCATACAAAGTAAGTCACATATTGTATACATTGACTAGATGATGTGTTTTCTCCAAAGTAGGCCTTCTTCTGACTTCCTCTTCCTTCTTTCCCCTTTCTTCTACTCTTAATGCTAGAAATAAACATCACAATTTCAGTGGACTTTGTATCAGTGGGGAGCGAGGGCCAAAAATGAAATATACATGTAAGTCCATCTTTATATTGATGCACATCACATGAAGTGCACATTGATAGTATCCATGCCTATACATCTATACACTGTTCTGTGTTTACAAGCAAGCTCTTCTTAAAAAGCAAATGGCCTCCAACCTGTAGAATACAAAACTGTTGATCCCTCAGCCCCTTTACTAAACAAATATTCATTACATGTAATGAGCAGATCCTTTAAAAATGAGATATTGGGTTTTTCTAATAGCACTCTGAGACAAAATCAGACCTTTACTCATAAAAATTAAGATCTCTGCTGCTGCATAAAGCTACTCCAATATTTTTCTATCCTACCAACAAAAGACCAAATCAATAGGAAAAATAACAAGATATTTATGGTAAGAAGGTACTCATGTCATCCACTATTTATGCTCTGAAGTGAATGGATGTCCCACTTAAAAGTTCCCCAACTTTTGCTTCTCACCAAATTCACAAGTACATAAGTCTTGTTAGGATCTGAGAAGCACAAACTAGATGCTGAGCAAAGCCCAGTATGGATCTACAGAGTTCTCATGTGTAAGTTAAGGTGTCTACCACATGGGATTGTACATAAAATAAAATGGTAGGCTTTGCTTTCTTTAAGGGCATTCTAATAATAACATATAGTCTTCATTAGTAATGTAGTGGCTACAATAGTCACACAATTTTTGTCTTACTTCATTGACACTCAAACATTAGAGATTTATCTTTCCATTGTCATTAGGCATTTTGTTGATGTTGTGTATCCAGAAGACTGGTTAAGGGAGGGTGAAGATCTGTCATTACAAGATAATGAGTTGCTCAGCTGGCATTCAACAATAAAATAAATAAAAAAAAAAAAATTAATTTTTTTTTAACTAGCAGTCAAATTTCTATATGGTTGTGGTTTCAATCAATATAGAGTATAGAGCCCCCAATGGTCTTAATACATTTTCATTATATTCATGCATGACTTAACACAGAATGCTTTTCTATAAAGAATAAAACAGAAAAATAGGTAGGAAGTACAACTAGTCACAAAGGTAGTCTTTCTAGACCTAGGGCAGAGATGACTTTATCTGACTCAGGTGGCTGGGTATGGACTGGCTTGGACCAGGTGCAGCTCCCCAGGAGCTCTGTAACAGAATGTAGTACCACTCCTGTGGAAATACGTTAAATGGCATTGTCTCAATGATCTGTTGATTCATAACATCTCAAACTATACCTGGCTCATGGATTTCTTAATTTTTTCACTGTGCACCAAAACATATTATAAACACAGTCTTGTGTTTTTATTTTTTTTTTTTTAATATGCATATATACTGTTTCTTCAGAATTTCTTGTATTGTTTTTCATTTGAGTGAGCTGTGGCAAGACAACATTGTGTTTGCTTTAATCTTGCTGCATACAGTAAATTTTCAGGAACTGGGTATTGGTGTTCAGATTTAGATTTCTGCAAGAGAGGTTTGTCTACGCTAGAGCATACCTGTGCATCCACATGAGTATCCATGTAAATGTATATGAATGCTATCTCACAGACCACTCCCTCCAGTAGAAACTAGCTCATGAGGTAAATGTTTCAATTATCATTCAGCAGAAGAGCAGTAAGACTGAAAAATGCTCATTCTCATAGTGTTTTCTCTGCAACCAGGAAAAGGAAAAATCATTTCTTGGGGATAAACCTGTACATATTTAGAAGACATACCTCTCCTGTGTGTTCTCTTCAAAAGGAATTCATCACTGCACAAACAGATTTCTTGAAACCTACGTAAAGTTAAACATAGCATAGCAGCTATTTTCCTAGTAGAAAGTTATATACATGGCTTTACAGTTGTGAGAATCTAGAGCAGTATGTCTGAAACACAGCTATGGTTATGTAACATTGCTTGCACTGAAAAATCAGTATAGCAAACTAGGTCAGAATGCATTCATAAATGCTGAATCCTGCAATAAGAAGTACAGTCATCTTGTGAGCACCCTCCATGAATCTGTTAGTAATTTTCTTTACATTCAAATTGCAAACAATTATATTAACATCCCTCTAGGCTTCCTGTAGAGAAGCATTGCAAATCAGACCTATGAGGGATGTTAGAAGAGAACAATATAAGTACAGAGCTATTCTGCTTCTGTGTGTCTGGTGATAAGGAGCCATAGTTTATAGCCGGCCATTTACTGAGTATAATTAAGACATAGTAGGTAACAGAAACTAAAAATGCAGCATTCGATGAGTGACTGCAATTTAATATATTCTGTGGTAGAAAACTTAGCATGATACATTAGATGAAATAGAAGGAGTTTTCCTCTGGTACAAAGTGTTTCTGACACATGTAGAAGCAAATAACGTAAACAAAGGCAAAAAGAACAAAGAAAAAAATGCTGCTAATTTTAGAATAGGATATGTCTAGTGATTCATTTAGGGAATCAGTGCACTGTATTTCTCAGTATTTACTGTGTAAAACATAAAACTATACCTCTGGATGGTTACAACTTTTTTTTTTTTTAATTAATTTGTGCATTTGGTGTTGGTTGCAAGTTGATGTAGAAACTAATAGCAAGAATTCAATAGCAAAAAATAAATTAATGAAAAATAAGTTTCAGTTATGCAATCTTTCTGCTAGTACAAATATTCTTATTCAAATACCTTTGTTATTGTCCACAGGTTTGAGCTGTGGATATTATTGCATCAATCTGGAAGGTCACATATCCAACAACTAGGCAACTAGGCCTAGTAAAACTCAATAATAACATGATTTTGTGGTTGTACCTGTCTTAAATATATATAAAAAAAAAAAGATTTGAAAATAATCAATGATCTATGAACATTGTCTTTTGAAGAAAGTTGGGCAGATTCAGTCTATGTGTACAGGCTTACTTATCTGGAAGGTATAACCTATGGTTATGGACAGCTCTAATGAATATAATGAATATTGTAATTAATAAACTTTGTTTAGTGTGTATATACTTATTAATCACCACAGAAGGAACATAATTTGAGGATACTTCACATCAGTGTGTGTTTGACAGAGAGGGAGAGAGAGGAGAAAAGAAATGAGACCAATATAATTTTGACATATGACATTTGTGTAAAAATATGATATTTTTACACTTCTTGATCCCAGATTTTACAATACAGTCTACCAGGAAAAAGTACTGAGAGACATAGGATTGGAAATAAGATTAAAGAAGCATTTTTGCTATTAAGTTTCATAATGACATCATAAAACAGTTAATTTAACCATTTCTATTCTGACATCACTAATAGGGTACTATAAATGTCTCAATCATTTTTAACTCATAAAATTTCTGCCTTTGTTATAAATGAAAATATATGTAAGGCAAATGAGAAAAGTATGAGTCAGTATTACAAACATTAATTTATGTGTCTGCCCACTAAAGTCTTTCTTCAAGCTTTACATAGTCTTTTCTTGTAAATGAATTTCATAGCTGTCATTCTGATATACTGATTTGTGCAAAATATACCTCAAGGCTCTCTGGCACACTTCCTCACCAAAAATAACAACACAGTAGGAGGAAAAAAAATGCAGCAAATTGACATTAAGTATAGCAAAAATGTGTCAGTAAAATGACAAATTTAGTTTGATTGGGTTTCTTATGCAGTCTGTATAGGAAATTATGCATCTAATTATCTTTCAAAATGGCTTGTATTATACCATGCAGTATTCAATGTAGCTTGAAATGATGTCCTTACCACTGCATCTTAGGTGGATGATTTGCTAGCTGATGTTGCTTAGAACTAGTGTCTGTGTTTGGTAATTTTTATTCCACACTTCTTTATCTGCAGTTATTCTTATCGCATGATTTATAATTTTGCAGGGACTTTTTTTTTTTTTTTTTTTTTTTTTTTGAGAAAGGGAGTACCTTTCTCAATAAATCTGTAATTTTTCCTGTGCATTAAAGAAAGAGAGGATTGCATCCATGTGGTTGTGCATTCATGAATAGCAGATACAGATGTATTTTTTTTCTCTGTTCCTTGACTTGTGAGTACCTCATGTTTATCAGAGTATCAGCTAACACCAGTGCATCTGCTGTTCTGAACCAAATGTATTATACAAGCCTAAAAATTAGTATTCATTCTTTCTTTCTCCTTTTCACCTCTTCTGGCTTTATAATATATATGACTTAACTTTCTGTGAGTTTATCAATACAGAGTATTCAGAGCATTATAATTAACATATAAGAACACAGATAACAATTCAAAAGGACAATATAGTATGAAGAGACTCTCTGTTCTTCATGCAGAAATAACTTGATGCAGCTATACTGCAAGACATTTTGAACTTGTTACACCATTTACATTTAATGGCTGACCTGTTAACAGAGGTGGTAATTTATACTGGAAATCAAACCACTTATGTTTTAATTAACCTCTTACACTGAAATATACTGTGGTAGATGCTATTGCTAAACCTCACAGTAGGTGCAAAGTGGCAATACACTCACCTGGAAGACATTAAATATCTTTAAGTAAGAGAAAATCTCTAAGTTCGGTCTATAAATTACTCCACCTCAAGTGTTTAGGTACTGTACAAAATAATCTTTTGTATTTATTCATAGAATCATAGAATGGTTTGGATTGGAAGGGACCTTAAACATCACCTATTTCCAGCCCACCTTCCATGGGCACCTCCCACTAGACCATGTTGCTCAAAGCCCCATCCAACCTGAGGCATCTACAACTTCTCTGGACAACCTGTTCCAGTGCATCACCACCCTCTGAGTAAAGAATTGCTTCCTAATATCTAAACTAAATCTACCCTCGTTTAGTTTAAAGCCATTCCCCCTTTTTCTATCTCTGCACTCCCTGGCAGAGTCCCTCCCCAGCTTTCCTGTAGGCCCCTTTGAAGTACTGGAAGGCTCCTATAAGGTCTCTTCAGAGCCTTCTCTTCTCCAGGCTGCACAACCCCAACTCACTCAGCTTGCCTTCATAGGAGAGGAGCTCAGCCCCTTGATCACCTTCATGGTCCTCCTCTGGGCTTGTTCTAATATGTCAATGTCCTTCTTGTGCTTAATTCCATTTGTTTATTACTCAAAATTCCTGGTATCATTGGGAGGTAAACGCAAAGTATTGCCTGCATAAGGAACCAGCTCAATGCTTAAATTCTTTAACAAGTTTAATGCAAGACAGACAGAATAGAGTCACTCCAGCCCCAAAGTATGATTCCAAAGCCTTCTGTGTAGAGATGTATAACCTGAGAAACAACGTGAAGACTGTTTTTGTAGCCTTGCAGTTAGATCACTCACATCTGAGTTTCTCTTTTACAGATTTCTTGTGAAGATGCTGTTCTTGTCAAAACTTGCCAACTCTAATGAGTTTTTAACCATTAGTCTACAAAGTTTTTCATTTTTGCCTCTGTCTGTGCATTTTCTTTACCCATTTTATGTATTTCTTCACTGAGTAAGAGAAAATTATGAAGGTTGCATCTTTCACAAAGATATCTGATGGCTGCAAGGTTAGGACATTTTCTAAGTAATAGAAGATATTGGCACAAATAATTTAGGAATCTGAAATTCTCTGAATCAAGATTTTCACTTCATTGGTTAGGACTCAAATTATAAAGTAATAAGAACCCTATGTCAGGGAGCAGCAAGGATGACCCCAGGGCAGGCAGTGTTCCACCCATAGGGCTTGAAACCTATGGACAGAGCCAGGGGCTGGTAGCAATGGACATACCAGACACAGTATGTAATGAACCAGGTCCAAGGTCCATCCACAAAGTCCAGTCAGGAGCAAAGGAAACAGGGCCAGACACAGGACTTGAGACAAGGCTACAACATGAAGGGGCATATTTGTCTACTGTGTAGGGCTGAGGTCCATACAGGAGACAGGTCAGTGACAGAGATCGAGACTGACTCTCCTGTGGCATTGCTGCAACTGGAGCTGAAATGAAATGGGGCTTATGGGTCCACAGGCAGAGGTCAGGGGAAACATACAAGGGAAGATAGGTCTGTTGGTACCCTCAGGGTCCTGACAAATGCCTGTCAATCTCCTGTGTGTTACCACCTAAAATATAAAGAGATGAGTGGAGATATTGATTCTCTGTTAATAATTCCCAGATTTGCTCCTGAAAGGGGTAGAGACACATAGTGAGAGATGACATGTATTTGAGGCACATGTTTCTTGGGCTATATCTTACCAGCTAGCTATCAGAGGTTCCTTATTTGACATATGATTTTTGCCATTTCACAGTACCAGTGTCATCCCAAATTCTGGTATGGGAACCTCATTATTTCACTTCAGAAGCTTAACCACAGGGTCATCTATTAGGTCATTTATTAGACGATGTGGCAGGTGACTTTCTGTAGATCTCCCGTTCGAGAAGAAAGTAGGAAAATTTTGAAGATAACGACACAGATTGTAACGTTCTATCATGAACAGAACTAACGTAGTCAATGACATTGTGTAATACCTCTGTTTCATAGTTATCTTTAATTACAGTACAGAACATGACATTCAAAAGCTAAAGATTCAAGAATAAAATACTCAAATTTGAATTGAGAGGAAATAGAAAATCATAGAATCATAGGCTTGAGTTGGAAGGAACCTTAAACATCACCTAGTTCTAAACCCCTTGCATTGGCAGGGACACCTCCTACTAGACCAGGTTGCTCAAAGACTCAAACAACCTGGCCTTCAATACTTCCAGGGATGGGGTATCCACAGCTTCTCTGGGCAACCTGTTCCAGTGCCTCACCACCCTCATAGTAAAGAATTTCTTCTGAATATGTAATCTAAATCTACCCTCTACTGGTTTAAAGCCAGTACTCCTTGTCCTATCACTGCAATCGCTGAATATACTAGTCCTTTCATTTGGTTTGACTCTTTAACTTTTCTAGTGCAGTGTCCAGATATTAACAAAGTTCTGTTGCAGTAAGGTATTGAAGTTCATATTCACCATGAGTTCAGCATTTTGCAGTTTTAAAATTTTAACCATATATCTTCCTATAACATTTACTCAGCTGTAAAGAATGCAAAGGTGGTGTGGGTGGGTTTTGTTTTTTTTTTGTGTGTGTGTGTGTGTTTTGTTTTGGTTTGGTTTGAAATAAGTACAGTACAAAGACGGAAACAAAAGAAAAAAAAAAAAAAAAAAAAAAAACAAACAACAACAACATAAAAAAGCACCAAGAGTAACATTTCCATTCACTTAAATAAAACAGTGGTACTCTAGTTTGAAAGTAAATGTGCAATATTAGTGACAGCATCAAGTGAATTCTACCTAGTTTTTAGTTAGGTTGAATTTCAAATATTGGAATATTTTGCAGAGTATAGAAAACATATCTTAAAATATATTTAGAGCTATCTACAAAGGTTAAAGTATTGTATTTATATCAATATGTAGAGGTACTTGCTTTTTAATTTGTAAGCTCATTTGATTGTGTATGGATTGTGGAATAATTGAGTTATAATATAAAACAACAGATCATAAAAGATTTTTAATTTCCATTGCATTAAAATTAGGAATTTAGATTATTTTTTCATATTTTTTCACCAAACTTAAATTCGTTAAGTGAATGCAGAATTTAGCTTTGTGTGTTCCATGACTGAATAGTCAAAAAAAAAAAAAAAGATATCTAGTGAAGAAAAGGCTATGGAGAGATAAAATATGGTATTATATATGAAAGGGCCAAAGTCTGCTTGAGGTACAAATCTACTAAGTTCTTAGAAATGCAAAATGTTCTTTTCAGAATAATGTTAGCAATACTGCTTTGTTTCTTTTGCTATCTCTGCTCAGTGTACATTTTTTTTTTAAGTATGAACCCATTCTATGGCTGTCGATATTCATCTTGGTTATGAGCTACTTCATCATTTATCCCTTTGATTAAGGCAGAATGGTTTATATAGTAAAGAATAAGTGAATATGAGTAAAGGGTTAATAATATCCCTTGAGGAATTTGTCTATAAATGTAATTTTTGTAATAAAATTCTTAATTTCCTTTGCTGGAACAATCTGACTGCACCTTTATACATTGAGATATAGGTCTTTCACAATGAGATCAAATAAACTAACTAAAAGTGATAACATTACTCTGATTTTGGAAAAAAAAAATAAAAATAAAAAAAATAAAATCAGTTAAAATCAGTAAATACCCAGAGGGCTATATCAACCTTTTATAGAAACAAGGGAAGTTCTTCCAAGATTTGTAAAAGACTAAATTTATCTCTCACTAAGCATTTTCATCTCTTGTAGTGCCAAATCTATATGCTAGATTTGGTCTTACTATATAATTTCCTGGAAAGTACCTTAAGCCTCTAAGTCTCCGTTCAGTCATGACAGGGAGCTGAAATTGAACACAATGTCCTCTATTATTTTGATTGTTACTAAATGAAATGGAATTTGACTTGCTTTCATTTTGTCCTAATGCAAGGGATATGTTTTCACAGGGGTTTAGATCGAGCCATAATTCATTTTAGAAAAGTAAATATTTCAAGAAAGAAAATTCAAGTATACATGAAACAATGAAAAAGAAAATAGGAAGTTAAAATACCTTAGTCCTTATTCTATTCATATTATCATTAACCAAAAGCTTATTTTAGTAAAAAGGAACTTATCAAAAGTCCACAGCAAGCTAGTCTGAACTCCTAACCCTCAAAAGAATTGGATCTCTTAAATGAAAAACAAAGATTGACTGGTTTCAATATACATTACATTTGTAATTGAAAATAGAGAATGAGTAAATCCAAAGTGATATGTACTGACACATTAAGCTAACCTTCCTGTCAGAACAGCCTTTTCTTTCCTACAGTGCCAAAACTCATTTAAAAGAAAATTGACTTCATAGGATTTGGGTTTTTGTTAGTGGTGGTGGTGGTTTTTGTTGTTGTTCTTTGTTTTGTTTTGTTTTGTTTTGTTTTTATTTAGCAGTTCAGTTTTGATTTTGTTTTGGACTGCATGTAACTTTCTCCTTATACTGTGTAACAGTGTTGTCCTACCAAGAATGAGAATTGGAGTTATTATGGAATGATTCCCTGTAACATCTTACATTATATCTTTTAAATGATTGGCTGTTGCATAAATACATGTTCAGATGACCCCCTCACAACTGTTAGATTAAATCAATGTGCAGGATCAGACCAATATTTGTTAATGGTTTTCTGATAACTGTTAAAATTTATAATGTAATATGTAATATGATGTGCATTATTTAAATATTTTGTGGGTGCAGGAATTCTAAGACCACTTTAGTGAATGTCATTGCATTTTACGTAAATCAGTGACTGTAGAGTCACAACCTCCATTTTATAAAGTAAATAGGATATACTTGCACTTAATATTTCTCCACTGCATTATCTCATACATGAAAGAAAAAAAAAAAACAAAAAAAAAAACAAACAAACAAAAAAAAAACACTGCTGTTCACTAAATCACTAATTGTAGCTACTTTTCTTTATCAATTACATCTGCAGCACGTAGAATTTTTTGACCACAAGAAGTGCTAGAATTTTAAATATATAGTTGGTAAATCCTAAACAGTATTTTCAATGACAAAATCTAAAAAATGTTCTTAATCAGCTCTTCAGATGCCACTCCGCACAAAATAACCAGGCAAAGAAGTTTAGTCACAGAGAAAACAAGCAAACAATCAAACAAAATAATCAGTATTTTGAACTTTATGAGATTTACATGTGAAAATATTCCTTCTTTCATTTTATTTGCATCTCTGAATGTTTGGACTAGAACAACATGCATGGTCTTTTTTTTCTTCCTTCATTCACCGGGATTATGGATTCTGTTCAGGTCCACCAAGGTTTTTTCTACAGCTCAGATAATTTTTTTTTCTATTGTTTTCCTCCATCCCATATTATAATCTCTTTACATATAAGTATTCCCAAATAAATATTACATGATCTTTATTTAATTGGAACTGCTTTTTACAGTTATTCCCACTGCCTTAATTCATTGTCAGTTACTTCCCCTAGCTGACTCTATCACTGTGGCCACTGTTTTCCACAGTGGCTGATGCTTCCTCACAGCTGAAGCATTTCAATACTTTCAGGGTGGTATCTGTGTAATAATGATTTAACTTCATCCACTTTGGGAATTCTTAGACTAAATATTTTCTTCCTTTCCTAAAATAAATAAATAAATAAAATACATAAAATTGCCACAAAGCTAGCCTTACCTAAACTGGTGTCTTTTTCACTGGAGTATTGATTAGCCTGTATCTCTGCTTCTCATCCAGCCCCTCAAGGACTTTCAGTATAATTTTCTTCTGTGGGCCTTTCATAATTATTTGTATCTCATTTACATAATGATAATAAATAACAAATATAATAAATAACAAATAATAAATAACAGAAAGCACAATTGTCAGGGACAATTTTTAAAATAAAATTGTTAAAAGCAAAGCCTTTAGTTATTAGATATTTGAAAGAAAACTGTAGTTTTGCTGTCTGCCAAATGTTTCAAGTCTTTACCTGCATAAGTAGTTTTAACGTATAGCTGAGGAAAATTGACAGAAACAGAAACCCCACATTAAAGGGAGATCTGACAATGACATAACTGCATTTTTAAAATCTGACACTAAGAAATATTTTATGTTTTTAGGAGAGCCATTAGCTTATTTATAAAGTCTCTCAATTCTAATTTTGTATTCATTTCACTGCATTTATTTTCCCTTTGTCACTTGTATTCATTTATTTTAAATACTTGAGGAACAAACATTAGCATTAAACTTTGGCATGTGTTAAAAGCAGTACTGGAAACAAAAAATCCAAAATCAGGATATTCATTTTCTATTCTAGGTGCTTGAATAGAAATTCCAAATGAATAAGGTTTCCTGTTTACCCTCTGCCAATATGGAATTTTTGGAAACCATGTCTTTTGGTTTGTTCTTTTTTTCCTCCTTTTGGGAGGGAGGTGAGAGTGGTATTTGTGGAATTATAGACTAAGCAACCTCAAGGTAATAATTCTAATAGAGCAGTCAATGCTTTCATGGGCAAACTTCTTTTTACCAGGAATAATTTATAAAAACATTCATCCCTAGGTGTTTAGAAAGGCAACTGTCAAAAGTGCTTGAGTAATTTAGAAGTCTAAGTCCCATGGTTATACCCAGGCAAACACATTTTAGAAAATTTGATCTAATGCTCTATTTATCTCATTTTTTAAAGAAACTATAACTCATATTCTAGTTTAAAATCTTGGTCCATCAGGTTCAAAGTTTACAACAATGATAACTCCTTTCCCCTTATTTAATCTATGTAATGAAAGGGGACATGCTAAAAGTATAGTGTCATATCAAAATTCACTAAATTTCAGTAACCAATGCTTAAGATGGATTTAGTATGGTTAAAAAGAAGTTACCCACCGTTACACAGCCATATGGTAATGAAGTTCTCCAGTTTGCTAGAAATATATCTATTAGCCTAGACAAGATAGTTAATGCCTGTTTTAGTATAGACATTCATTTTCCCTCATCCTTAAGACATTGACAGTGTAGCATACTGTCTGCTCATTTTAAAAGGCCTGGTGAAAAAGAGGAGTGGACAGTGCTGAATGTCTGAAATTGATTAAACAGTTTATAGTGAAAGATATAAGAGTTCAGTTTATCAGGAATGAATGAGGGTTATGTCATAGCTCATAAGAAAATTTCCATGATGTAGAAAACAGGCAGCAATCATTTCTTCAGTGATATAGATATAGCAAAGAACTCAAGTAATCTGTTTATTCTCTAGTTCTGCTCTGTAAATCAGGTTACATGCCTTTCTTGAATAACCAAGTGAACTGTAATGCACTTTTATCTACAGAAAGTAAGACTTGGTTGAAGTCCTTTCTGCCTTTAAAGCCTATGCAGAACATAATAAATGTTTAAATTACTAAGTGTCTAGTAAGTACTAAATATACTAAACATACTAAGTTTACTAAACATACTGCGTCTAAACTACTTGTGTTTAGAACATACTAAGTTTTCTAAACAAAGACCCAAACTGTGCATCTCTGCTCTGCACATTTGTAGTTTTGTATCAGTAGTAAGCAGAAGCAAGTTCTCAGTGTTGTTAAGTGGACATTGAATGTTTGCCAAGTGGAAAACGACACAATTAGCAGAGACAATTGTTTTCATTCCTCAGATCTGCTCTTCTGAATGTTGTAGAAGAGAAAGGGAAAATTAAAATTTTGAAAGGCACTTAATGATTTCCCTGTCAGGCATACCATCTGAGAGCTGTCATTACATTTTATGATAATTTGAGAAGTTAATTGACATTTATACCATAGGAAAATGACTTTACACTCTTACAGTTCTAAAGATAAAAGTCTTAAGAAAGATACCGTGTGTTTAAAAAGCAGATAAATCATAAATCTAAGTAAGAATATGACTCCTTTTGCATCAAATATGTTAAAAAGGTTTTACAAGTTGTTTTGGTTTGGTTTGGTTTGTAAATCTAAGATTAACTTTTTGAATTATGAGACTTTTTACCTAACTGATTTAGTTAGGAAAATAATGAAATTGGCTGACTAAAGTGTAATAGCCTCCATTGAGTTATCAAAACTAAGTTAAAGTAGAAAGAGTACAGTTGGGCATATATGGGTGGTTAAGAGTTAATACTTTATGGTTTTCTCTGTTTGTGTGCATTTACTTCTTCTTTTTACGTCTGTTAACTTTGCAAATAAAGGAATAGAATAATTCTTAACAGACCTCAAAATTCTTTATGATTTATTTTTTCATGGAGTGAAAATTGTGATAGGTTATTTCTTTAGAGTTGTGTAGTTTGTAAATGTCCCTGATGGAAGATTTCTATTATAAAATGTTGCATACTTGAGAGATCAATATTTGCAGTGTAATGTTGATTATAATATAATCACAGGAAGATTTGGTCTGGAAAGACCTTGTGGAAATTGTCTTTTCTAATGCATGCTCAAAACAGAGCTATATTTAATTTTGGGGGGATATTGTCCAGTAAACAGATTTTTGAAAATCTCTAAGGATAGAATATACCTAGCTTCTCTAGGCAATATTTTCTCTGTCTTTGTCCATCTTTAAGGGTTCTTCCTAATGAATAACTTAAGTTATTAAACTCAAAACAGTGTTTTAAATTAAGACCTCTCCCCTTTATAGAATAGCTTTAATCTTTTTTATTTGTTGCTGCTCTTCTTTAATGAGCAAAATCATTGTGTTTGCTTTTTAACTGCAGTGACACAATGAGCTAATATTGCTACTGAGCTTCCATGTTTTTTCTTAATTGAATACCTCAGTTTACTCGACTGTAAAATGTCTCTAATAAAGCACTTTCCTCCCTCACAAGGGTGTTGTAAGGTTTAATGAGATAATAATGTGCAGTACTCAATATCTTCAGATAATAGATAACATGTATATACAAAGCATTAATTATTATTATTCCTGTCCCTCAGAAAATACCTTAAATTCCAAATCAGCATGAGGATGCTTATCTTATTTTTTACCAACTTTGGTTTTCTATGAATTTTTTTTCAGCTGTGTACTACAAGACCCTCATATTTATCCTCACCTAGACTTACTTAGTTTTCAAGAGTTGATAATTCCCAAGTCCCAGTTTACACTGGGAAAAATAAATAAATAAATAAATAAATAAAAGTTGCTGCCAGAAATCTCATTATAAGTACAGCACATTTAGGTCTAGTATTCTATTTAGGAGTTAGGAGGATTTCCTTTCAATAAAATTTGAAATGTTTTCTCTGCATACTTTGTAAGTGTAGGACTTGATTCAGAGAGGGGTCTATGAAAGCATGTCTGTCTTTATTAATTTGAAGTTCTACTACCTTGACAAAATTCCAGAGCTGGGTTCCTAAGTTTATATTTAGACTTCCTGAACATTAGGAAAAAACAAACAAACAAACAACAAAAAAATAAAATAAAAAAACACTGTTCAGGATTATCCAGAATTCAAATTATACAGATAAATTGAATGAAATTTCACCTGTCAGTCAGTGCCAGGACACAGGCTAATATTTTCCCTTACCAGAGGAGGTCCCAGCTGTGTGCTAACCCAGCAGTGTAAGGGCTCAGCCACTTCATGGCCTGAGACAGGTTTCACTGGTCCCAGTGCTGGGTGCCCAGTGACTGCTGCTGCTCTCCCTCCTGCATTAGCTCCAGCTCAAGGGCTATCCTATATTACACAAATTGACCCATATCCAAGCTGATCTTTTGAAGCAATAAAAAGACTGTTATATGAACCAAAGAACACAGTATAAGCAATACCGTGTTTGGAGACTCATTCATATGTTCACAGAGCAAACAAGTCATGATAACAAAGGCAGGTAGCCATAACTTCCCTTTTTTCTCAGAATCCCTTGCTTAAATACATTTTTAAACCAAAGTTTTGAGCAGTTTTGAACTGTCTTTCATCATTATAATTAGCAAGCATCATTAGAAATTAGCAAGCTAATATTAACTATATGAATTTAATGTAAACACATATTTTTGCACATATTGTTGAATATTTTGAGCTACAACGGTGAATTCTAAAAGCTTTCCAGGTTTTATATTTCTATGAAACTCTACGTAAGTATTTCTGCTTTCTTTCTATCCTAGCTTTCCTAAATATCCACCAAAAAGATTCAGGCCTCTTATTCTACTTCCATTTCTGTCACTCCACACACTTCTGAACAGTCTGATTAATTACACATATTAGCATGCATCAATTTATGCATTCCTTTGTAAGATAATGCCTTTATTTTTTACATATTGTACAGGGATAAGCATCTTAGCAACACTATATACAGTGGAGCAAGTCAGTCAAACTGGACTCCGATGAGTTGAAAAAAGTATCACTTTCACGGAAGCAGGTCTTTCTTGTACATCTGAGCCCTACTTAAGTATTAAACTAAAAGATCATCAGGTTAGCACTATAAAAATTAATTCATTTTGCACATGTGGAGGGAAAGGACTACTCTCTATTCTTGTCATACCCTAGCTCACATAGAACTTCAAAATTTAAAATAGTATTCCTTAGGGAAAAATGAAGAGATCAAATGGTCTGTTTGGTTTTACACAATACTCGTGTTGCTGTTTTTAGCTACCAAGATTTCCTATTGTGTTTTCTGCATTGATATTTAATGAATCTGAGCTGAATTGATTTTGTAACTGGGATATTGGTTATGTGTTCATTGGATTATTGAAATGCCTATTGCTCTGGAGGTTTCCTGGAGTGGATATAAAGTCCAAATAGCAGCTGGAAGATACAAAGGGAAACTAACTTCAAAAGATACCTAGCTGACACTTCTTTAAATTTCTGATCATGTTTTCAGAACAAGGTGAAGAGTAGACCTGAAAACAATAACATTTGTAGGTTATGAGAGCTTCAGCCTTTTCGATAGAGACAAAGCTGTCTACAGAAAATCTCTGAGCTTTCTGAAATATTTGCAGCTTTCTTGGCCTTCCATATCTTGAGAGAAAGCATAAGCATTTCAGTTATAGGATTAATTTTCTGCTTAAGACTATCATGCAGTGAATGAAATTTCAGTGTAATACATTGCAATAAAATGTAAGAATAACTCTTTCTGATCTGATCTGAATTAGAGGAAATTTCTATTTCACCTTGAAGTGTAGACATAGGAGTCTAAATTCTGCTGCTGTTACACATTTATGTGTTTATTTTCTGCAACATCCCTTTAGTTTTATGTGTGTTTTGAAATAGAAAGATATTTACTGTAGGTGAACTAAAGTATTTAAGGTATAAGTATAAATTTAATAACTGGTTTTCCTTTCTTTTAAAGAAAAAAAAATACTTATAGGGCTACTAAGTGAACTCTTTACAAATACACATTTCACATTCTAAAGCTTCTAATATGTCTGCAGTGAACCAAACATCAAGGCCATTCAAGATAAAAACATAGCTTACTGACTATATGAACAGGTGTTAGTTACTTTTTTCTTAGGGTAGGATATTGTCTTATGACTCTGCAAAGTAACTGTGATTCATCATTTCTTGTTAAGCTGTCAGAGTTTCAGAGTTTGTACCTGTTTATCTCTAATGTCAGAATTGCTTTCAGATGAATATTAAGAAAAATAAAAATAAAATCATTAAGAGAAATATGCAGTAATTAATTTACTACTGTCCTGGGCTAAGCTGGTGCATATTTATCTTCTTAGACCACTGTACAAGGCAAAATAATTTTGAGGGGAATTTTTATAACCTTTCATGTCAGTGATACAATTTCTACAGTTTCCATATTGGCTTTGCTTAATTTTTCTGTTTGTAATTCAATTCTTACTTTGCTGTGCTACCTTGCACCGTGCCATGCTGCACCGTGCAACCCTGCACCATGCAATTTTGCACCATGCCGTGCAATTTTGGGCTGTGCAATCCTGCACCGTGCCATGCTGCACCGTGCAATCCCGCATCATGCCATGCTACCTTGCATTGTGTCGTGCTGCACCGTGCAATCCTGCACTGTGCTGTGCAATCTCGTGCCGTTTTAGTAATTTTAGTAATTAGTAAGTTTTAGTAGTTTTAGTAATTAAAGACAAATGTAATAAATCAGATCTATGATATATAATACCCTGTTATGTCTCCCACAGGATAAATTTGGGGAATAAAACCTGATTTATAAGGGTTCCACTGAAGAATATCTAAAAGTCACTAAAAATCTGATGAATTTTCTCAAAGATTTTTCGAAGAATCAAACTGGTTTTTTACATCTCAGTTTTAAATGGTCAAGATTTTTGTTTATCTTCTTGTAGAATCTCCTACTGCATTCTGAAGTGAAAAATACCATCCGTCAGTGGTATAGGTTCTCTCCAGGTAGTTCAAAAGTAACACTTAAAATAAAAAGATTAATTTCAAACACAATTTGCAGCATATGTAGGCAAGGAGTACTTCTCACTGTGTGAGCATTCAGAATGATACACCTTGCAAATTGGATTAATTTTTTCTATAACTGTTTCACAGTAAGCTCAAGAGCAGTACAAAAGACAAAAATATTTTTTTTTGCAAAAATTAAAACAAAACAAAACAAAATTAAATTAAAAAAAAATCATATTGTGATTAAAACGTAAAGATTAATGTTTATTTCTCCAAGATATAATATATTTGTAGAATAATGTCCAGGGAATAGAGAACTTCTAGCATTTCCTTTCTTTCAATTTCATTCAAAGACTTATTGGAAGACTATCTTTATAATAGAGTGCTCTCAAGTTTTCAGCAGAATTACCATAATAGCTATTTGGAAGTTTTCTGGCAAAATTTTGTTTATTTATTCTGTTCTGGTTTATTCAGCAAGCTTCTGTCTAATCACTGTGAATTCACCTGGTTTGCTTAGTACTCTTCTGTGATCCACATCTTGCAGAGCCTGTGACTTGAACAGAACTTTCAGGGCTTCCAGAAACCCTAGCAAAGATCCCAAGTCTGGTAGCCATTGTTGCCATTGCAAAATCCCATCTGTCACTCTATATCCAGGCTCCTTTGGCTTTGTATTGGAGCTGAGCAGAAAAAACAACAACAACAACAACAACAACAAAAAACAGACTTCATGTGAAAACATTCACAAAACTGGAGTAGAAATAATCCTGTCAACAACATGGACAGTTACTTCCCAAAGTATGCTTTTTCAGGCTTTATACTCCAAAGAAGCTTTTAAGATTGGTTCACATTCCAAGATCATCTAGCATTCTCAGCAGGAACAAGAAAGAATCTGTAGCATATTATTGACAATTTGTTCTTGAACTTTTTCTCTTTTTGGAAGGCTCTTGCAAATTGGGGTTACTTTATATCCACTAAATATATTAAAATGAGTTAATGTGCATTAAATACAAAAGGATAACTTGCATACCTTCAGCAGTACAGTTAATTTTCAATTTTAATGAGATGAATAATTTTTAACAAATATTTATATACATATATCTGTATATTCATTACATGTGCCCTGTATTCTATTAAAAATTTGTTATATATGATTTTGCTGAATTTTTACAGCCAAGCATAAACAATTCTACACAGATCAACAAGTGTAAAGTGCATTTTGTTTCCTTTTAAATAAAAGCTTTTTTTTTCTTTTTTTCTTTCTTTTTTTTTTTTTTTATATAATGCAACAATATTGATACTTTTACATTATTACCATTGATATAGATGGTTATTTTCAATACTGAAGTTACAAAGCATATATTACTGGCATTATATAAAAGGATGTTAATGCATATAAGCATATATATCTATACTGATATTCTTGTTTTCTCTCATGTTTCTGCCTGATACAAAACCACTTCCCTATATATGTTTTTGGCCTATGTTCTGTTCTCATTTATAAACTAAATCAATGGAATAATTTCATTAAAATATTTATGAAATCTATTGAAATTGTTTGAAAACGGTTTTGTGTGAATATTTAATTTTAAGAAAAGGTTTTATCCAAAGATCTTGTGTAAACTGCCATAGCATTTCATTGAAATAATGTAGGACTAGGTAGTGAAGGGAACAAAATTGTTTAACTTCTTGAAAGAGAACAGCATACATTTTAAAAAGTAGGAACTATTAAGAAAGAAATCAAAGATCTTTTTCCTAAGACCGAGTAAGCAAACCAGTCTCAATCCTTACAAAATCCTTTAAAAATCCTTACAAAATTATTTCCAAATGTATCTTTTAATCTTCCATCTAGAAAATAATGTGAAAAGGAAAGAGTCTCAGCCTTTATGTACAAAGGTATAAATTATTTTACGTTAATAAAGCCATCTTTGGATGTACCAACAAACTGTAATGCACCTCTGGATAAGCAAGTTCAGGTATTTAAAGTGTGGATAGCATATTTCTTAGAGCTTAATTTAGTCTGCCTAGAAATCTCTCCACATGTCTTTGTGTAGTGTCTGTATGTGCATGTGTGAGTGTGCATGCATTTCTCACAAATGAAAAATCAGTAAACAGGTGTATCACAGTGTTACAACTCAATGTCAGTAATTCCTTCATCTTTTTAGGGAGCTGGTTCCCCTTAGCCCTTTAAAAAGCAAAAGGTTTTTTTTTTGTCTTCTTTTCACAGTTACATCAAAAACTCTTCTTATTCATTAAGCAGATGGAAGCTTAATTAAATGTTTGTTATTTGCAAAGCTGTTTTGTATCTATGCAGTCTATGGTATTTTTCATACCACACCCTACTCACTGTAGAGTGTGGATCTTGAACTAATTCAAATGATACTTGTTGGTGCAGCCAACAATAAAGAATACCTGAGACACCTAGACAAAAATGTATTATTGATTGTCCATGTAAATCATCATGAGAAAACCTTTATCCCGATCAAATATTCAGCATATCAAGAAAGAGATTTTTCCAGCTCTTTTTAATTTTTTAATTAATTTTTATTAAATGAATGATTGAGGATGCTGGTTTTAAGGTCACTGCAGAATAAAAACCTTCTATAGACTAGTTTTCTTTTTAAAAAACGTGCACAGATAATATCTATAAGTGATTTAAGACAGGTTTTGCATGTTTCCTATTTACGCTATAAGCTTTCACTTTTAGACCTATCAAGAGTGGAAAAAGTAATCATTTTTGATTTTTACACTGCAAGGTTAAAACACTTTTGATTCTAAAGAAGATTGTATTATTTTAACTTGAAGTAGTGGAGCAGAGAAACAAACTAGTGAATACTGAAATATATCTTGTTCAAGGTCAAGTATCAGTAAAAATGTTTTTAAAATTAATTTAATAAATATTTATTTTAAATTTTTCTATAATTTATATATGTATTCTCTACTTTTTAGAGACATAGTTTATTGTATTAGGTAATCTATTGTCAATTAGTATTTTTTTCCATTAAAAATTCTTACTTTTTCTTTCTCCTCCAATTATATTTGTATTATTTGTTTTAATAATGCTTAAGATTTAAACACTAATTTTCTATTGCATGTGCTAAACATACCATATCCATATCTTCTGCTCTGTGTAGTCCCTGAGTAAAACAATTCAGGACATCACACACTTTGTGAAGGTAGAAATAACTATAAAAGCTTTTTAGAAATAGATAATCAAGTTCCTGTTTTGCCGAATAACATTTCACATACAGAGATCTTGTCAATGAGCACTCAGGCTTTGTTAGAGGAAATAGCAAGGTTGTGCATAATAGTAATTACTGTATATCCTGGTACTTGTGGCAGCAAACAAGTTCACATGTTTCCAAATTCAGGACAAAAGACATAAGAAAAGATCAAACCTTTTTGAAATTAGTTCATTGCTGATAAAGGCAAAATTTATATATTTCTATGGCTTATTTATGCATATTAAGATATTTGCAATTATAACTGAACTGAAAGGAATTAAGTATTTTTTCAAGATGAACTATAGGCAGATTACTAACCTTAAATATTGACGTCACTACATTTGACAATTTGTGTCCTTTACATATACAAAAAAAAAAAAAAAAAAATTTTTTATATTCTTGTAAAAAATGTTACCGTATATCATGTATATATTAAAAATTAGGCTTACTTACATTTAACATAGTTATTTACAGTAGATATATAGTAGACAGAGTAGATATATACTGGACATTTATTTAGAGTAGATGTGATCTTTTTGGATTTCAACAAAGCTTTTGATACTGTTTCTCACAGTACAATATTGGACAATATTTGGACAATATTTGAGGCAATGCCCTGGATGTATGTACAGACTCAGTGACAAGAGGCCGGAGAGCAGCCGCACAGAAAAGGATCTGTAGATTTTGCTCAACATCAAGTAAACAGTGTGCCCTGGCAGCCAGAAGGGCCAACTGTACATTAAGCATCAGGCACAACACTGCCAGCTGGTAGAGGGAAGGGATTGTCCTGCTCTGCTCTGCACTGGCGCATTTCTCTCTGCTGGCCCATTTCAATTTACACAATATGCTCCACGCAATCTCTGAAATGTCTTACACAGTGTAAAATATATAATTGTCATGAGATTTCCAGATCAAACTTCTTAAATAAAAATCAAAAGTTTTAGTTAGTGCTTATAAAGCCTAAAATAGTTTGATCTAAGCGTAGATTTTAAGAACTGAGCTTGCCTAAAGACATTAACTAGCCATTCCAAAGGCTGGCTATATATAACAGAGGACTCTGGTTTTTAATGATTCAAAGATGAACAGGCAGGATTGTTTACAATGATATACTAAAAATATAAGCATTACCTCTAGAAGGACTGCTTCACTGTGGATACTGAATTCCACTTGGTCTTGTAATAGTGCCTCTTTTCAGTCACTCCTGATTTATGGACCTCTTAGTTAAGAGTTTAGTGTAAAACCCAATGTGCTGAATTGAAATAGTAAATGAAACATTCAATACTAACAATTCATATCAGCCTTCACTTTAATTTTTTTTAAATAAAAAAAGATTTTATCTTGACATGAGATACTGTGCTCCTTCTATCTGAAGAATTAAAGTTTTCATAGACTGTGCACTAATAATACATTATTAGTGTACAATAATACATAATTAATACACTCCTGTATTAATTCTGGTTGTGTGCTCTCTGTTAGCTTTCCATGCAGATTGAAGTGTAATTTGGCAAATCAAATATTTTTCTGAAAATTGGGCTAATTTGGTTTCTACCATATTTACACCTTTACAAGCATAATACTAAAAATATGTGATCATCAGTGTAGTTAAATGGCAAGACCACAATGCAGATAGAAGAATCTAGAACCCATTATTTAAAATAATAGAATTATTCTAAATACATAATTGGTTGGGTTTGGGTTGAACCAAAGACCACTTTATTCCACTACACCTGCCATTGGCAGGGACACCTCCCAGCAGACCAGGTTGCCCACATCCAGCCTGGCCTTAAACACCTCCAGGGATGAGGCATCTACAACTTCCCTGTTCACCCTCATCACCCTCACAGTAAATAATTTCTTCCTAATGTCTAATTTAAATCTCCCCTGGTTTAGTTTTAAACCATTACTTCTTGTCCAGTCACTACACTCCCTAATATAAATGTCCATCTCCGTCTTTATCTATCCCCTTTAGGTACTGGACTTTTTTCCCCCCAAAGAGAGATACCAGTCAGAAACCATCTTGACAATATTTCATGCAAACAAAATTTGTAGGTTTCAAGTATAGCTAATTATATTTCTGGAACAACTCAGAAAGAAGGAGTCTGTAAGATGTGTACATAATCACGGACATGAGAACTCTTTAAATGAGAAGACTCAGCTTACCCCAAACAGCAGAAAGCACAAGTAAAGTGGGAGTAATGATATGAGAAGAGATTCATTTCCACCAAACTTTATGGTGCCGCGCTGTCTGTTAATAATCCCTAGAAATTCTTCATTATATATGAATGTAAACTCTACATTTTACACTATTTTTAATTGTGGGAGGAAGTGGTGAAGAAAGAATGCTATACAGAGTTTTATGCCAGAAGATATCATTGAAACATCTGTTCCCACTTTTGTATTACAGACTGTTATCTTCCTCCACCTCTCTATATTAATCACAAAGTTTTAACATAACAGCCCACTGGCACAGTTGCAGAGCACAGTTTATGTAAAGGAAATTTAAAGGTATGAGTGTCTCCAGCTTCTGCAATGATAAAAGTAGGTTAAACAGAATACATTGTTTGATGTCAAGCAATATATACATGTATATGCTAATGTAGAAGAGAATTGGGAAAATTTGAGAATGCTGGCAATCTGACATAGAGCAAAACTCCTTATTAAAGATAAATCCAGTGATCAACATGACCACTAGTATGTAAATAGGATATACTTGTCAGTTGTAGAAACAGAAGATTTTTGGTGACCTCTGTACTGTATCCAGTTTCATTTAGTTTACATTTCTTCTGTAGTTATTTTGATCATACCTAGAGTACAGAAGAGTACGCATGAGCCCTTGGTAAGTTGTCATGAAAGGAGTTATGCACTTCACTTTTAAGAGAGAAGCAGCAATATATTTACTGATGAAAACTGTGATTTAGCAGGGCTTAACTGTGAATGAGACAGTGAAGTTCTAATGGAAAATGAGACAATAACAAGATTTGTGATGGCAGTCACTTGATTATTTACTGCATAGAGGACACTGCTAGACTAAAAGCATCAGGTTGAGTCTCAAGGTTCAGGACGGAGTTCCTTTTGCTATCCAAACTCAGAGGAGTCTAGATGTGACTGGATCCTATACAAATCTGATATTTAACAGTTTATGCCTAAAGGATTATATACAAAATCAATCCTTTATATCACATAACTAAGATCACTAAGTCTCAGCATGCTTACCAAATTACTTGTAATTTTTTAACAAGCAATCTATTGATTTTCTGAGTATCTGTCACAGGTAAGGAATCTCTCAAGGGATAACCTTGAGGCACCTCTGCTCCAGGAGAAGATCCTGGCAGCCTGCTACAGTACAGGAGAGCTCAACAGGCTCGGGGCCATCCCCTGTTTATGGTGTAAGATGACTGACTACCACTCATATTTGCATACCAGCCATATCTGGTTGGTGCATGTCCCAGTAGCCCTTGGATTTGTCTGCAATCCATCCTGAGCCCAATTCAGCTATCACAACCAGCCACATTTATCACAGATGTCACTGATGGTTATAACCCAAGCAGGGTTACAGCTGAAAGATCAGGGTGGGGGACAAAGGGGGAATACAATGTCACACAGGCAAATGGAAAATTAAGGAGGTTTTTTTGTTTGTTTGTTTGTTTATTGGGTGAGTATTTTGATGCATGCTACTCTCTCCACCAGCTTGAAGAACAATCTGTATCATACTGGATGACCAATACTTCTTAACAAAACAGAATTATCTCTACAGGTTGCCTTGTGTCACAGAGCAAAAGCATTTGTGTAAAGGATTTACACAATTCAAAAGACATAGTCAAATGGCATCACAAGAGCTTGGCAAACTGTTTACTATGAAAATCTCACTTGCATGATTATGTAAGGATTATATGGCAATAAGTGTTAGCCTTGGTTCTGTCACTGTCTCTTTTTGAAGGCCTGGGTTCCCATTCCTGATTTCCCCAGCAGTAAAATAGAGACTGTATGATTTAAAGATGTCTTCTAAGGACTTGGTCCAGAAAATTCTGGCAAGCAGTATCTTTCTATGCAAGGCTTTCCTTCAAACAAAAATCCTGAGAATATAAGGAATATCTGACACTTGTCAATCCCTTTGACAACTTATTCAGTGTCATCAGCTAATAAACTAATAAATATTTTTATCATCTCCTTCCCCACTTTAAAATAAATCTAAGTGAATCTGACTGAAGAAATCTGATTGGATATCTTTGATTTTCAAAGATCTGCTTTTTTTTTTTCAGGGGAAAGAGAGTCTTCCAGGAAGTCAGGATGTCAAAATGTCTTTAACTATGGCTGAAATTCCATGCTTTGAGAGTTATCTCTGTCAGTAATTGTTTATGTGAGAGAAAATTATATCTACAGTCCTTGGAGTTACTTTAGATTCCATGTTTTTAATGAGTTTTGTATGGCTGGCCCTTAGCAACCTGGACCTTATGTTCAGAATATTTTAAAATATTTAAAATACTTACAACATTTTAAAAATATTGTGAAGTGGTTTTCACTTGAAAGTCTATGTAATGTAAATAATTACCATAGTAACAGGAATTACCATACCTTTAATTAATTTCCCATGAATTTATGGTAAATTCAGTAAGCTTATGAAGTAACATAATATACATTTTCTTTCATTTGAAAATAACCTAGCTGTAGCTGTACTGAAATATTTATATAAATGTGGTTTATGTATCAGAACACGCTTCAAGAGAAAATTATTTCATGAATACTGTCCTTACTATGACAGTTCTGTCTTATAGTTCTAATTTCAGTATATATATTTTTTCCTTTATAAATTGTAAATCAAAAAGAATTATTTCTCTATAAAGAGCAATTTCCCTGTAAAGAAAAAGTCCCCATGTTCCTTTCTGTCCTTGCTCCTGATTTTGTTCAGTCACTCCCTTCTTTGAAGCATTCAGCAGAAACAGACAGGTGGTGGCTTTAAGGCATCAGATGTTCTCGCTTGGGTTTATGGTCAAGATTCCTGATGCTCATTTTGTTCAGTGGTGTTGTGGGTCTGTTTCTGATGACATAGAGGACTTTCTGTCTATATAAGTGTGCTCTAATGGTAAACACGTGACTACAATTAATGTGAATCTGAAAATTCAGGCTGAATAAAATAATTCTGTGCAAAAGATCTGATGTATACCCTACTGTATCCTTGATGATATCATACTTTATAGATATCATTTCTCCTTAATTGTAATAATTTGTGCAAAGTCTGCATGTTAACAATCTGTATTACTCTCCCTTAAATGTTACAGCTTCTCAAACTTGTGGTAGACTGGTATTAAGCCCAAACTTCTCTCCTTCCTCCCAGGCTTCCAGTGGGGATTCACTGCATCTCCTCACTGCCTACAAAGTACCTTGTCTCCCTTGTATGAACCATTCCAGGGATCATTCTTTGTAGGTTTCACCCTCCCTGATGTCAGACCTTGCCCATGATAGTTTCCACAAAACTTAGAAAATCTCTTCTTTCCATGCCCACAGGGAAAGACACTAGCTGCTTTAATCAGCATTGTGTTATGATGATCTAAAAACAGCCTACTACATTGCCTTTGCAGTAGGTTTTTCTCCCATCCTGTCATTTTACCTTCCAGTATGGGAAAAAAAAAAAAAAAAAAAAAAAAAAAGTAGGGGATGGTAAATCGCCCTGCTTAATCAGTGCAGGCTGTTGAAACCATATATTGTATTAACTCAAGCTATCACATCTGGTGTGGTCTGACCTCAGCTGCTGGAACAGGATTGAGAGAGAGAGAGAGAAGAGGTGAGAGAAGGACTGAATGAAATTTTTGCATAGTTCCTCATTTTTCCGTGATTTTTTTGTTTATTTCTCACAGTTACAGCAAAATGAGGAGGGAGGTTTGTGAAAGTTTTGTCTTACCCTGCCTCCAAATTGACAGCTGTTGGTGCTTTCTAATAGCTTTTTGTCCTGATCAAGAGGGTAGAACTGATTTGTAGCTTATGTACATTTTGTTTATGTAGGGACAAACAGATCCAGACTATCTATGGATAGATAAACTGTAAACAGTGAGAATAATATTCCCCTTTCACAACTGTGCAATGGAATATCGTTGACTTCAGTGAAATTCCATATAATTTATCCTAGCATAACACACTTTTTTTTAGCCCGCCATGTATGGAATCATCTCTTCCAATTAGATGCTCACAATTAATGGCCACTCCAGGACCTGAGGAGTCACAATCCTGTTTGCATAGGGAAAGTACATCTGGCAACAGCAGAGTCATTCCCATCCTGTGACCAAGGCATGAACTGATGTCAGCAGGGACAGAGGGACACTACCACTGTAAATTGCTTTTTCTAGCTAATAAATCTAACTTGCATAATTTGTAATTTGTCAAATTAATTTATGCCACGGGAACTACTTAGCACGATTTTGGTGAAGTTGCAATCAACTCTCTTCTTGTTTGCAGAAGATTAGTTCCTGTTTACGCTGGGATGGCCTTTGACAGTGCTTTGCCCCAACAGCAGCCTTTTTAAATCAGTGATGTTCCACATACATGCTCTCGGGATTTGTTTGTGACTGATCACTGTTGTTAAATTGTTTTCTGTAACACAGCATAACAAGATGTACAACGACATTTGACATTATATGAAAGCCCCTAGCCAATTTTAAATTCAGATAAGATCTGTTAATCAAATGTAGATCTTTTTCAAACTAGTGCAAGGCGTTTGCACCTATTTTATAGTTGTTTCTAATAGTAGTGTCAATTTATTAATATATATTGGTGATTAATATTTTGTTAATATGAGATTAAAAATGAAATGCAATTAGATTTTTTTTAAGTATCTGTTTGAAATAAGCAGAAAAATATATATAAAAAAAGAGAGAGATCTGTTGACAACTTGTTTTTTGTTTTTTTTTTTTTTGAATTCTTAGATCTTTCATTGATAGATAATATTATTTGCTTTGATTCTCTACTAGGTAAAGATCCCCAGCCCTAAACATTAGAAGTTTGAAAGTTTGGTATTTGATGTGTTAAATAATTGCAGTAGACAAGTCATTAGTCATATGGTATATGTACATGCAAATTTTATATGCAAGTTTTAAAGAGCAGTGTATTAGAAACCTTTAGTGTACTGTAACTCCTAACTTACTATTAGATCAAAATAAATAAATAAATAACAAATATTCCTTCAATGCATTTTTGATTATATATATTTAGCTTGAGGCCAATCTGACAGCCAGCATATTCATATTGCGGTCACCTATTCTCTCCCCTCATGTAAACAATTAAAGATACATGCTTTTAGCACCCAGTGAAGGAGAAGAGTCATAAGTTTTTATTTTCTTTCCTTTATATCTTAGCATACACATACTTTAACTGTTGGGTTCATACTTCTACTTTGACACAATGCAGATGTTTTAGATCTTAAAACTCCTCTGCCAGACATGTTTTTCACCCTTGATTAAACACTTCAGTGTAGAGATAAAATGAAATGAGAAAAAAAGAATTCCTTGAAAAGTATTTAATTACCTGGTTTTATGGTCATGATACAATTAAACGACCTTGAGTGTAAGTGGGGGATGTAAAACAATGCCCTATAACACAACAAGCCATGATTATTCTTGTTACTCATCTGTTACTGAACTGTCGGGAGAAATTAAGATAAATTCCTTAAATTCCTGTAGTCTTAACATGTTGTTACCAGTAGAGTCTAAAATAATTGAACTTCTGTACCTGAAGAAATTATTGGCTTAAACATAAAATACCTGATATGAAGCCTTGCATCACTGCTAATTTATTTTTAAGTCAATTAACTTATAAAAGTACTGTTATAAATAGAGTATAGAGGTGTCAATTTACCCACATAAATAATACCCTAAAACGGTGGATTTACACCTTTCTAAGCATTCTTAACTGTATCTTGTTCAATTAGAAGCAAGACTATACACAATAATAAATACTGAACTTTCTAAGAAGCTTTATGAACCAAGAGTAGACTAGTTCTTTCTATTATAAATTCTTTTGCTTTGATCTCATTATTTCCTTTCTTCCCTATATCTTCCATACATAGTCTCCACTAAGTTCTGCTTAACGAGTCCTCATAAGTTACTATAGAAAGTGCCATAAATATGAGGAAGTGTGGAAAACACTAAGAGTCTAACATGTGGTTGGTTAAGTCAGTGTCAAACATTTAATTATGGAAAGACCTGATTGTCTGCCAGATGATTTTATGCACAATTATAGCTATTCGGGTTATTATACTGAGCAATTCAAACTGAAAATAATCATTAACCAAAGTTTAACAACTACCTCCAAATGTAGTACTATGCCATCTTCCTGAGCTTTGGCTATGTATTGGACTGGCAGGTGTAATGCTCACTATGGAGATCTTGGCTTGGGGAGATTAAGATCTGAGCCAAAGAGAATTTAAATCAATAGAGAGAATCCTATTGGCTTCAGTGGGATCAGGCCTTTGGAGAGCAGCCAGGAGGACCCCTAAGCCAGCCAGCTAACCCTCAGCTATCCACTTCTCTCCAAGCTGGTAGTGCTGTTTTCCCGCAGAACTATCTAGCCGGCACTAGCAAGCCAGCTGGCACTGGATTTTCCTGACAGCGTCGTTTCTCTGTTGTTTTATTTTGTTGTTTTTGCTGTTTTAAGTCTGCTTGCATAGGGTATAAAAAGAAATATATTTTTAAAAGTGCTGAATTTCTTTTTTCGCTTTTTATGCCATAAATCCTAAAGAGTTTCCAGATATCCAAAAGTTTTTGAAAGTAGGACTTCACTGCTTTTTGTCTTTGTTTAATAGATTTGTTCTGGGCATCTCAGAATCTTTAACACTTAGACATTATAATATAGAGATCAAAATGACTTAGCAAAACACCTCAAAGAGGTTTGCTAGGCAGCTAAAATATGTGGTGGCATAAATAGTTTTTTTTTGGGGGGGGGAATTCTCTGGATTAAAATTTCTGCCCTTATAAAATAGGTTATCATGTGGAGGTAATCTTCATTGTATAGTTGTTCTGAAGAGTATGAAAAAAGTGCCTTAAATCCAACACTACAGGGTAAGTAGCTTATGTGAGTTACTGATGTGTGGCTGGAACAAGGGTACAAAGGGTGACTTTCTCTGTAAAAATTGCAAAATATCCTGCATACATTGTTATCTTAAACTGTAAGGTATTATATCCAGATAAAATTATAAATCTTCTTTCTATAAGAAATTTAAGGTCTTTATGCATTTAAAACTTGAAGTTCCTCTATTTTGCTATAGCCAGCACCTCCTTCTGTCTATACTCTGATTTTTAACGTAATAAAATATTGTTACAATAAAAGCTAAAAGTAAATTTACAGATGGAAAGGGAGCAAACATAGTGACAGATCCAGTAAGATAAATAGGTATATTCAGAATTTGCAATGTAAAATAGGTTGAGAGTAAATATTTCAGTAGAAGTATTAAGGCTCCATTGTAAAGCAATGTAGAGAAAAGATAAGCCATAAAAGATCCCATAAATTCTCAGAAAAAAAAAAAAAAAAAAAAATGCTACTCATTTACAGCATAAAAAGTAATATGAAGAAAGATAATTATATTGTAGTTAAGCAGCATTAAGCCAGGGCGTAGGTAGAAGAGAAAGCACAGTAAAATAAAGCTGTGAAAACTGTAGAATGAAGCAAAATATATACAGGTCAATGAGCTGAATAAAGCTATCTTCAGTGTTTACTTTCACAATGTTTATGTTTTTAAGCTTTTTGTTGCTGTGCAATGGTTTTATACACTTGCTTTAGCTATGCTACAGCTGCAGGAGTAGATGCTGTAAACACTGACAAATCTGGCCCTGTACTCAATGTGTTCATTGTTTAACAGACATCGTTTACCCACAGTTCACACACTGTATAGCATATGTCCTACGTTATCTTCCTTTTCAAAATAAAAAATAATTGTGGCATGTTATATATCTTGTTGTGTTATATATTATTAAACATTGATTTTTGCTGGACATTGTTTGTGTCAGTTGTGAGCATGAAGTTGTGAGCCACAAACCAGCTAGCCCGGAGTCCAGCTGCAGACAGCTAGGTATTTAATACTGCCTGTCTGATCAACTCTGACATGTAAAACAGTATTTGAACTATTTCTCATTCATCTTCAGGATAGAGCAATTGAAAACCATTTCTCTTTCATCTTTGTTTATGCATCTTGCAGAGAGATTCAGCAGCATCATTTTTATCAGTGGTTAATGAGCAGCAGTACAGCCTACTGGCTCTTAGATTCCTCTTTTCTCTCTGAAGACATTGCATTGCATTTCTCATTTTCTTTTCCTTGTCGTTAAAAAAAAAAAAAAAAAAAAAAAAAAAAAAAAAAAAAAAGCTAACACACTCAGAGCTCTGCATGATGTAGGCAAAACCTGGATTGCCTTTTCAAATCTGCTCATATATGAGAAGTTAATTTCATTGTGTGCCTGTTTCCATTTCCCTACTTTGTTTGTCTCATCTTTGTATGTTCAAAGCTACTAGAACTGCCATACCAGTATAGATTGTTTGTATACCATCATTAAGGCCAAGAAATTTAACCATCTGAACAAGCTGGAACTTACAACACAATTAATTGACAATGAAAAATAAATAAGCATAAGAGAGGTTAAATGTAGATGGCAACTTAGAAGACTCATCAAAATGCTTGTTTCCTTTTTAGCTGAAGACCTCTTTTCACATCATGTGTTTATTGGAGGTTTTAAGTTAGCATGAAAACTGCCCAGAAGAATTTTAAAAATGCTGTTTAGTATTTAGGAAATACACAGTGACAAAATCTGAATAATTGCAGCCTAGTGCTGGTGTAGTTGATATGCCTGCATTCCAAAGCTAAAGATGTTTTAAACACAGGTTTAAGGGAGTAGTGCTGAGTAATTTTCTCATATAATTAATTATGTGGTTATGTAAATTAGTTGTAATAGCAGAAATCAGAAATATCAGAACAATTTAATTACTACATTGTGAAGCATATCTTAACTTCAAATGAGTTTGCCTCATCAAACTGCTTTCAGCAACTGTTTGGCTTTGTAAAGCATTCAGTGACTGTTTTGTGAAAAGGAAAAAAAGGTGGAGGCATTTGACTTTGAATCAGATTGGATAAGAGCCAATACCAATATTCTGGTAATCTCAGAGTGAAACTGGCTGAATACATTCTGTACACATATGCTGAAAACATTTACTTATAAGCCTTATACACATTTGTGTGCTAAAATGCTATGGCATTATAACATTAATATCATGAATAATTTTTATATAAACCTTTTGGTCTGTTTTTAGCATACACAGAGGTTTAGAGACCTAGGACCCAGATGGTCTGCTGCCTGTTCTCAGCAATGGTAAATTGCTAAACTAAATGCCATTATGTCTATGTTGTAGCTCTATCTCCTGCTCTGAGCCAATAAAATGAACAACTTTAGGTGACGAGTAATGGTGAACTGATTTCACTGATGGAAATAGGCTGGAGAAAGTCTCACGCAGTGCAAGTGAGGTTTGTGTAATCAGTATTTCTGGCTGATCTCTGAGCTGGTTTCTGTCTCTGGTAGGATTCTGCACTGCAACTGAATCTCTAACGCACAGAACCCCCTTTAGCACCCTCCAAGCACCCCTGGGTGCACCCTGGGCTGTTCCTTTCCCTGAGGGTGGGTTTGTGGCCTGCAACCCACCCATCCACCCACAGAAAGCCTCTTCGCAGCACATGACCCACAAAGTCTCCGACTTCAAAATATAATAAATTAGTTTTCCATGCTTATTCTGTGTGCTCTGCAGGTTCAGTGGGAGGAATTATTTCTTGGGTTACAGTTGGTGTATCCAGGGTGACCTGCTCCAGTTTGAAAAAAATGACTGAGGAAATGAGTGAGGAAATAGACACAGGATTGCTTTAAAAGCAAAATAAGAGATATAACTCAGCCAGAGCATTCTTCAACCACGTGATTTGTTTTATAGCAAGTGTGGTGTTCTGCTTTCTAAAAAGGAAAAGTTTGAGTGTCAGCCCACACTGGAGTCCCCATTTTGAAAGTTTTATGAGATTTCTTTTTATTCTGCTGACTCTGGATTTCTGTGTAAGGGTGAATTTTATGCTGTACCAATGGGGTCTAAGTCCAGTAGAGTATTTAATCACCTGAGTAACTCCAATTATATAAGTGCCTCCACTGAAATCAATACCATTCCTCACACACTTAAATTGTACCCCTAGTTAAGTGCTTTCTTGGATTCAGGCCTAAAGCACTGTCATTAGAAAATGTGTTTCTTTTTATTTCAAAGAAATGTAACAATAAAGGGATATTTATTGAAATTTTTCATAATTCAGATGCATGCTCATTTCAAAAGGTCAGATTGATTCAAGTGATCACATTAATAAAAATTATAAACAAACAACCTGAAATGTAATATGTCAACCAATTCCCTTTATATAATTTGCAAATGCTGTTTCCTTTACAGATGTGGACATATTCAGTTAGTATTTTTTTCTACATAGTCCTATACAAATTAAAATGAATTAGAGTAGAGTTGACTTTAGATTTCGTACAGCCCTGAACAGAATAAAAAACAGCATTACAAATTTCCATATGCAAAGTAAAGATTTAAAAGTAATCAAAATCAATAACAGTCACAAATTCGTCTGACCACTGGAATGGACATAAAGTATGTACAATATAAACTCAGCTGGCAGAGGTTTTCTTCTGCGTCTTTGTATTTTATATAACATTTAACATAATCAAGACAAACTTGATTAACTGAGGTTCTTAAGATTGTCTCCACAAGGCAAAGTTTTGAAGACCTGAAACTTTCCCAGATTGTTTTAAAAATGCCAGCCCAAGGAGTAGGTATAGGATTCCCACAATGTTCTCACTGGTAATATACTTAGGCCAAGAACAGATCTCTTCCACATCTAACTGAAATATTACTGCTTTGCAGACGTTCTATAGTCAAAATGGCTTTTGTTTCATCTCATTTTATTTTCAGTAAATCTGGGGAGCTCTTATTTTGTATATCACTGTTGTGTTATTCAGAATATTTTATGATACTAAGCCAAAAATATAAATAGAGAAATGCAATTTCATTGTGTCAGCATGTTTTCTCTTAACTGTGCTTCTGATCAAGCCAAAAATGTCAGTGTTATTTGACACAGTCCATTTTCCTAAAATAGGAATTAATGCTGCTAATTATGTTGTTGTTCAACAAGATAATTTACATCTTACTGTAATTGTTTTCTGGAATTACTGTCAAGCTAACAAACCTAAATCCCTAAGAGTCCTCTTATTGCGACTTGCAGTGTAATAGTCAACTGTGTAACTCTCTCCTCCATCATTCTGAAGTTTTCCTCTTATTCTAAGTTTTGTCTTAATGAATATTAATTGAGGATGACTCAGCTCATTCTTTTAATAATCCCGAATGAGAATTCAGTGCCTCCATAGACTGAAAATTTAGTGAATTGAATATCTGTCATTTAGTGTTATCTGCAGTACTAATGAAATTGAAAATATTTCATGATCACTGCAAAAATAGAAGCAATTCCTAAGTTAAAAGGAAAAAATGCTCTTGCCTCTTCAGTATAATTTCACAGTATTTTCAACAAATACATTAACAATGGTAATGAAATATAAGTTTAGAGGCATTAACAAAAATTCTTCAATGTGTCTATTAAAAAAAAAAATCAGAATTTTTCAAATTTCACAAAGTATTTTACTTATGACTAATTTAAATCTTAATCTTAGTTGTGCTTCTTTATAATTACATTAAACCTAGAGGATATAAAATGGATATATCTGTAAGTTCCAAAGGAAGGCTTTGTAATGTGATTTATTTATACTTGCAATGTCACAGGTAATATAATTTTGTTTATGCTCTCCGGGTGTGACAGTATATGGAAGAATGACCTTCAGTACTTATGGTCTGATGTTCAAGTATGCTGTGGCATAAACATCTGATGAGGATGGGTTTTTAATTCTGAGATTTTAACAGATTGACAACATCTTATCTTGTTGCTGCATGCATGCTTCTTGAAGGCAGGAGAAGCAATTTACCCTCCACTGTGACTATTTATTAGCTTTTTAATTGTCTCAGACTAGTTCTGTACAAGAAACCATTAAATCATTGTTGAAAAGAAAGGATGTGCATGGGGGGAGAAAGCATCTGTGTGGTTAGTATCTAAGTAAATAAATTGCACCTATTCAAACATTATTTCTAACACCTGTTCAAGAGCAATTTAAGCTATTATATTGTCAGTCTGTTACTTTTTAATCAGTTATAGTTGGCATGGATCACTGTGATGAACAAAGCAGTAATTCTATAGCCACAACTGTCTTCAAGTTTGTGATATGAATACTCTGACATATGTATTCCCTATACATAAATTTTGCCTTTAAAGGAAAAATACCACTTCTGAGGAAAAGTTTTGTAAAAAATAATGTTTTTCATGTTTTGTTTCAGTAGGTGCGAAAGATTTTATAATAATCTTGATATCTGAAGAAATATTTATTGAAATGTATGTGCTAAAAGAAGTTTGAAGTACATATTCTTTGAATAAAAAAACACAATTCAGAAGTGTAAGCTTTATGCCTAAACCAATACCCATAGAAATCAGCTCCCTGCAAGGTTTAAATTCCTATACAAGCTGAATTCCTGTATCCTTTTGCACTGTGGAAGTATGAAGACACTATAACAAGATCTCAGGATCTCAGTATGTCAATGGATGTTGTTCCAATCTGTGTGTCTGTCACCAGGTTTTGAGAACAGCGACAGGAAATTAAATTTAATATGGGCCAAACTTTGTGTCAAAGAAGCAATATATAAATTGCCTGCCTGGGTATCTCTTACAATTTTATTTGTATGGGTTCTAGTTGCTGACATTACTTAAAATATATTTGCTTTTGAAATGTTTCTTTTATTCTCAAATACACTTGTAAAGACTTTCAAAATCTTCAAAATCTTGAAATAAACTCTGTCAATCTTAGCTCTATCCTGGGGCAGCTGATCCTTGCTTCTTCTCAGTGCCTTAATATTAATGGTGTGGATTTACCTAAATAAATAAATAAAAAGAGCTTTACTAAAATCTCCAGTAAAAGATACTGAAGAGCTGCTCTTTTCTCACTTTTAGTCTTTTAGTCTTCAAGGAGAATTTCCATCCAACTTTCCATCCACAGCACCTCAAGGACATAAGTGCCTGATTTCCACTGACTCCTAATTGCAGTTACAATGTCTGGCTTCCCCTTACAAAGTCAGGGGAGAGTAACTCCCACAGATACTTTTTATTTAGTCTTACTGAAAATAACACTACAGGTCACATAATTAAGTAGTTTATTTTATTAATTACCCTTAAGATTTTTTCCTTCTCAGTTTCTTCTATAAATATTAAATATTTTAGCCTTCCTCCATAGCAGAGACTGTTCTCACATCCTAGATGACTAAGATCATCTTGGTCATAAAAGCCATTGTAAGGTTATAAAATGCAAGAAGTCTTATTAAGCAAATATTCTGTTGTTACTGTATCTTTTGTCAAACTCTTGATCTTTCAACTTATTTTTCCCATATAATTGTGGTTTTCTTGGCACAGTTGTTAATTTTATTACAGTGTTTTGAAAAGATTTCTGCTAGGAGATGGAAATAAATTGTTAACTCTCCTGAAACAAGCATTTATTTCATGATCAGCTTCTTTCACGTGTCAGAAAGGAAGAGATGGCTGATTCAATGACTTCAATAGCACCTGCCAGTTATGTGTTCCTGTGACTTGTGCTGCTTTGAGAACTAAGGGATTCCCACATTTCCCTGGAGAAATACCCACTGTCTTTCTAAGATCTGATACCAGATTAGACCTGGGTTTTGTTTGTTTGTTTGTTTGTTTGAATTTTAAATCCAAGAATGTGATTAATGTTCTTTAATTGCATTAAAGATTAATAACATGTAAGGCATATGCTTGGAAATCTTTAAGCTACAACCTGTAGGCTTTTTAACTTCCCTTATGGATTATGGATTTTATAAAGAATTTGCATAAAATGCTTAACATAAGTTAGTAAGTAGGATGAGTATGGACAGAACTATGCTAAGCTTTACCTGTCATACCCCAAATCTAACTTAGCAGTCAACTGATCATAAGCTTTCTCTGTGATTCTCACATGACTATAGAGTTATTTCTATTGGTTTGCTTCCGAGTTCACTATTTCATGCTTCCCCACTAGGCAGTTTCAATAATAAAATACAATAGATATCGGAAAATGAAATGCATTTCTATTCTCAAAGGAAGCCCCTTCAAAGCCTGAATGAGTCACAATGTTTAGGATACTTCTGGGATGTCATTGTACTTGTTTTAAGCACCTGTATTAAAGGACAATGCCTGTCCAATATACTTACTAGCATTATGCTCACATTTTCAATGAAACATTTCTAGCTACATAGCTAAGAGAATACAGAAGTCTTGAACTTTCAAATTCCAATACTTTGTTTCATGGAATAACACACTTGAGACACTCCTTAACTATTCTCATAGCTAGTGGTGAAACAAGCATACTCACACACAATGTCAGAAAAAGTGCTTTTTTTTACCTGGCACAGTAGGTACAACACAACGCTGAGTAAATTTTCAGAGCTGCATCACAGAAACACAGAATAGCAGAATTGAAGGGGTTGGAAGGATGTCGTGGTTCCGCTCAAGTGGGCAGCTGAGCTCCACCACAGCCGCTCTCTCACTCCCCCTCCTCAAAGGGGAATGGGGAGAAAATATATGAAAAGGGCTCAAGGATTGAGATAAGGACGAGAAAACCACGCAATAATTATTGTAACGGGCAAAACAGACTCGGCATAAGGAGATAGTAAGATTTATTGCCTACAACTAACAAGCGAGAGAAGTGAGAAAACAAAGGAAAAAAAAAACAAAAGCACCTTCCCCCCCCATTCACCCTCTTCCACCTCCTCCCCCCGAGCGGCGCAGGGGAACGGGGAATGGGGGTTATGGTCAGTCTACAGCACTTCTTCTCTGCCGCTCCTTCTCGGTCACTCTTGTCCCCTGTGCTGTGGGGTCCCACCCACGGGATGCAGTCCCTGATGAACTGATCCGGCGTGGGCTTCCCACAGGCAGCAGCTCTTCCAGAACTGCTCCAGATATGGGTCTGTACCACGGGGTCCATCCCTCAGGAGAAAACTGCTCCAACCTGGCTCCCCTACGGGCAGCAGCTCCTGCCAGGTCACCTGCTCCTGCATGGTCTCCTCTCCACAGGCTACAGGTCTGGCCTGGAATCTGCTCCGGCAGGGGTCTTCCACAGGTGGCAGCCTCCGTCAGTGCAGGGCCACCTGCTCCACCGTGGTCTCCTCCACGGGCTGCAGCATGGAACCCTGCTCCACCGTGGTACTCCATGGGCTGCAGGGGGACATCCTGCTTCACCATGGTCCCCACCACAGGCCGCAGGGGACTTCTGCTCCGGCGCCTGGAGCACCTCTCCCCCTCCCTCTACACTGACCTTGGCACCTGCAAGGCTGTTTTCTCACTCCCTTGACTCTCCCGGCTGCTGTCTGGTGCAGCGTCTTTTCCCTGTCTTAAATATACTCTCACAGAGATGCAAACAACATCGCTTATTGGCTCAGATCTGGAAAACAATGGGGCCCTTAACAAACATGGGGCAGCTTATAGATCTTTCTCACAGAAACCACCCCTATAGCCCCCTGCTACCAAAACCTTGCCACGTAAACCCACTACAAAGGGACCTTGAAAGATCATCGGGCACAAACCCCCTGCCAAAGCAGGTTCCTTAGAGCAGGCTGCCCAGGTAGGTGTCCAGACGGGACACCCTGCAGCCTGGGCAGCCTGTTTCAGTGCTCCATCATTTTTTCTTGAATATTTTTCTTAAGACTTGTTACCATTGTTAGTTGTTCTGTAAATAAGGAAGTTTAGACACGAGTTTCTTTACATACGGATTACACAAAGATATGAAATTTAATAAAATCTACAGGGAAATGGAAAAGGATAGGGGAAAAGAACAAGAAAATACTTGTTTCTTCTTAGAAATAATATGAAAGATATTTTTGAACTGAAAGGCATGGAAAAGGTGAGTCTATTAAGAGAATAAAAATAATATTGACCCAGAAAGACTTCAGATAGCTGAGGCTTTTACAAGTAAAAAATAAAATTGCCTTTAATCAGTAAGTACAAAAATCCTGATTCCCTACAGAAAATCAGTCATTGTGGAAGGTAAATAATGAAATATAGAGAAATATACACATTGTTATATATTCTTGTACACATGGAAGGACATGTTCCAAACTATTTTGCTAGCAAAAGAACTCCAAGTTGGCAGGTGCATAAGAGTTGTTGGCTTGAAGAAAGCAAATGGAAACTTGATTCTATTTTTTTTTGGATTATGATGGAACAAAGAGTTGATTTCTAGTTAAATGTTCGTGTAGTTTATCTGCACAAGGTGAATTTCTGTTAATGGTAAACGTGCAAAGAAACATGTTGATTTAGCCTTAAGGCAGATTTTTTATGCTAAGTAGAGAAAAAATACTGAAGGTAATTCTGATAATTTATTCTTATATTGAGTTCTTTTCCACTGTAAGTGAATCAAAACTTTGTGTTTAGACAGATTTCTACTCAGAATGAAGATAAAAAAAAAAAAAAGGCTTGCATTTCAGTTGCTATATATCATTATCTCATGCTAGAACAACATTGTCATGCAGTTCAAACTTGAAGTGTTTTTTTTTTTTTTTTTCCATCATAATTTCACACTGTAATGCCAGCATGATAGACTCATAATGGGCTCCCTATAGACACATACAGAAATCATTTTGTCATGGTTATCTCACCTTGTACCAGCATAGAAAGCAGTTGGTCTCCATGGTCTTGCATTAAACTGTCACATCATTTTTAAAATTCTTTGTTTCAGGAAGTGGTGATGGTACATCTTGAGTGGTGTACAAAATAACTATTTCATTGCTCACGGTTCTTTAAAACAAGATTACTCTGTTATTCATGAGTGGGAGGGGAAATTATTTTTCAATAGTAAGTGATGATAGAGATTAACCATTTTCTTTTGCTTGTTTAGCTGTCTCAAATTGATCATATTAGTATTTTACTTCCCCATACTAACTCTTATGGCAATGTTTATGTTTCCAGGTATCTGTATTTTGGTTTGCCCTAATTTTCAAGCCTTTGTAAATATTACACTGTAAACATGCATTTTTTCCTCATGATTATTTAATTTTTCATAACTGTAGCTCAGCTACTCCCCTCAGAGGACACTAACTTGATTGTTAATATTTCTGAGTATTTCTGAGTATTCATTTCTCAGAAATGTTTTTTTCTGCCTGTATTCTGACCACAGCTTCATACATGTGCACTGGATGGAAGAGAAATCTATTATCATGTTGCTCCAAGGGAAGAAGCTAGACTCACTCATATTGTTTGGCACTACGTTCAAATTCTTTTTATTTAATACAAACACTCGTCTTAATCATACCACTAGAAAGAAGAATCGGTTTAGCTGTGCCAGCAATGTATGTTAATGAGAAGGACCTCCCTTTTAATGTTTAGCAGACAAAATATATCTGGTATATCAAAAGCATATCTTACAGTATCCAGGCATTTGTCACAGCAGGTGTGCAGAATGGGCCAGGAGAGGATTCTTCTGAAGTTTATGCAGACATGGATATGAGGCCCCATGCAGCATAGTCTCCAACCTAAGATGGAGCACAGTCCCCAGCACACTCTAGTCCTCAACTAAGACAGTGCTTTAGGGCAGTATGCTGCCATCCAGATCTTAGCAATCAGTGCACAGTGGCTTGGCAGCAGTGGGTAGTTGCTTCCATCCCTTGCAGGTCACCTCTTTGCTTGTTTGATGTCCAGAGGCACATTGTGCTTTTCAGGCACTTGGATCCAGAATGTTGAAGAGATTTCTGTGGCCTGACTGACCCACAGGACATCGTGTCTGCTACTTTTCCACATAGGCACCAAGCACTCAGGGCATTGTGGCCCTAGTGGTGTTCTTCTTAATCTTGATGGTGAAGGTGAAAGTCTCGAGGGGGAGCAGATGGAACCAAGACAGGTTCTGACTGGATAAAAAGAAAAGCTTTTCAACAGGAGGATGGTCAAGAATAGGCTGGCCAGACAGATTGTGCAGTCTCTTTCCTTGGAGGCTTTCAAGACCAGATTGGAAAAAATTCTGAGCAATCTGGTGTGGTCTCATAGTTGACCCTGATCTGAGCATGCAGTTGGACTAGATGGTTGCCTGAAATCCCTTCCCTCCCAATTTACTCTGATTTTGTGATTCTATGATAATCAAGTTAAAGACAGATGGTAATTCAGTTTTGCTATTTTATTTCAATACAGTTAATTTGATTTACAATTACAGAAAAATACACATCTGAACAATCAACTTCATATTTTTTATTATCTAAGTTTCCAGGCCTTAAAATATATCTGTCATTTATTGATTTACTGGATTTTGAATCATCACAGTATATGCCACTAACAAGTATGACCCTTGACTTTTATGCTAAAGTAATACAGAGATTGGTGTGACATAAGAATTTCCAGAACACCTTATTCCTGTCACATGCTCAGGAGGACAACAAGAGAAGCACATTCATACATAGTGTAGTAGCCATGAAGAGCAGAGATCAGAGCAGTAAATACAGAGGACTGTTCATAACCAATTTGCAGCAATACTGATAAGCAGCTGTATTACTGATTTTTGTTGTATCAGTATGGAAAAGAACATGTTGCATGGGACACAGTCATCAGAATCTTACAGAGTCAAGCTGGTACTCACAGTTATTAGTCGTGGGAATCCCCTGGCATTTGTTTCAATCTATCTTTGATTTCCGGGGATAGATCACTTCTAGGATATCTCCTCCAGCCAAGATCTTCATTACCTTCTTTGCCAGCCCCCTTTCTATCCAAGACCACTTCTTTTCAGGCTCTCATAATTTTCAGTATCAGCTCTTCTCTCTGGAACCCCACCTCCCCAGTTTTCTCAGTCTAAACAGTCTATGTGCAGAAACACAGTGGGTGATCAGCGTCCTAATACATGTTTCTCTCTCATGGCTCTCTGTTAACTGGCAGATTCTGGACATGCCACTTTTACCTGGTCCAGATGTAATCAAAATTTACAGTAAGACCACAAAACTACTGCAACTAACAACTTGCAGACTTATGCTTGGGAGGTTAAAGTCAGTTTCAAATGATCACCCACATCCACAACTACCTTCTGTTTAAGCCTTTTTTTTTTTTTCTTCTCTGAAAGTCACATTAAGGATTTCCTGATGAATGATTATCAAATTTCGATGATGTTGATTCAACCAGTTTCACTGGGAGTTATATTCAGCATATTCACCTCTATAAATTACAGGAAATTAGAGAGCCTTCATTAATTGTGTATATGACAGAATTTGTTCAGGCTTTATGAATAAGAGTTAAAAAATAACATTCAAGTCCTAGTTCAAATGCTAGATATGCTGAACTATGTCATTTAGATTTAACTTCAGTGACCAGACTATTTCTAAACTTATTTTTGACTTTTTCCTAGGGTAAAATTGTGTCCTGAATACTTTGCTTATAAAGACAGCTAATTTAAACAGACTTATGAATCTAAGGAGTTGTGAAATTATTAATATTCTGCTGAATTATTTAAAAGAAGTTCATAATACTCCATGTTCCCAGAGAAAAAAATGGTATCCTTGTGCATCTGCAGGGCAATGAGCATACTACAGTTATATGCATGATAACTTTAGTCTTTGGATGCAAAAGTTCCCATCTAGCTATTGGAATCCAGATGTACAATTATTATTTTTAATACCATTTGTCCATTTATTTCTTTTACTGTCAGTTAATCTAGAATATTTGTGTTTGATTTTAGTTTAAAATCTGTTAGAAAAATAGATGCAAAGACAATACAAAAGAAAAAAGGGAAGAGAGGAGAGGAGAGGAGAGGAGAGGAGAGGAGAGGAGAGGAGAGGAGAGGAGAGGAGAGGAGAGGAGAGGAGAGGAGAGGAGAGGAGAGGAGAGGAGAGGAGAGGAGAGGAGAGGAGAGGAGAGGAGAGAAAAAGAAACAAGTAACCAAACAGTAGAATCCCAAATAAAAGCACTTATTTAAATTCTTGTAAATATGTAGCCTTTAATATATTTATGATACATAGGGAACACTAGAACAGGCTTCTCAGGGAAGGGGTCATGGCACCAAGCCTGTTGTAGTTCAAGAAGCATTTGGACAGTGCTCTCAGACATATTATGGTCTGAGTTTTGGGTGGTCTGAGTTTTGGGTGGTCCTGCGTCAAGCTAGGAGTTGGACTTGATGATCCTTGTGGGTTCCTTCCAATTCAAGATATCTCATGAATCTGTGATATTTACACCAGCTAAAATTTTGATCACATAGATCTGTTCTATTTTCTTACAACTGTGTGCACTTCATAAATTATTCTATTCAGCTGTAAATGCTGTTATATTCAAGCTGTAAGTCCTGAAGATGACAAATTCTGAAAACAGTTCCTCAGACCTAGAGATGAAACAATAGTTGTCACTGTACTGACTGGAGTAACAGGTATATTCAGCATCTTACTTGGAACAGAGCTCTGTGTGGTGACATCTGTAGCCTTTTATCAGTGCAAGATATTCAGGTGCTGTTCATGTGTCCTTAGATTTGATGATTTGATGTGGCTTTGTAAGTTTGTCTGCAGTAATGACATGCTATCAAAAAGGGGAAAGAAAAAAAAAAAAAAGGTAAAAAAAAAAGTAAAAAGAAAGTAAATAAATAAATAAATATGTTCTTAATGGCCATGGAAGAAATTCTCTGCTGCTTTTCATCTTTAAACAAAACGTTCATTGAAAATTAGAATGGGTTGAGAGAAAAGCCTGGTAGAACTCCTGCTGCAACACAAGGAAATTCATGAAGCCTCAAAGTACAATTTTTATACAATCACCCTGTCAGGGGTCACAGTTTTCTATTCAGGCCTATATTATGGTTTGTGTGATGAGCATCTCCCACATGCAAGTCTTTCTTTATTTTTCTCTACAAAGACAAATCATACAGTGTTTTTTAAATAATTGACTAGCTGTACTCTCTGCTATACGTTTGTTCATAATTCCTGTTGAAATTTGTTCAGCAGTCTTGAACTGGCTGTCAGGAAAGCTTTATCTCCTGTACAAATAAGTCTAACCCTTGTAGTAGACAATTCTAATGGGTCTATTCTCTTCTTTTTCTAAGTTTTCTGAAATTTTGGTATGCTAGGCTCACACTACTGAGTGCTTGAAAAAAATAAAAATACGACATGACATACCATAGCAGAGCTGAGTGGTTTGTGGAAGACAAGGTATACCAGTTATAGATGTTCTTCTTGACTTCCTAAACCCACGAGGTTAGCAATGGCTTAACCCTGAACAGCCAGAAATGTAAAGCAAATCTTCTTGATGCAGATTTAGAGAAATGAAACAATTGTGTAATACAGTGCTATAACATTCAGTTGAGTTTGAGATTCTCAGTACAGAAAATGCTTACTAGATATTTAAAATGACTTTTTTATTTTTTTAACACCTGGAGCACTTTGTCCAGTTCTGGGCTCATCAGTGCAAGAGAGTCCAGAAAAGGGCCACCAAGATGATCAACCTCTCCTATGAGGAATATCTGAGAGAGCTGGAACTGCTTAGCCTAGAGAAGAGAAGGCTCAGAGGCTCAGTTATCTCACTGATGCATATAAATACCTGAAAGAGGGGTGCAAAGAAGACCAACACAGGATCATTTCAGTAGTGCTCATTGCAAAGAAAAAGAGGCAGGAGGCACAAACTGGAACACAAGTGGTTTGACGTGAACACCAGAGAACACTTTTTTACTGTGCCTGAGCATTGGTACAAGTTGCCCAGAAAGGTTGTGGAGTCTCCCTGCTAGGAGGTCTTTAAAAGCTGCCTGGACATGGTTCTGGGCAGCCTGCTCTGGGTGTCCCTGATTAAGAGGGGAGATGGGCTTCAGAGATCCCTTCCAACCTCAACCATTGTGTTATCCTGTAATTCTTTAACTGTCTCAACATACTCTAGAAAGACTTTGCTAACATAGTTGTATGTCAAAGCACTGGTGTGCATGCACTCATATCGCAAAGCTACATGCTCCATTCCTGTGGCCTTTACAAGGGAGGAGAAAAGGGACTGATCTCAACATTCTTAATTTGGGTTCTTACTGTTCCTTGAGTTTTGTATAGAGTAACTCTATTTTCATATTTCTTTGTGCTGTAGCCTTGTTGTAGTCTTATGTATATCATCCAATTTCCTTAGTTTTCCAATTTTGAATTATATGTCAATATGCATAAGATGTAAAATAGGGAACAGAACAGAATAGAATAGAATAGTCCTATTATACATATATTATACATGTGATCATCTTTGAGATATGATTTTCTTATACCTACAACCTTTATCTAGGTATTTAATTTTAGAGTTTCATTACCATAAACTAATCAAAGACAAACATACTATTTCCCTTTCATGTACTGTCACAGTAATGATAATTTTATGTTCTATGTTAACACATATTCACATCAATTCCATTTCATATTTTCATCTGTATGAAACTAGCCAAACTTGTAGGGTATCTAAGCTAAAATACAGAAACATAGAATCATAGATTCTATATTACCAAACTTGTACGTTTGCATGCACTCGGATATATTTCAATTTCCCAATTCCTTTTATTTTATTGTCTAATTTAATTTTATTATATTAAAATTAGGTAATTAAGTGTGAATACATGGTTTAAAACTTCCCTCTTAACTGCTTCTTGATTTAAAAATAATGCAAATGAAGCATACTTATCCTCATGTTCTTCCAGTACATTAAGATAGATAACTGATGTTTGAGAAAGTGGTGCCATTTGTCAGTATTCAGATCAGCAAGAAATAAACATAATCAAAGTATATGATATTATATTGAAAATGAATAGTCTGCTATAGCAGAAACAAATTAAGATAAAGACAAATTACATTTAAATTGCATCTGTCTGCAGGAGGTTCTCTTAAAGACATGAAAAGGAAAAGACAGAGAAATAAAAACCTATATTTTCTTTGTAAATCTTTCAGAATGGTTAATTCACACTGTGTACACCAAACAAATCTATTAAGGACAGATTTTGCTTATATCTTTAATTTCTTCTCTCCCCCTCTTTAGGTTTGTAATATACCAATGTCAGCTCCAAACAGCTGTAACAACATGGATAATGTAATGAATTATGCATCAGCACCTTTAAAAACATGTTTTGCTATCTGCAGCACCCTTTCAAATATCATTTGCCTCCATGATATTTCCCCTTGCCTGTTAGTCCTCCTGTAACAAGTATCCACAGTATGTCAGGAACTGATGCTGGTTATTTAAGTCCTTCCTGAGAAAGGGTGCTCCTGCCACGTCTTGTCATAGGGAGCTCTTGAAACTTCCCAACCAAAATGTTGAGTGCTGGGAGCTCTTGAGTCACTGTGATTTTCTCACATTTCAGAATAAGTAAATTGTCAATGATCAAAAATGGTGGTTTTTTTTTTTTTCTTTCTTCTTTTTTCTTCCTTTTTCCTGACTCTGAGAGGGAAGTAGCAGATCCTAAAATACTTCCATGCTATTAGCAGAAACTATGATATGAATGTTAAGCGTTTGTTATTTAAAAAAGTCCTGTGTAATACATTTTACAACTGTTAAGAAGCTCTCTAAAAAGCATTGATTTGGGGAGATAACTTTGGAAATGTGGAATGCTAAAATAGAGCAGAAAATAACTGAAAAATATTCTTTTTTATTTCTTAAGAAGGATCTGCTTCCATCTGTGCTTGTAGTTGTCTACCTTATCACAAAAATAAAAGTTGTTTGACCCAGATTAAGCAGGTTCTTATCACAAAAATAAAAGTTGTTTGACCCAGATTAAGCAGGTTTTCAATTTGAATTAGCTTCCACCTAGCTGGCTAGTTCTCAGTTAATTTTAAGAAAGCTAACAAGTACATTAAGGTAGCTTGGCAGCTAACTGCCTGTTTGCTTCCTAAAGGTCAAAGAACTAAAATGCACAGGCAGAAGGAATTTGCCTGTATTTATTTAATACATTCACATGCAAAACATATTTTTGTCTATTTTATTTTGCTCTAATTGCCATTTTACTTTCAAAATAGTTACATTTTATAATTTTAAACGTATAAACTATCAGCTAATATCAGTGTTCTTAGTCTTCTGATTTCTTTTCTTCAGGTTTCTTCAGTGTTGGGTATCAACAAAACAAATTAAAATATATAGGCTTCAGTTCACACTATAAAGCCTTAAGAACACTTCATCATTGTATTTTAGATTAAATCTTGCACTTTTGGTTGCTATTTATAAGAATGCCAATTCATCTTGTGGATCTGGTGCATATAAATTAGGAGGAAGTGGATTAGCTCTGTCCTGAATCCCACAATAAGAGCTCATTTAAATTTTTTGTTGTTTTGTGATTGGCCAAACTGAATTTCTAACTGTGTTTCTAGGCTAAACAGTAAGGCAGTTTAATTCCTCACACCGTTTCCAGCTTTAGCCATGCAACCATATACTTAAAGAGTCACTAAAGAGAACATGAGGTGAGTTTTAGTTTGACTGACTCAAAGCTTACCTTATAATATCCACAGCTTAAGCTTTGTATTTCTATATCCAAGGACACATATCTGGTATTGTGATTTCTTGAAAAGTGATGAAGTTTAGAACCAATCTCGGTGTCCTATGGACATAGGTCTGATCTGATAAGAATTGCCAAATCCCACTGCCACAGCTCTATGCCCTCTGGCCCATCCAGTAGTGAGGCTGAGTGGATTTGTCTAACAGGTTCATGCACACACACAGTACTTGTACATATATACTCAATGACCAGCCCTGCAGATCGACACAGTCAGGACACATGGCACTTGCAGAAACACAAACAACACCAACTTCCTCATCTGTTCTCTTATCTAGACAACCAGAATTAAAACTAGTTAGTGGAAAGCATATATGATACATATATACATACAATGTATATCCATCCTGGCAGCTGGGCTCAGATGCTCAGTCTATCCAGTAGCTGCCTCTGCCTCCCAGTCTACCCTGTTGCTAGTACCTGGGCCTCCATGGCAGCTGCTGGTACTCAAACCTATACACACACACATAAGTGCTCGGACACATGCACACCCACACACCATAAAGGCCTCTGGTACCAAGCCTTAGACACCCAGCCAACCCTGTATCTGCCCCCTGGGTCTCCTGGTCTTCCAGGGGGCATTGCACAGACATACACGTTTGAATGGGTCTCCTCAGTAGCTAGACCAGACCTACAGCCTCACCAGGAGCCAGTCCCCAAACCCCACAGACTCCCCACTCACCATCTTGGACCTCCTGGTCCTCCAGTTGCCAACTTGCAGACTTCCAGTATCTGGCCCAAAATTAGGGCAGCTCTAGGACCTGCCTTCCAACCCAGTGTACTCTTCCCCAGCACTCCGTGATGAGCCCTGTACCCCTGGACAGTGACCTCCCTCGGAATGTGAGGTGCCCAGGGGGCCATCCCCATGGACATTGGTGTGTGGTCTGAAGGTACCCTGGGACAAACCTCAGGGGCCCAGAGTGGGTGTTTGTGTCTCTGACTGGGGTTTTGGTGTTCCAACACCTGCCATCATGCTTTTGTGCTCCTTCACCTCTGTGGAGACAAGTCTTTAATCATATAACCTAATATAACCCATAAAACAATTTCACATGAACAATAATTCCACTTGAAAGCAAAATGATTTTTTTATATTGTGATGTATTCCTGCAAAATTATTTCCATCTATTCATTGTCCTCTGCATGACACTGTTTCAAGGAAAGCTGTTACTAGCATAACTTCAGTTATTTACTTACATGAGGCACATTTAAAGAATTAAAGAATTCTTAGAGAAGATTGAGAGGGAGGTTATTTAGAGAGAAAAGGTCATTGGACAGGTCATTTAAGAATGACAGCTTAGTAACAGAAATAAAGCAAAAGCTAATATGTAGGGTAATTGTAGTAGGCAACTGGGGGAACTACATTTGGGAGAAAGTAAATAAGTCAGAAGACTGTTTACTTGAATAAATTTGTGGGCATTCTTCCTTCAACACTATCATAGCCATCTCTGTACTGCCTTCTTTCCTCAAATTTCCTGATGATACGGCACATCTCTTTTTGTCAGCAGCACATGTACAGGTCTGAAAGAAGAGAGACTTGGAAGGTGAGGTGAGAGAATTTTTTCATTTCCTCCTCATTTATAGCACCTCCTTGATGGAGAGGGAACAAGAAACTATCACTTGACAGAACAGGAATGCTCAACACAATTTTCTGTCCTCACCCACTATCTTTTTGCCTCCTAATCTTCACCTTAAAAATCCTTTAGGGGGATTTTATCCATGCTCGCACCCATTTTCTACTCTGAACATAAGGTGCTCAAACTTTCAGAGCCCATGATTTAGAAGAATGTTTTGGGAAACGCTGGGTGATGATGTTTCGGTATTTTTCCCTTGACATTCAGACAAAATTACATAGAAGAATAGGCAGTAACAGATTCAGTTACTATGGAGTTAAGTATTATAATTTTGTGAGGCAGTGTCCAGGAAGTGTGGATTTGTGGAGAGAGAAAAAAAAAAAAAAAAAAGGAATACAAGGAATATAAGTTTTGGAGGGATCCTTTCCCTGAAGACTAAATATACTATACTGAGAACTCCTGACTTAATACAAATTTTCTTGTATTATTATTTTATTTTTTTTTTGGTATTAGACATGCTGATATGAGATAAATAGCTTTAACATCGTCTATGACATCCTAATGTTCTTCTTATTCTTATAAGTTCCAAGGACAACAATTTTAAGACTTTGTGAGAAATAAAATAGTGTCAAACCCTTGAACTTCTTGAACATTGTGTTTCACTCAGAAGCACTAAGCTGTCAGAAGAAACGAAGGATATGGTTTAATACCACATACACCAGTTTTACAGCAGTATTAGGAAACTGCACTGAATTTTAGTAGTGTTTCTCTGATTTACAGTGGCGTAAGTGAGTGCAGAATCAATCTTATTGTTTTGTTTGTTTGTTTGTTTGTTTAAAGTGGTTTAACTTTTAGCAGTGTGAATTATTTTATGGTTTTGTTTATCATCAAAGTACCATGGTCTATACACAGTAAACTTGTCACATCCCATTATATCCATGAAGTGATATAATTTTGTTTACTTGAAGAGTACAGCAATACAAAGATTAACAGAGACAAATGCCGATTTAACTAAACAAGATAATCTGGAAGGCTGCAAGACTACTTGCCTGCCACTTCAGCTTTGCCCTCCAATATCTGATATTCTCTAAGAAAATCTGTAACCAAATTAAGATTGCTAATAAAGAAGTTTTACTCTGATTTGGCATGCTTTTATGCTTTCATGCAAGCAAAGTCCTAGGGAAAAAAAAATAATAAAAAAAAAAGTAGAGAATATAAATTTTAAAACGTGCATAGAGGGAATTTTGACTCTTCACAATTGATGTGATCAGCGCAACCCTATTGTTGTGGTTTGGTCAATTAGTACTAATGATTGTTAAAAGGTGAGGATTCAGAGCCAAGTAATATATTAAAAAATGATCAAAATAAACAGAGGAGTCACATACTAAACTATGAAGAGACATGTCACATAGTAAATTCTGAAGACATAAGAGAAGTATTGAGTAAGTAAATGACGAGGATCTTTAATCTGAAAAGATTTATTCTTCTGTCACAAATAAATTTCTCCATTCTACCATTATATACAGGACTGAAAAAGTACACTTCCATAAATGCAAAACTTCACATGCAATCCACAGGTGAGCTGCATATTGGATTGAGATGTGCTGAAAACTACTTTCTCCCTTCAGCCTGAAAATGTTCTGAAAACTACTTTCTCCCTTCAGCCTGAAAATGTTGCTATAAACAGTCCTAATGAAGTATAACTCTATCTCCTGACAAATTAGAAAACATGAGCAGACTCACTTAAGTTCATATTCTCAGCTGCTTAGAAATTAAAGCCAGAATAGGTCTTCTCGTTTAGTATTTGATTCCTTTGGTAATACAGAATTTTTGTTACAGTTCTTTTCTTTTTAAGTGTTTATCTCACTTGAGTATATATGGACCATTTGTAAAATTACATTTCCATTTTGTGTCCTGGTGGGTTTTCTTTTCAAAATCAACACCACTTTCAAGATCTCATCCCCTCTTCTCCTGTAACTTTCTCCCCTTTGATGAAAGTCTGAATATATTTTCTATTTCACCCCTAATTGTCGATTCATATCTTATAATTATTATTATTCATAGAATCAAAAATGAATCCCAGAATGGTTTAGGTTGGAAGGGACCTTAAACATTATCTAGTTCCAAGCCCCCTAATATCGGCAGGGACACCTCTCACCAGACCAGGTTGCTCAAAGCCCCATCCAACCTGATCTATTCAAGCGATGGGGCATCCACAACCCCTCTGGGCAACCTGTTCCAGTGCCTCACCATCCTCATAGTAAAGAATTTCTTCATAATCTCTAAACTAAATCTACTTCTTCATATCTAATCTAATCTAATTTAATCTCATCTAATCTAATTGCTCTTTTAGTTTAACATTACCCCTTGTCCTATCACTATACTCCCTGATAATAAGTTCCTCTCCTACTTTCTTGGAGGCTTTAAGTACAAGAAAGCTACTATCAGGCCTCCTCTTCTCTAGGTAAAATTATCCCAGCTTTCTCAGCCTGTCTTCATAGAAGAGGTACTCCAATCCTTTATAATCCCTGCGGCCCTCCTCTGGACCTGCTCTAACAGGCCTATATCTTTCTTATACTGTGGACCTGAGAACCAAATGCAGTGTGGTTTCACAAGAGCAGAGTAGATGGGGAGAATTTCCTCCCTCAACCTGCTGGTCATGCTTCATTTGATGCAGCCTAGGATACAGTTGGCTTTCTGGGCATATGAACTTTCTTATTTTGTGTAAATCACAGAATCACAGAATGTAGCTAGCATTATAAACAACATGTGATCATCCTGGTCATAATTTAGGAAAGTATAAATGCAAGATATTCTTTCTTCCTTTAGGAAATTCTTTCAAATGTGTCCCATACTTTAATGTAATTTTTCTTGTACTTCTCTGAATTTTAGAAAATTGAAACTTCCATTCCATTCTGAAAATAAAATTAAGAGCATAGTACCTTCCCCTGCTATGTATTCTGTCAGTGTTTATGCAATATCCAAATTCAGTCCAAACCATTTTCTGCTTATACCAGGATGACAATTCATAAAATAAACTTATCACATTTCTAAATATATATATTATTTTTTTTCTGAATGGTATTTTTAATTATTTATATTTAATATTTTCTCTTTTCTGAGGGAAACAGACTTTCTTCTTTTTATTTAAAGAAATCTAACAAGAGATCTCAGCTGCCATAACTTTGGAGGTAAACTGAGCTTTGCAGCTTCTCATGAGCTATTGGGAAGTATTGCAGGGAGGAAAAATGTCAATCAGAGTTTAACAGGATTGTTTTTGAAACCAGGGCTTTCAGAAAGTGAGGTGTGTTTTTTTTTCCCCTTTGATTTGTGTCTCTTGTTAGTCTGAAAAAATATTCACCTTTTTTTTTTTTTTTTTTTTTTCTGAGAAGTATTGCCACAAAGTAGAAACATGCTGTAAGATCTTCAACATTTTCTGTTATCGAGTGCTTCTAATAAGTAGGTATATCTGTTTCTTGCTCTTTTAATTGGGGGACCTCCCTTTGATCAACACAGGCTACCACTGTGAAAGATGAGAAATTATTAGAGCAGCAGTGTTCTCTCATCTTTCCATTGTAGAATTGTTCAGAGCCAAATCATGAAGATTCTTCATTATAAGAAATAAAAGTGCCAGTAACTTCATTTTTTGGTATCTAACAATAACAGCTAACATACTGAACAATTTTCTCTCACAGTCTTAAAGGAATATCTCCTTTCATCACAACTTTGTTTCCCATCCCTTGTCTTTTGCTCTGTGACATCAGGAGATTCTTTTCTTCCTCCTGGACAGAAAGAAAGGCAGCAAGAAGTTGTGGCAATAACAATTACTAGTTAATAATTCATAACATTTGAGTTAATGAGAGTAAGTGGCAAAAGCTTCATTTCTCGTCATTTCAAGCCTACCACATGTAAAATGTGTCAGAGTTAGGGCAAACTTCATTGAAAATGAAGAAGGAAGTGCAAAAGATACTAACCATAAGCTTGCTAGAAAAACAATGCTTTGTTCTACCTATCTGTTTATATAATAGATCACACCTTAGAGAAAGGATTTGAGAAATCACATATTGGGTATGTGTTCTCTACCAGTCCCATGAGAAAAGTTTTTTAAAACAGTTTCTGAGAAAGCCGTATGTCTATAAAATGAGTGAATAAAGGGTTCCCATCTGTCTTTAACAATATAATGTCTTGAACATTTATTCTGTCATCTGAGGCTGGCAGGAGTTTTCTCATTAGAAATCCTCCCGAATGTCTGATTGTGCATCTGCAGATTAGTCAGACACAAATAACAAGAACTTGAAGTTATATATTTGCTATTTAAGAAAGGCACATCTTTCTCATTGTAAGTTTGACAAAGGCTCTAGTCTCAGAGTTTTGCAGTTTCTGCCATGACAACTTGATATTGTAGCAAAATTTATATTGAATTTTAGCATGACACCATTGACACTGTGTGCCTCCAAACTTACTCTTCCAGACTTTTAAATTAGTAAAATTTGATGAGTCTGTGAAAATTAGGAAATTTTGATGAGTCCTGTGAAAAAAAATAATAATAATTTACCTGGGAATTGAATATGTTCTTCAAAGCTCCCAGTTTACGACGTCTTAAAGAAATAATTCTTTATTAATTAAAGAACAGCTAAACATAATGCATGTACGCGCTGCATTAGAATTTATTAATAAAGAATTTTTAGTAATTATTTTTGGCCCTCAGCTTCTCATATTCATAATGTTTAATCTCATAATACATTGGTAAATTATTGTTTTTGTTTTAAATATGAGGAATGGTTTTACATTGCTTTATTCATTAGGAAGTTAGATAGGTCATATAAAAAATGTTAATGCATTTTGTCATGTTTTCCATTGCAAGTCTGAAACCACAGGGCCCATCTAGTATTCTGTGAAACAATTCTAATCCCACAATTATATTTTTGTTGATACCATAGTTTCTTCTTCAGGGGAATTCTTAGTATACAGAATATAAAATATGCAGGATGAGTACTGGAGAATACTCTAGTCATTACAAAGATAAAATTGTCATCAGGTATCCGTTTATATCATGATTCCTTTACATATTCACTGTAGAACTAGTCCAAAAGTATTGCTGCGATGATAGAATTGTAATGAATAGTCAAATATGCAGTTTTGCATTTGGAGTTGCTGTGGAATAGTTATATTAAAGAACATTGTCGTTATATTTACTAATTTGTAAGACTATCAAATGTCTTTTCAAGACCAATTCACCTAATTCTTCTCTTTCCTATCAATTTACACTTTATTCTGACATAAGGTTATTAGCTGGCACAAATCAGAATTCTGTGTTCCTGAGAGTATCAGACCAGGTAGGACTAGCCGCAGAAGCAAGAGTGACACTGTGTGTCTATGAGCTCAGGGTCATCTTCAGGAAAGAACTGCAGTTTCACGGTTGTTACTGTTCATGTAATGGCCTGTAATCCTAAAAAATCTCTAGAACCTTTAGGCTTTGCGTCATGCGTTGACTGCTGTTTCTTTCCAGCTATTGACAATTTTTAGAAAGGGCCTGGAAACACACAGTTCCCAATCTTAATGCTTACAAATGAAATCACTTTTGATTACAAATGGAACGGGATATTTGGTTGTTCTGACTGCTTTCATTTTTCTTTTCCCTACAATGTTCAGTTACAATGGTCAAGTGTTAATGTCTCAGTTGTCTTGGCAATTAGGTCATCAGACACGTCAGGTATAATTCCCTATTGTAGTGGTTTATACAAGTTTGTATATTTCTTAGAACCATAGAATCATAGAATCATTAAGGTTGGAAAAGACCTCCAAGACCATCTGGTCCAATCATCCCCCTACCACCAATATTACCCACTAAACTATGTCTCTAAGCACCATTTAAAGCTCTGTTTTTGGAAAAGTGCAAAGTTGTTACTGAGAGAACTGACCTAAAATGAAAATGTCAGACAATGGCTAGCAAAGCCTCGGTTCAGCAAAAAACGTTATGTGTTTTGGAAGACCTCAAAACAACAGTTAGTCAATGGGATCATACCATTATCACAGAACTATAGCATATCCCAAGTTGGGAGGGACCCACAAGGATCAAGTCCAACTCCTGGGTCCCCAAAGTACCACCCCAAAAACAAACCATGTGTCTGAGAGCGTTGTCCGAATGCTTCTTGAATTATGACAGGCTCAGTGCTGTGACCACTATCCTGGGCAGCCTGTTCCAGTGCCTGACCACCCTCTCAGTGAAGAACCTTTTCCTAATATCCAACCTGAACCTCTTCTGTCACAGCTCCATGCCATTCCCTCAGGTCCTGTCACTCTCATCAGAGAGATCAGTGCCTGCCCCTCTGCTCCCCCTCACGAGAAAGCTGTATATATTAAAAGCTGTATTATAAGAAAACACTTCACGGGAAGATATCAACATGTGTCAGACTCTTCCAAGCAGTGAGAATCTGCAATTTTCTTTGTTTATTTTTAGGCCAGCCAGCCAATACAAAGAGGTGATATTCCCACAATATATAGTGTTGTTGTGGCCTCCCCTTGAATATTATGTGCAGTTCTGGTCTCCACAATATAAAAAGAATATTAAGACACTTGAATGAATCCAGCGGAGGGCAACAAAACTGATAAAAGGACTGGAAGACATTTGTATGAGAAGAGGCTGAGGAGACTGGGTTTGTCTAGTTTGGAGAAAAAAGGCTAAGAGGTAACCTCATTGCACTCTACAAGTTTCTGAGGAGGGAAAATTGAGAAGGACTTTATCTGAAAGAATAGTTCAGAGAGGGTACTTCTAACAACAGTCACAGGGAGGGGGGCATTAAAAAGGTGAACAGCACTTTTCATACTGGGACCTTGAGTATTTTATGGTCCAGACATTTATGTAACAAACATCTGTGTTTGTAGAACACTGTAGTTTGGCAGTCTGTATTTCATCATATCTTGCTGTAGGTTTTTCACCTTGAAAAAAGATAACCAAGTTAACATTTTTGATATTGAAACAATGCATGTAGGGTGGGCTTACTGTGAGGACCCCACAGGTGTTTATTTGGTGTGTATTTAAGGCTGCGTGAAGGATTAGCACAATGATTAGCTAGCTCCCATGCTGTGTTCTTCCTGAATATGGGTTTAAAGTGTACGTTTAAAATATTGTATAAAAGGGAATAAGCATTAAAGATACATGTAATTGAGTGTGAATATTGTTATTAATAATTAAACTTGATTGGCATTGGAAGCTAAATTAGACAAATTTAGTTCAGGATTTGAATGATGTATCAGCATTTTATGATACTCCCACTTTTGGGAAAATGAAGTCTGTTGTCAAATATCCAAACGGTGGGAAAATAAATCTTACTGAAACTTAGAACAACTGGGAACATCATAGGTTATTAAGGCCAGTTCCAGAGCACAACAGTGACAAAAAATAACCTGGAAGAGACAGTGTGCTCTTCCCTGGTTTGACCATAACAATGCACAGGAATTACAGTTTACCTCACAATAAACCACACTTTGGACCCTCTACCATCAAAATATTAACTATTAAAATACATTTTATTTGTTAGTTAGAATCATGGGAAATATATGATACCAAATATATCTGGTATCAAGATATATACCAGAATACACCTGATATCCAGAATAATCCAAATAGTGATGACTGTGTAGGGAGTGTTCTGAAAATGTTCAGTTTAAGACAAGACTTAAAATTAGATTCTTTGAAAGCATGTCTGATATTTGACCTCTGTATTCGATGCAGGTTGTGCTCTATAACTTATGTGAGACTTCAGCCATATATTAGAATTCATAAATAAATTCTGCAAGGAACAGGGAAAAGAATTGACAGACACACTGATTGCACTGGGGCACTCCACTATTTACCTGTATTTGTTGCTATTTTTCTGACACAACCATCAACTCTATACAAATTATTTTCTCTGGTATTCACAAATGCATCATAGATTGACATGTTATCCTGGTTCTGAAGGCTTTTGAATTTGTTTTCCAAATCAGATAAGGTTTTAGGGACCTTTAAAATTGACACAAAAATAGGAAAGAAAGATGTAAAACCATTTTGTTTTCCCAATATATAATATAGTTTTAATTTGTTAATTTTTATCTGCTAGTTCACTTTTAGAGAAAATATACAAATTGGGAATTTTTTGTTTTAGATACATATAAACATGTAAATATACATGTTTAATGGTGTGCCACGTCTTCACTACATATCTTTCACAAGTCATGTCCTGAGAACCTAACATAATAAAAAAGAATGCTTTTTCTCCATTCAAATAATTACTGCAAGGTATATAGAAACAAAACAAAACAACAGAAAGATATTAAAAAAAAAAAAAAAAGCATGAACATTTTCATTTTATAAATTGAATTATTTTTTCTAGTAACAGTGAACATATTTCTTTTTTTATTTCAATTAAATTGGGACATACCTTTCTTGTAGTAAGTAGGTCATCATCAGTCATACATTAAAAGTTAGCTGCAGAACTCAATATAAAGATATTCCGCTTTAGAGGTGTGCACAGAATAGTATCTACTTTCCATCCATTGTTTATGTAATGCCTTAAAAATAGTGATTAGAAAAAGAGTGGCAACTTGTTTGAATGGTGCACGTCAATGAAATGTGCTGACAATTGTGCAAAGATTAGTATCAATATTTGGAATTAACATGGCACAAAGCTATATAGATTTGGTGGGTTGACATTGGCGGGCTGCCAGACCCCCACCCAGCTGCTCTCTCTCCTTGGCAGAACTGGAGGAGAAAATGTGCAGAAAAAGCTTATGGGTTGAGATGAAGACAGGGAGATCATTTATCACCTACCTTGCCAGGCAAATCAGTCCCAACTTGGGGAAAATCAGTTTAATTTATTGCCAATTAAAATACAATGGCATAGTGAGAAACAAAGACAAAATAAAACACCTTCCACACACTTTTTCCAGGCTCAGCTTCACTCCTTCATTCCCAACTCCTCTACCTTCTCACCCAGCCCGGAGCAGTTCAGGAGGTTGTGGTCAGTTCATTCCTCCTTCTTCACAGTTTTCTGTGCTCCAGGGGAGTCCTTCAGTGGGCTGCAGTCCTTCAAGATAAACCTGCTCCAGTGTGGGTGTTTCATGGGCTATAGTTCCTTCCAGACATGTCTACCTGCTCCACGGGTAGCAGGAGAATTTCTGCTCCAGCACCTGGAATGTCTCCTCCCTCCTTTCTCTTACTGCTCAAAAGGCTATTCTTCACTCATTTTAGTCCCCTTCCTCAAGAAATGCCTATCTGGCATTTTCTTCCTTTTTTATTTAAAGTTTATTTAAAGTTTATTTAAAGCTTTCCCACAGGCACCCTTATCTTGACTGATGGGCCCAGCTGTGGCCTGCAGTGGGGCCATTGGAGCCCTCTGGAACCAGCTGGGGCTGGCACGGGGCAGCCCTGGCCTCTCCTCACAGAGGCCGCCCCACTGCCAATGCCTGTCCACCTACCCCTAGTACAGTGTATTGAAGAAACAAGGAGAGTAAGTTGTCGTTTCCTTTTGTTTCTGTGATGCCTACTTTCCTTCTTTTAGCAAGATATGCAGACAGCATTCTCACCTATTGTAATTAAGTTATACAGTTCATACATACTGGAGACCTGACTCGTATGGCAGCTGTTTGCTATGCTTCAATATATTCGTATGCTGTGTATTTTACTTCTCTCCACAGCTGAAAGAACTAGACAATAAAATAATTGATAATACTGTCTCTTACATTAACATGTCAAAATTCACAAAAGGTATCATAAAAATATCAAAGTGACTCTAATACAAGCAAAACACATGAAAATATGTATATTGTTTGCATAATTCTATGAATGTCTTCCTACTTTCTGGAAGTACTTCCTATTTTATTTATTGCTTTATATCAGGTATAAAGACATGTATTTGCAATATTGGATATGAAGTGAAAGAAATTTAATTCTTTGTTGATAAAATACAGAAGTTCTCCCTTTCAGGTTCCTCTTTCAATGAAATACAGATTCTAACAGCTCTTGGTTTTAATTACAGAAAAGCATTTGGAATGAAATTTTCATGTTAATACCACACATAAAGATGAAGAAAATCAAAGATTGCCTTGTTTTCTTTGCAGGTTTTTCAGGCCAGTACTGTGAAATAGAATTGAATGAATGCGATTCAGCTCCTTGCTTGAATGGTGCTGTCTGTCAGAATGATGTCAACAGATATGATTGTTTTTGCCCTGAAGGTAAGTTGTTCAAAATAATTTATTTTTATTTTCTCTGACAATTTTTAAAATTGCCTTCAGTCTGCAAAATATCTTCTTGACAGTCTAAAACCCTTTTCTTTTTTTTAAATTTCTGTCTCTGAAGATAAGTTATTCTTTAATGAAGTCTCATTTGCATTTTTGTCCATCAAGGTACCCAATAAAACAAGCACACTCAAAATGAATGGAGGCAGATATGTGTTACATTTATCAAACAAAACCTCATGATTTTACCAAAAGCTGAATAAGTGAAGGAAAACATAAATGTGTAGCATGTGAAATTCACAGAAAAATGTATGAATAAGCTTACAAATAAAATATTTTATCCTGATTTACTAATTTGCTGTTTTGTGACTGAGCATAAGAAGCAGACTATCGTGGCCAAAATAATGATTTTATAGTAGTTCTTCAGTATGAAAATGTATTAAAATTTTCACAGACAAAAAGAACATGTCTTTCAATACTTTTGGTCAGTTTCTGTAAAAATGCATATGGCCCAGTGTATGAAAAGTATGTGAACAAATGATTGGTTTCAAGAAAAAAAAGTAGTTCAAGGAAAAAACAAAAAGCTTTAAAGCATTTAATATTACATTGTCTTTCTGCAATACTTTTTAAAAACATTTTTCTTCTGAATATTTGTATTTTTATAATTGTAATTTTAGTTTAAAAGAGTCAAGTTCATGCTTTATAAGCTGATAATTTGTTTCTGCGTTTTAAAATTTCTTATACTTGCTTGAGTTTAATCTCAAACAGTGCTGTTTTGTATGTTTGGACTGATGGTGAATTGATTTCGTAGTTTACAATATTTCAGTTATTTTTATACTAATACAAGCATTCTAGTGCTGATGATAACTTTAGAAGCTTATCACAAAAGATTAAACTGTTACAAATAATTCTTTTAAGTACAGCCTCCATCATTAGTTAGTTTAAATTAGAAGCCAAAACAGATATTGGAAAGCAGTTGAAAACTGAGCTTGGAAAAGATCATACTGCTGTTTACTCTTCCTGATCAGCTTACAGAAAAATAATTCTTGGCATCCACATTGATAATTTTGTGGCTTACTTGTTACCTGTGAGACATGGGTCTGATTAAACTGTGATTGCAAACGAGAGCTGTTACTATATACATTATTAATGAACTCAGGGTAATTCTAAAGTTTTATGACTTAGGGATCAGTGGAAATTGGTTCCATGGTCAGTTTGAGAAATTATGAGAATATGGCTTGCACTGAGGGTGCTGATGGCTTAGCATTAGTCATGGTCTTTCTGCAGCCATGGCCTGTGACAGCACTAATGACAGTCATTTCGTAGCATGACCACAAATTAGAATACATTTACAAGAGCGTAAAATGTCATATATTGCAGAGGAGATTCTCCTGCAATTTCAGGTATTAAAAAAAAATAAAAATCTTTTGGACTTCTTAGCTTGCTAAAAGTCACTATTACATGAGAAACAAATAGAGAATAAGTGGAGAAGTGACTATTTGAGAGTTGATTATTAAAACTATAATCAGATGCCCAAATCCCAGTACATCTGTAATGTTCTCAAAATGGCAGAAGATATACCAATTCTTTAGTTTCTGCTGAACATAAAGTTCAACTAGATTAATGAAAACACTGAATCCTAAAATTTGTTCTTTCAATTATTAGCTCTTTTTAAAGTATGTTTGATGGTCAAATTATTTTTTTTATTAATGATAGCACAGGAAAAGCTTTTAGGAAGATCTTTCAAAAAGAGTTCAAGATAATTGTATTGCAAGAGTAAATTGAAACTAATCTATTCTTTAGAAAAAAAAAAATACCCAGAGAAGGCACACACATAGCTGAATAATGCATAACACTTTTTTTTTTTTTTTTTTTTTTCCCCAAGGATTTGAAGGTCTTAACTGTGAAATGAACTTTGATGAGTGCACTTATGGCTTCTGTAAAAACAATTCAACTTGTTTGGACCTGATTGCAGACTACAGTTGTGTTTGTCCTCCAGGATTCACTGGTAAGATATATTGTACTCTGGATAAGGCATTAAATAGTTAAATGTTTATTTACTTTTCTGAAAATAAATTAAAAAAAAAAAAACTCTTTGTGATTGCATTTTGTTGAGTATTTTAGCATTAATAGAAGTAAATTTAATATTGATAATCTGCTTTAGCTTCCTTACTAAGATGATAAAAAAATGAAAAGTGTGTATGCTTTTAGACTAATTGATAGAAAACAGAACTATATTTTGACTAGATAAAAAGTGTTCAGAAAATACATAGCCCATGAAAAATATTATTTCATATTTTCCTAGGCATGCAACAATAGCTATAGTTGGTGGTATTTATCTTCAGAAGATCATATCACAGCCATAATTTTCTTGTGATTCAGATGGAAAAAAAAGAATACAATTTAGCAAGAGTACACTTTGTTCTTTTCAAGAAAGATGCCATCATATCCTTATGATAATTAGGTTGGAAATTACACAATTATTTGTGTGTACAACAGGCTTAAGAAAATAGCTCTTGCATCAGGAGCAGTCTTCATGAACCTACTTGCTGCCAGAAGCAGCTAACAGGATCATGGGGAAATCAATAAAACTGTCTCAGAAAATATGCTATCTTAACAACTAATAGGCTGTGATGTCAGGGACTGGAACACACTGACTTTCAGCTGCTGATTTCAGGGAAGCAAATGGAATGGCATTAGTATGATATGAGTGGTAACAAGATGAGCCGTGGCAGCAAAAAAATCATCATTTGCTGGGCAGTCTCAGCAATCCTATGAATTTAGTGGGTGTTCTATAAAAAGTAAAATGTGTGTGTACAGGGTGTTCAAAATCTGTGGTGACAGAAAAAGAAAAAAATAAAAGATCAATTATGGAAAGATGGGTTAAACGAATGAGTCAAGTGGTGAAGGATGAGGAGACAAATTTAAGTTACAAGAAAATAAAGCATTTGAGGTTGATAGTAACACCAATGACATCCAGTTTAGGAGAAAGTCATGTATTTTATCAATGGTTAACAATAGGCAGATGGGACATAAGGAATGTAAAATGATACACAGAAATGTAGAATCTGTGAAAGTAATAATAGTTGCAGTTCCCACAGATGTTTGCAATTTTGCTTAATTCATGCCAATGTATTCTAATATTATTCTGCATTACAAAACTGAAATGTGCTCTTTTTCCTACCAGATCATATTTTACTTTTTTCTTTGATAACTGGCTTTGTTGTTATGAATTTTTATGCCTATGTTACGTCAATTAGAAAATAAAGGAGGTGACCACAAAGTATCTGTTAATGTAAATGGGAGAATTTTTTAATGACACTTTTAAAATAACAAACTTAAAAAAATAAACAAAACAAACAACAACAACAGAAAACTCTCACTGCTGTACCACAAGGATCAAAACAGAAAACATATAACTTTTCTGTAGTAGGTTCCAAACAGTCAGTTTTAACTAGCGAATGCAGGAAAAGCTGTTCCTTTGAAAATACACCTACAGTTCTTCAGGATATAAGGGAGTTCACATTACAGAACCAGAACTATAAGGAGAATTTTGGGTGTCATGAAAGCCTGGAACAAGGTATATTCTCCCTAGAAGGAACACTTAATCCTAGATTCATACTGGTACAAGCAGTTTGCTAAGCTGTTCATTATAAGACAAAAAAGATTATTGTTCTGTCAATGATAAAAATAGTTACCAGTGGATGATAGGCAGATTTTAATGGATATTTTGAGGGCTATCAATAGTACATTATGAAAAGTGCTGTCTTCTTATTATACTGTGTTGTTGTTGTTGTTGTTGTTGTTGTTGTTGTTTGGTTTTGGTTTTTGGTTTTGAGATGGGACAGCTCCCACAAGAAAACAAATCAGCCAGTGCACTGATTCGAACTGGAAGTGGGTATAAGGGCCCTCCTTATTACACTGAGTATTTTCCTCCTGATTACACTGAGTATTTTCATTTGTGCTTTATGTTATTTGTGCAATAAATGCACAATCAGATGTTGTGGATGTCATTAAATCAGATCTCTCCATGCCTTCTGACAACTGCTTCATCCTCCCTAGAAATGGTCTTTGATGCCAAATACCGTATATTTGAGCTTGTATCTTCTATGAAAAACAGTAGTAAATCAGCATATTGTCCACCAATATTCTGATTTAATGCAAGATTTACTGATTTCAGTATCTTGCAACTTTCTGAATTGCCACTGTTTACTCATGGTACCCTTTATGTCGCATGTACTTCTGAGTACTAGGACTGATGTAAATGTACCTGGTAGATATTGCCATAATGGCAGTGGTATACTCAAAATAAGTTTAGAAGCAAAAGGAAACACTGTACATACAGGAATTTATTGTTCATCTAGTTAATATTTAAGCAATGTAGAAATCCGTATTATATAACAGATACAGAAAAACATCATTAGCAGGAGAGTCAAAATTATTATACCAGAAAACCTGCTGTTATCTACCCATTTTCTTTGTTATGTTCATCCTTCCAGTGTCCCTTCTGAGGAAGACAAGGAAAAGCCTTTTCTTTTCTATGAAATCAAACCTTGCTGTCCTGGTTTCAGTTAGGACAGGGTTAATTTTCTTCCTAGTAGCTGGTAGAATGCTATGTTTTGGCTTAGGATGAGAAGAGTGCTGATGACACCCCGATGGTTTAATTGTTGCAGAGCAGTGCTTACACCAAGCCAAGGACATCTCAGCTTCTTGCTCTGTCCTGCCAACGGGCAGGCTGGGGGTGCAGCAAGAGCTGGGAGGAGACAGACCCAGGACAGGTGACCCAAACTAGCCAAAGGGGTATTCCATACCATCTGATGTCATGCTAAACAATATATAGGGGTGGCTAGCTGGGGGAGGGGGCCGGACTGCTCGGGGTTAGGCCGGGCATCGGTCAGCGGGTGGTGAGCAATTGCATTGTGCATCACTTGTTTGTACACATTAGTAGTAGTAGTACTATTATCATCGTTGTTATTATTATTATTGTTATTATTATTTTCCTGTCTTAATAAACTGTCTTTATCTCAACTCATGGGCTTTACTTTCCCATTTCTCTCCCCCATCCCAGAGAGGGAGGGGGAGGGTGAGCGAACGGCTGTGTGGTGTTTAGCTGCCAGCTGGGTTAAAACACTACACTTGCTTTCAAATGCCCTCTTGTGGGAGTCAGCATACACAGAATTACTGCAATTATCCCATAGTAAAGAACTATTGGACAAATAGACAGATGGTGGCAGTGCCATTTCCTTCCATCACAATATTTTGTTGGGTTTTATCAAGTGGAGGGCTTACAAGCACCTCTAGCAGTTGAGACATGTAAAGACAGTCCATGTCTGTTAATCCATGCCTGTTTACTTAGCATATTCTATTCAGATGTAGAACCTGTGCTGTAAATCTGGCAAACCTCTGCCTATCTGGGTAACATTCATCCCATTCTCTCAAAAGCAACATGAAGGTTCTCTGTGTAGGAGAAGTGCATAGGGCCAATAAAACAGCAGTCTCATCTAAAATCAGTCATAGAATCATAGAATCATAGAATATCCTGAGTTGGAAGGGACCCATAAGGATCATCAAGTCTGACTCCTGGCACCACACAGGGCTGCCCAAAAGTTTAGACCATGTGACTAAGTGCACAGTCCAATCAGTTTTTAAATTCAGACAGGCTCGGTGCAGTGACTACATCCCTGGGGAGCCTGTTACAGTGTGCAACCACCCTCTCGGTGAAGAACCTCTTCCTGATGTCCAGCCTAAACTTCCCCTGCCTCAGTTTAACACTATTCCCGTGGGTCCTATCACTGGTGTTTACAGAGAATAGGTCACCTGCCTCTACATTCCCCCTCGTGAGGAAGTTGTAGACCACAAGGGTCTACAACTCAGTCCTGAGGGTTGCTGCTGCAGCTGGTGTGGGGGGAAGCTGAGGCCCCAAGAGGACAGCCCTGCTGCCTCGCATCTGGCCTGCCTCCTCATGCCCAGCATCACTGGCCCTTCCCAAACTGGGCCTGCTTGGTGTAAAGGCATGGATGGGACCTACAGGAGCAGTAGTAGTGTGTGGAAGGATACATCTCCAAGGGATTTTCCTTTCATTGGCTGTGGAGGAATGGTTAAGTGAAGTAGGCCATGTGAATATTGAGCAACTAGGAGGTCGCGAGCTAACAAAGTATCGAACGCAGCTCATATGAGTCTGAGAAAGTGCGTAAGTGAGCCTGAGAAAGTACATAAATGCGGCCTGGGAAGGAACGTAAGTTCTGGGAGGTTTCAGGGAGGTTTTAGGGAGGTTTCAGGGAGGTTTCAGGTACAAGGACATGATATCTGTTGGTGGTCTGGGAAAATACTAACTGTGTTATTTCGGTGGGAAACTAGCTGATAAAATAGAGAAATGCACTAACCAATCATGAGCTTAGCTTTTGCAATATGTATGAGCTAATTATATTGAATTAGATAAAAGACGACTGAGCTATTCAATAAATCGAAGTTCACTGATCACTCATATTGAGCGTCTGTGTCTTCCTTCCGTCGACAACAAATGTCCTTGCAACAATTGGCCATATGGCTGAGATGGGCCTGATGGCGGTGCCTTCAGCCTCACACCTTTCTCCTCCAGGGCCCCAGCAGGTCCCCTCTGGTTTATAACTGAAACAGCAGTGCTGGGCTCCTTGTAGACTTCAGCACAGTTTCCTCAAAAATGAAACCACATCCTTTTTTTGTTGTTGTTGTTTTCACTTCAGAGAAATTTTATAGAACAAACCTATGCCTGTCTCCACTGGGGAGAAATAACTCCAAAGTGTTTTTTACTTCTTACTTGAGTCATTTCACTGTCTTACCAACCAATTAATTTAACCAGCTGAGTAGAAAAGCTCAGAAATAGGGTGAGCTTGTTCAGCTGAATGGCATGCATTACTGTTAAGTTACTAAAATCAAAGCACAACTAGCCAGAAGTGAAGGGGACCTGCTGTGGTCCTAATTTTGTTAGGTTTTGTCATGTATGCTTTCTGGATGTAGGAATAATTTGGAATAGGGATGGATTTATTTATTTATTTATTTATTTATTTATTTATTTATTTATTTATTTATTTATTTTTATGTTGGGAAGAGAAATCCAGGAAAGCAAAAGGCGTATATAAGCTCCAAGCTGCTGATGAGAACACCATGCTTGCTCTCAGAGGTAATCATAGAAATAGGTGATACAAATTAGCTGGCTGTGGATTAGTACTAATATTTATGATTCACAAATGTGATTTATTTTATTCATCACATATATCCACCAGTCATAGCATAGTTAAAAGTAATTGTCATGGTTCTGCCAGGTCCCATTAGCACTTAGCACTGAAGTTTATTCTAATTTATATTCATGAGATTCTGACTTCCTCACTTATATCATGGTCCATATGAATGCTCTATGGGTAACATGATCCTTGTTTGAGGTTTTGCATCTCTCTTGTTCGTGTTTGTTATTATCTTAAAACAGTATGAACTAGCAGTCTAAATCTACCATCAGCTGAATGTTGATTTAAATAAGTCTCTAAGCTTTGCAAAACAGAATAAATACATTTTCAAGCTTTCTAAAGATCAAATCTATATATTTCCCTTTGGTATGTCTCATACTATGAGTTTGAAGAATCCTGTAGTGGCTACTCTGGCTGAACAAGTGATTGCTGCAACACTGAACATTTATAAATCAAGATTATAAAAGGCAGTGTGGTGTCTTCTAACTCAACTCACTCCAATGCAAGGCAAAAAGAGAAATCTCTTTTGTGCTTTAAAAAATCTTTTCTTGTGTATTCAATTTCTGAGGTTTTCTAAGGTTTGTTTTCAATGAGTCTGCAAAAGCTGTCCTCAAAAGTTTTTTTGAGGCAGGATGATCTAGATGTTTTCAGTTAATGTCAGTACCTCTGCAGTTTAAAATCATTGAGTCCCTCCATCATCCATTCCACGCTAATCATCTCCAGTCCTGCCCTCAATGATTCAAAGGAATGAACTGGCATAAGAAATCTTCTGGTGCTCACCCATCTTTAGAGTCATGGTTAGCCTCACATGCATCTCATGCATCAGATTATCGTTCCACATCCTTAGCCCTTACAGAAGCAGGCCAAAAGCGAGGTATCCTTTTCTCCCATGTCTCCTAATGACTTAATAAAAACAAAGTACCTATATCTGATCTCTAGACTGAGCACTGATGCTTTTCAAACCAAACTAAAACCTGGAGACAGAAGACTGAACAGGGACAAGATGGTTTCCCTGGCTCCTGGCCACCACAGCTCTATCTCAGAGTAGGCTGCTAGGATGGGACTGTTCTGCTGGGCTGCTGGTTTTGAGAAACACTCCAGAAGGCGAGTCACCTAGGGCAGGCTTCCTACAGTGGTGTGTGCAAACCTGACATTCTGGAAAACAAACACTATCTATGCATATGTGGAGCAGTATTCAATATGCATTTCTTCGGTTATTAGAGAACGTTTATCGTCCTGTCTAATGTATAAGCATACCTGCTTCCCCTCAAAGGAATTCAGCTTAGAACACTGAGTGGAAAAAAAGATTAGTCGAGTGCACAAAAGTCTGTTTAAGTTTCATCATGCTGCAAATTACATTACATAAAATTTTTGATAGCCTAATACATTAAAGAAACTATTGAATTGCATGAAAGAAAAACAAATCAATTATAGTTCACTAGTAATGTTTTTTTCCAGTCATCTAAAAAATAAGCAAAGTCTATTTTTATGAGAAATCATATGGCACATTTTTCCAATAGTTTCTCATCTGCAAACACTAAGCATGATTTGTTTAAATTAGAGGGTGAATAATAACAGTCAGAACCATCTGAAAAAAAGATAAGTTAATTCTTCAATCAAAAATTTAATTAGTTTATGTAGGATTTACTTTATCACTGCTCTACTTGAGGTGTTATGAGATTATTTTTGTATTTCAGTTTATCCCTTTTATTTTAGATATGATTTTTTTTCAATGGTGATGCCAATTGTCATGTATAATATAAACTATTTAGAACAGAAATGAATATCTTTTGGTGAATGGGTGTGTATTTAATTAATTTAGATAAATTGGAACATAATTTAAAATGAAGAGGTTTATTTTTCAATAGATTAAAAAAGATAAAAAGATTGTAGGTTGTTGGGAGGCCCTTATCAATTCAAAAATGGAAAGCCATCATGTCTAGAAAAGCTCATATTGTGATTAAAGCACAAGCGCAAGACTGGAAAACATTATTAAAATTTTTGTCTTCCTGAGTTACTGTAGGAAATTATCCAGATTTTCATTAACTCCCTACTTTTTCTATAAACCATTTCTCTTCTCTCTCTCTCTCTCTCTCTCTCTCTAAATGTATTTATATTATAAACAGTTAAGGTCACAGAATCACAGAATAACAGAATGGCTGAGGTTGGAAGGGACCTCTCTAGATCATCTGGTCCAACCCCCCTGCTCAAGCAGGGTCCCCTACAGCTTATTACCCAGGATTGTGTACAGGCAGCTTTTGAGTATTTCCAGGGAAGAAAATTCCGCAACCTCTCTGGGCAACCTGTGCCAGTTCTCAGGCACCCACGCAGTAGAGATGTTTTTCCTCTTGTTGTGACAAAACTTCCCATGTTTCACTTTGTGCCCATTGCCTCTTGTCCTATTGCTGGGGACTACTGATAAAAGTCTGACGACATCCTCTTGACACCCTCCCTTCAAAAATTCATATCCATTGATCAGATCTCCTCCGAGCCTTCTCTTCTCCAGCCTGAACAGGCCCAGCTCCCTCAGCCTTTCTTCATGTGAGCGATGCTCCACTGCCTTAATCATTTTAGTAGCCCTTAACTCACTCCAGGAGCTCCAAGTCTCTCTTGCCCTGGGGAGCCCAAAACTGGACTCAGGACACCAGGTGGAGTAGAATGGGAAGATTGCCAAAGGCAGTGCTCTTCCTAATGCACTCCAGGATACCATTGGCCTTTCTTGGCCATATTGCTGGTTCATGGTCAACTTGCTGTCCACGAGGACCCCCAGGTCCTTCTCTACAGAGCTGCTTTCTAGCAGGTCAGACCCCAGCCTGTACTGGTGCATGGGTTTATTCTTCCCCAGGTGCAGGACCCTCTACTTGCCTTTGTTGAACTCCATGAGGTCCCTCACTACCCAATACTCCAGCCTGTCCAGGTTGCTAAATGCCAGCACAGCCTTCTGGGGTATCAGCCACTCCTCCCAGTTTTGTGCCATCAGTGAACTTGCTGAGGAGGCATTTTGTGCCTTCACCCAAGTCATCTGTGACATCATAGAATGAACATTAACATGCCACTACAGTGAGCACCATTTTTATTTTTGCCTGCATCTGACTGCACGTGTAAGAATAACATATGGATATCAAGGGAGAATCTCCTACTGCTTGAAGTTTTTTATTATAACTGGCTCAGTTAACCTGCTAGGACCAAATTTCATGTTATGACAAGAATAATTAGTGAGTGAATTCTGGTATGAAAAAATCTGTCTCCTGACAGTTTGCCCAATGCACGTTTTCCATTCCTCCCAAATATTCTGTTACTGAGTTTGGAAAATGGAAGGGACATCTTACATGAGAACAGTTTCTTCTAGGTTTTGGGTTGTTTTATTTTGTTTTGTAGCAGACAGCTTCTTTTCTGAAAACTACAACAACAAACCCACAAAACACCTCTTGGATGAAGTCTGTTATTCCACACCATCTTAGCAGTACCAGCTAGCATTGTACCACAGGTTTTGATACTAAATGATATTATGATATCTGGCTGTGTATTTAACAACAATTCATCTTTGAGCATTCTTTGGTAGTACCATACTAGAAATGGTCTGACGCTATCAGTTTTAGAGAGACCACACTAAGTAGTAGCCATACGTTATTCCATCTTCAGTGACACAGTTGACTTTTTTCTTCTTCACTCTTCAGTCTTTGTTGTGAATTTTTTTTTTCTATTTTTTTTACACCTTCCTATTACTCAGGTCTGCAACTTCCTATAACTTCTGATTTTGCTATATTTGAGGCATTTTGCATACGTTAAGCATTTGTCCTTTGTCCTTTTTGTTACCCCTAGAATTTTGTTTGCCCAGCTCTATTTGCATCACTACCAGTAACTGACCACAAGAGACCTATTAATAGCCTTGGAGTCTTCAGTGTCATCCTACATACACAACTTCAAGGCCTATACTCTCTCTCCTGTACTCCTTCAAGATGCAGCCTTAGGGTTATAATTAGTTCTTTCTATCGAATTCTACAGAATTCTGTAACTACTGGTTATTCCTGTCTACAACTTATTAATTATAACAACATGCAATTGTACAAAACTAAGGAAAACTAAAACAAATGAGAGAAGATCTACCTGGCCATTAGAGGCCTCAACCCTGAGGCCTCTGTTGTTAGTTTGATGCAAAACCTGTGGCCTGATGCTAGCAATGGCAATTCCATATATACTGGGCTACATGGGTGCAGTGGTGATGATGGAGGCATTACCCAAGAGCTAGACTCACTTCACTTGAATGGTGGGTGGCCAGAGACTGCTGCTTACCCAGATCTAAGGAGTGTCTGGGGCAGAAGGGGAAAAGTGTTAAATGCAGAGTGATGTTTTTAAAGCTGTTTTTATAACTTTTATCAGAAGTCTTCTTCCTTGGCAATTTTGCATTCAGACAAGAAACAGAAGTGCATAGATTACTTGCTCTGGTAACAGCAGAGCAGCACCTGACAGTTTTTCTAGGTACCTCCAGAGCATGTATGCTGCCCAAGGACAGGAAGTATATATTTCATATGATGACAAGGATGCTACAGGGATCAGCTCTCTTGAGGTGGGCTATTGGTGCCACAGAAATGTATCTGACTTGCAGAATTCTCTTTAATTTTTCCTAGAAAAGGAAAGCCTATAGCCTCACAGAATTTATTCTGAAAGCCTTCTAACAACATTGCTGGTTGCATGCTCTACATAAGGTCTATATACCAGAAGGCAGTTAATGTTGCCCATTAACCACCTTGTACTGAATCTAACTACTTAGTTTTGATTAAAGCACACATTGAATCCAAAAGCATTCAGTCCTGATTTGAATGCATGAAGAGAAGACAGAATATGACTGGCTTTTTCTTTTCTAATAGTAATCAACATCAGATTTAGACATTTATATTAAATATTTTGTTTATATTCTTGTCTTCAGCTTTGAGTTATTGTGTCATTACCTTTGCTACACAAAATGAAAAAACCTCTTACTACCCAAGTATTTTCTCTTTGTAGAAACACTTATACACTCTAATCAAGTCATTTCATGTTTTTGTTTGTTCTAAATGAAGCAGATGGAGGTCTTTAAGCTTTTGCCAACAGCACACTTTTTTCAGTGGTTGAATAAGCTGTGTAGCTTTTCCTGCATATTTTCAAATATACAAGACTTAGGACTGTATGGAACTTTGTAGGCAATGCTTTATGCAGAGGTAAAATTACCCTTACACATAAATGCTCCTGATTTTTTTTTGTTGTTGTTGTTTTTGTTAATACATCTAAGAATTATTATTTTTTTGTCACAGCATTGCAATAAAGCTCATATGCTGAAGTAATCATCAGCAGTCCTTTCCAGAGGACTGCTTTTTCCTTAAATGTAGTTCAGCTATGGTTTAGTAGCTATATCTTTAGTAGCTACATGTCTTTTTCCTTACTTGTATCTGGCAGCAGTGAAAACTAACCTGCAGTACACTAAAAAAATGTACTATTTAACTAAACAAAATTTATCACAACATTTTGATTAGTGCATATGAATGGTCTCATGTAGCAGAGGTATACAGGCAAGGAAGTGAGAGAGGAAATGCAGTACATGGTGAGTATAGGCTGAGAGTGTCAAAAGCTGTACCACTCCCTTCATAATAGTAGGTTTTTCTATCTATCCATATGTATTTGCAACTATATACATATGTGGTCTGCATGAGGAATGTGTTTCCTTCTCCTTGACAGTGTTGATGTTTTCGTTATGCACTGTGTGTTCTTTGCTTCTCTTGACTACTGCATGCCTGGACTCACCTCTGTCTTATCTGGCTACTACAGAAATGTTTTTTGATGGAGAGACAGAGTGGAGATACAAATCTGGATAGAAGCACAAGGCTCCAAAGTGGGAACTCTGTTATCACATACAAAAAGACATAAGACCTTTCCTATCTTACTTTAAATTTCCTAGACTTTTGAAATGGATGTCTCTTGGTCCTTCCTTACATGACTACAGATTTGGAATACTTCTTCTTTACACTGCCATGAGGCACAGTGAATTTCAAGAAAACCCAATTCACTACACAAACATAAAAGCCCTTGGATCTTCTTCAGTGTCATAAATAGTGCAGGTGTCAATTACATAATCTTAACACTAGAAGAAAACACTAAATACTGTCTATTCCAGCCTCATCCCAGCAGAAAACAACTACTATACTGTGTGATTCCTGACATGTAAGTCTCACTTTATCTCAAAGATATCCAAAGACATTCCTCATTTTCCTTAGGCAATCTATTCAGTGTGTTGTTATAGTAGCCATTGGAAGAAGTTCCTTAATGCTTAATCTGAGTTTCTCTCATAGCAGCTTAAAAGCATTACTTCTTATCCTGTTGGCTATGGACATGGAGAACTAAATAAATTTGCAAAAACCTTTTCTTATTTGATGATTGTCATCATATTTCTATTCAAATCTTCCTTACTTAGGCTTTACAAATCCATCTATTGTTTTTGTTTGTTTGTTTGTTTGTTATCCTAAGACATGACCCTTTGTAGTTCATTTTTGTAATGCAGCTCTGAACTGTTCTCATTTGCTCAGCAGAGAAGAGGTCATGACACTGAGTCTGCTGGAGTTCAATAAGTATTTGGACAACACACTCAGACACGTGATTTAATTTTCAGGTAGTCTTCTGTGGAGCTAGGAGTAGGACTTGATGATTCTTGTGTCTCCCTTCCAACTTGGGATATTCTGTGATTTTACATTATTTTTCTTGAATGCAGCTCACTGCACAGTGCAAAGCATTCCAAATGCATCTTTACCCCAGCTAGACATGAATGGAAGGATTATTTAATGCATCTAAGTGGTTATGTTCCTTTCTCTATATCTCTATTTCTCTATTCTCTATTCTATTTTTTGTTCCTACTTAACTTGTGTTCTCATGTATCATATCTTCCACTTGTTCTTAATGTATAAAATTTTTTATTTCAAACTTTATCTCCAATTTGACAAAATTTATGAAGACTTCTAATCCTGTCCTCCAATGTACCTTTTTGTGATGCCATTAATAAACTTATTCTGCTATCCACCATTCAGATTGTTGGTGAAATTCTTGAAAGGAACTAGTTGCACTGCAGACCCCTTCCAAAATCTCTGCAATTTATTAATTAATTTTGGTAATAAACCACTGATAACTAATGAATGTGGCTTTCTAACAATTTTTACCCATCCAGTAATATTCTCTTGTCATTCATATCTAGTCCAATTATCAGTATGTCGTGTGAAATAGCAGCGTAGCAGCAGAAACTTACTGAAATGTGAAATATTACGTATGCTTTTTTTTTTTTCTTCTTTTTTTTTTTTTTAAATCCACAAGGACTGTAGTTATGGCTTAGAAGGGAATTGCTTTGCTTACATAGGATTCTTTTTATTATTATTATTATTGTTGTTGTTGTTGTTTTAATTAGGTTCTTACAAGTAATCAGTTTAATAAGTTTTTCCCATGTTTTCTCCAGGAACTGAAATTACACAAATGGATCTATAATTTCACTGCTCCATCTTTTCTTCCTTTTTAAAGGCTGACATTACTGAGTCTTTAGGTACTTTAGGTACTTTACTGTCTTCCACAGGTTCACAAAGAAAACCACTAAGTTTTTATCAGCCAGCTCTCAAAGTACCCAAGGGTGAAGTTCATCAGGTCAACTTGTCTGAACATCCAACTCTTCTGAACATTCTCTGCCTGTCTTCTTTATTCAGTACTGAAGTCTTGCCCTTTAATCATAGGTATCAATTATAATAACAATCTGCTTGGAGCTGACCTTTTTTGTAATGATTGAAGCAAAAGAAGCATTAAATAATTTGGCATGATTGCCATTATCAGTAGCTATCCTTCTCCATTGAATTAGCCTTCTCCATAAACCATACCTCTCCTTCATCTTTAAAACTGAAGTACTTACAGTATGATTTCTTGCCTCCCTGCACATCCATGATAGTTACATCTTATATTGTGTCTTAGCTGTTATAATTCTATGCCAACATATTTATTCTGTACTTTTTAGGTTATCCTTCTTAGCTCAGGTTAGTTTATCTTAGGTTAACCTGAGCTATTTTCTGTTAGTTGTGCATTTTCCATCCTTTGAAAACCATGAACTGCTAACCTGGTCTCCTAATACCTAGGCTCTTTCTCCCACAAAAATATAATTCATCCTGATAATCTTGCAGAAGTTTTCTTACTTATCTTTTTATTTTAGCTTAGCCTCTCAGCAGGTTTCACATCACCAATTTTTTGCATTCCTTTTTTGCATTCCTAGTGATTTTTCTGAATTCTTTTGCTTTTATGCTGTACATCCCCTCTCTTCTCCCTTTGCATGGGTCCATTGCTCTCATCTAAATTCTTCGTATTATGTTTTTAATATTCAGAGACTACTCTTCTCTTTTGCTTAGCATCAAATCTCAGAAAATATCTGTTGTTGTTGCTATCTCCACTACTGAATAAAAAGGTTGCAATAGCACATTCAAAGATCTATGCATTTTTGAAAGATAATTCCTTTCCAAAATGATGTTTGGGTTGTTAAATTCCCCACCATTCCAAGTCCTATGTTCTTAATAGCTTCTTATTGAGAGAGAGAGAGAGAGAGAGAGAGAGAGAGAGAGAGAGAGAAAGAAAGAAAGAAAGAAAGAAAGAAAGAAAGAAAGAAAGAAAGAAAGAAAGAAAGAAAGAAAGAAAGAAAGAAAGAAAGAAAGAAAACAAGCAGGAAATAAAGATTGTAAAAATTATACACTTCTGCCTCCTTCCTGTTTTTAAATAAGTATTTTACAGAAACAGCAGAAAAAGGTTGGCTTTTTTCTTCCACTGTCTTCCCATCAATTTGGCTCCAGCCCATTGATTTTGGTTTTTATGTAGATTCAATTTTTACCAGTTAGCTCAGAAATTATCACATGGTTAAGGAAGACAAAACTATCAGGTGGCACCATCTGCCAGCCATGCATTTATTCTTAGGATGAATCTATCATTGTCTGAGCTTTGGTCATCCAAGACGGAACACAGAAACCCTACTTTAATTCCTACTCCTAGAGTTTCATACTCACTTGTAATTTTCTCACATAGCTTGTAGTACAAGTCAGTGGGGTAAACTTCAGTAGTTCCTTAGACTGAGATTCCTGGGAGACATTACCTATCTCTTATACCCAATTTGAGTAATACCCTTCCATCACTTTCTGGGTAGAATAGCAACCACTATTTTGCTTACTCACATCAACAACAGCTACAGTTTTCATTGTCCATCACTGGAGCTGTTAATATCCAACATCGTTCCTTGATTTTGGTTAAATTTTGGATCAGAAAGATCCCAATATAATTAATAACAGGTTGCTCCAAATTATTGCAGTGCACAACAGATAGATGAGGAACTGTGACTTTTCTTCAGTATGTCTGAGTTGTTTTCATACATTATATTGTATTTTAATGTTGTCTTCTACATGTCTTCTATACATGCTTCTGCTACATTTTTTGTTGTTTCAGATTTGAATTAATTTGAATTTCAGCTCAATTAAATATCTAAAACTAAAGCAACAGCTGAAATAATTTGTTTTCTGTTGGGATCTAAGAAGTACTTTTTAATCTAAGTATGGAAGTAACTTTGAGATTTTTTTTCTTATTGTTACCAAGGTTATTAAACCTCTTAAAAAGTATTTAAAATATGGTATATAGTTATAGTAATTACAGTGTTGAGATATAATGCTAGAATACACAGAAATATATTTGCAAATTTAGTTCATACTTATTTCTTTAAAATATTTAATTTGTTAACTATCAACTATGATCTATGAATAGCTGTAGTTTTACAGCTGTCAAGAAAATATAAAATAGTGTTTCCAACCTGGAAAAGTTAAATTATGCAGTTGTCACTTGTACTGTGAAGTAGCTTTTCTGCTTTCCCAACCCAGCATGATTTATAGTTTTAATGTTTCATTTTCTTTTCTGTCAGACAAAAACTGCTCCACGGATATTGATGAATGTGCCTTCAAGCCCTGCAAAAATGGAGGCCATTGCCAGGATTTGATTGGTGAATTTTACTGTAGCTGTTTGCCAGGTAAGAAATCAGGTGATATTTACATGAGAAATGTTCTGCGATATTCCTGAAAGAAATATGTTTTTTCACAGCTAAATACTCATTTGTTTGGCTTGAAAAGAGAGAAGGACTGAGCAGGCACTATTTAAGCGTACTTAACAATCGCTATGTGGCCAGTGTCACCAGAATTTGTTTACAAAACAGCTTGCATCCCAGAAGTTCTGCCTTGCAACACTGGTGAATGAAGAGTCTTAGAATGTCTGTGGTATTTATGGAAGAATCTTTGAGGAATCTTTCATTTCTCAGTCTTCTCAAAACCTAATTTTCTGGTTACCTTCCATAAATGTATAATATTTTTTTTCCTTCTTTTCTATTTGCAAAAATTATTTTCTTATTGAAGAAAAAAAAAAAAATGTGGAGAATTTATACGGTAGCTGTCATAAAGATTGTCTGCACCAAAGAGACTTACAATTAATAACTGAACTGAAGTCATCAATAATATCAGATCAATCTCTTTCCTGTCTTTATATGGCTTGGATAATTCCCATCAGATATAGAATGTCCTATAAATATATGAACTTACATGTTTCATTGTGGCTTTTTCTCTATAAAGCTGGATTGATGCTACAGGCCAGCCTCTACATATTGTAATGTAATGTTTTAATATAACCAGCTAATTTAGATGTGATACTTGTATAGTAACACTATTTTGTTGTTGTTGTTGTTGTTTTTTCCTGCTTTCTTTATCGAGAGTCATAGTCATCATGTGTTTGGAAAGTAGCAACTAAAACAAGAAAAGATAGTGCTCTTTCAGCTGTGATTTTTTTTTTTTTTTTTCTGATTTTTAGGACATTTTAATTAAACTTTGTTCCATTGTGTCAAGTTAGCAACTTAATAGTAAAATGATTGAGCTCATATTTGGACAGAGATATTGGCTTATAATGGAAAAGAAAAAAAAAAAAAAAGTGGTTAAAATTATGTCACAATAAAAATTATGTATATTTTTAATATAAGTTATTTAAAAATCATATACAAGCCATTTCATTTACTGTATAAGTAGATGGAAATATATTTAAATGTAAAATATAGAAATACCACTCACAGCAGCCAGCACTGCTACTAAATCACAGTGTACACGCATAAAAATAACTTGAATATATACACAAATACACAAATTTAGGTATTAGTAAACGTAGAGGCATGTGTATGTATGCATTATACATGCACATACATACAACCTCTTTTAAAATCTGAGTCTCCTGACAAACTTTCAGGATGCAGAATCCCTGTTCTGTCATTTTATTTTTTATTTATTACAATGGCTAATTTGTTAAGTCTGAATTCTTTTGTTGATATATTAGCTTAGTTTTACTTTTTAAATTGCAAAGCATGTGCCTATATTTCACTTCTTTTTCCATGGTGGATAAACTTAATGTCACACCCCTTTTTGCCACAGAGTATTTTGCTTTGTGCAAAGTGAAATATGAGCATGAAAACATCTGGCTGCTGTACAGGACTGAAATAGTGATATTAGAGTCAATGGTGTGCCCTGGCGGCCAAAAGGGCCAACCATATCTGGGGGCTCATCAGGCATTGCTAGACAGTCAAGGGAAGGGATTGTCCTGCTCTACTCTGAACTGGTGCAGCCTCATCTTGAACACTGTGTGCAGTTTTGGGCACCACAGCATAGGGACATAAAACTATTAGAGAGTGCCCAAAGGACGGCTACAAAAATGATGAAGGATGTACAGGGCAAGACATATGAGGATTACCTGTAGCACCTTGGATGTTCACCCCATCTGCTCTATGGGGACAAAGACAGGACTCAAGGGAACGGCATGGAGCTGGGACAGGGCAGGGTCAGGCTGCATGTGAGGAAAATGTTCTTCACTGACAGGGTGGCTGGACACTGGGACAGGCTCTCCAGGGAAATAGTAATAGCACTGAGCCTGTTTGAGTTCAAGAAGCATTTGGACAACACTCTCAGACATATGATTTCACTTTGGGGTAGTCCTGTGTGGAACAAGGAGTTGGACTTGATGAGCCTTGTGGCTCCCTTCCAACTCAGGCTGTATTATGATTCTGTGATATGCACAAAATCATTATTAAAATGATGTAAGAAATACAAATATGAATTCTTGGACTAAATACATTTTCTATTATTATCTCGAATATTCAGTAGGTACTTTTTTGAAGAAGAATAATTATCACATGTACGAAATACTGGATGAAAATAAATGACTTAGATGTTATTTAGTCTAAGAAGATAGACATATGCATACATGCATTAGATTTAAAAGAAGAAAGCAAGAAGTTTTATACATAAAAGAAGACAAGTGACATATAATAATTATGTGTCATAAGGACTATGATGACATAAAACAGAACAGCTAAGAGACCTAAGCAGTAGTCACAGCAGTTTCCAGGTTTCTTCAATGAACTGCAGGAAGTATCTATTAGAATCTTCCTCACTGAACAACATCTTTTGTCAGGTGGCTATTTAGAGTGACGAATAACTTCTGGAGGGTCTTGTTTGTGTTAGCTGCTTCTTTTTTAAGGAGTGCACACTGTCTTCACTTGACTGCTAACTGGGGAGTGTCAAGCACCTACTCAGCTGCTGCTTGGTGAGCAGATACAAATCTGGTAGGTAGGAGCACAGCTTATGGAGTGTAGAAAATGAAGGCTTTCCAAGTGCAAGACAGACCTTGAAACTGTGCTCAGGACTTGAGACCCATGCAATGGTCTGTGGACTGTGTGGACTGGACTGTGTGGTACAGGACAGTCTTCAGCATCAGATGAAGCAAATATCCCAGGCAAATCAGTCTTGATACAGACAGTAGTACTGAAGTATGATGTTGCCATGCAGGTTTTGATCTCCAGGGAATACTGCTTTCTTCTTCCTGGGGTGGGTATGATGTTGTCAGCTATGAAGAAGATGAGCAGACTGCAAACCATCACAAAGAATGAATGTAAGAGATCAAGCAGTAAGGTCTTTCCAAATACCCTGTAGAGGCAGAAGACTGAGCCACATCATATCTTGCTACACCACAGTTAAATGATTTGTGGTCAGTAGTACAAAGCCTAGTTGGCAATTGTTACCTATTGGCATTCATCTGGATTTGATACTGTCAAAAGCTGTCTAAAGTCTTCATTGGTGACCTGGATGATGGGGTGGGTTATATTCTCAGGAAATTCATAGTTGATATTAAACTGAGCCAGTAGTTGTGCTCACGGTTAGGGATGCTACTCAGAGGGACTGGATAAACAACAAGAATCTCATGGAGTTCGATAAACAAAAATGCAAGTCCTATACCTTTGGAGGAATAATCCCATGCACTAGAGAGGCTGGAGACCAACTTGCCGGAAAGCAACTTTGCCGAAAAGCACCTGAGAGTCCTGGTTTTCATCAAGTAGAACAGGAGTCAGCCATGTGCTCTTGGAGCAAAGGAGCATTCTGGGCTGCATTGGGAAGAGTGTACCAAGGCTGGAGGTGATTATTTTTCTACTCATTACTTGTGAAACTGTATCTGAAGGACCGTGTCTAAGTTTTGCACTCTCCAGTAAAAGAAAGATGTTGGAATACTGGGACAAGTCTATCAAAGGGCTGTGAAGATGGTTGGAGCCTGAAATACCTGAAGTACAAAGAGAGTTTGAGGGAATTAAACCTGCTCAGCCTGAAGAAAAGTCTAAGGGAAGATTTTATGGGGTATACAAATACTTCGTGGGAAGATTGGAGAAAGACTCTTAGAGATGAAAATCAGGACAGGGCAAGAGGTAATGAAAATGAACACAAGTTGGAACACGGGAAAATTCTGATGAGATATTGTTTTCTTTTTTAAAAAAAAAAAAAAAAAAAAAAAAAAAAAAAAAGCTAAGATGATTAACCATTGGAATGGGTTGTCCAAAAGGCTTGTGGAATCCCTGATCTTGAAGACATTCAGATCTGGTTTGGACAGTACCCTAAACAACATGATCTAGCTGGCTTTGCCGTCATTGAGGCTTGGCTGGGTGGCCTCAAGAAGTCCCTTCCAACATAAATTATTTTATGAGTCTATTACTGAAAAAGGAATCTTTACCCCATTTTATCTATACTTTGTAAATGTAATATTTCTAATTGTATTTGAATTGAATTACGTGTCCCTATATGCAGTCTTTAAGACTGCAAGCATTTGGGCCATATCAAAAAAATGTCTTTAATAATCATTAGGATGTCACCTTGTATCAATCAACTTTGTAGATGAAAGGAAAAAATATAGCGTATAGACAACGCTTTTCAAAAGTCAACATCTGTATGAATATTTTAAAACTTCTCAAAAGTCATTTTTTCCCTATGTGTTAATTTAACCTTCCACTAGAAAATGGTTTCACAACTATACTGAATTTTAAAAAGAAAATAAATAAATAAATAAAAGACAAACAAGCACTAATGTTGTAGCAAAAATTGGTTAATACTAACCTGTCGTAGAAAACTTGACTTGAAATGGTACACTAGAGAAGCACAGTTCAAGGAAGAAGTAAGGTGTTGCTGTTTATTACTTCAAGTTTATTACTTGGAGAGAAGTTAGCTGGTATTTGAGAAACTATCAATCTAGAAGATGTTGGAATTGCAGAAGGCATTCAGAAAGGCAATAAAAGTGATCACTGGAATAGAGTTACTGCCTTATGAAAAAGCGATTTTATAAAAGAAAAGGATAAGAGAAAGGAAGCTTTGAAAGAAAATCATGAAAGCATGGACAAAACTGAAAGCAGCGCTGTTGTCTACCAAAGCCTTTTCCCAAGAAACAAGAAGGCACTTGAAGAACCCAGTAGGATCTGGGGTTAAAACACATAGAAGAACTTTTAACAGATGACATTCATTTCTAAATTTGTTACCATAGAATGTGATCTAGCTAGACGATTTTAATTAGAATTTTTGGCAATGGATTAGCCAAGCACACAAACAAAAAGGCTACCAATGGATACCAATGGATACAAAATGGATACCAATGGATCTTCTGACATCTTTAATACAGAGTGGAACAGACTGCTGGAAATGGCTAGAATGCTGGAATATGCTCTCCCTAAACAGTCTCTCATTTTGCCACCCTCACAATTCTGGGCTAGATGCAACATTGCACTGATGATGCAGAGTGTTTCTTAGTTTCTTACAAGGCAGTCTCGTGTTTATGTATTTTACAAAAGCTAACGTCTACTACACAGCTTCTTTCCCATCCCTATCCATGCCTCAGTGATGTATCACCCCTGCTACACCTGCTACACCTAGCTGAATAAATAAATATTTATTTTGTATGTGGCATTAGTGCATGATTAGCAAGATTGCTAAAGAAGACTTTTCTTGAAGCAGACAATCCTAAAAGTTGATATGTTTGGGCTGATGGATTCAAGCTAGAATCAACTTTTGTTCAGCTTAATATGTTGAACCAGAGAAGCAGTAGTTCTGATTAAAAGTAAACTCATACACAGAAAAATTATAAATCAAATTCTTTATTTGGGAGGTTCCCTGTTCTAAAGTTTGCTGTACCATGAAATAAGATTGTACTTTCTTTTAAACATTTCTGGCAACTGTTTTTATGAAGTAGAAGTTTATACATGAAAGTTTTTACTCCAGGAAGAGAGTTTAGGAAAACTGTCACATTCTGTGACTGCAAAAAAATAGATTGACTAATTGAAACAGCGGATGGGAACTATTTGGGGAATCATTCTGTCTTTCACACTGCTACAGCACAATTACCCTTAATATACAATTTGTAAAGAATATTTTTTTGCTTTAAAGTTGCCTGATAAGGGGGTCAAATATTTTTTATGTGAAACTGTTCCTCAGCTTAACAACAATGATTTTCTTGGAACATAGTTTAAAAATTCTATTATCAATTTCTTGCTCCAAGTTACAATTTAATTATACAATTTGGAAGTCTTTTTTTTTTCCTCTTTCTACCTCTAACATCATCATTCTTTATAACAACATACCAGCATAGCATTCTTTCTAAGCATGCTCATCCTTTCAGCTATAGAAATGCTGTTGACCAGTCTGTTATCTGGTCCGTTATCAGTCTGTTAACCAACATGTTATCTCTTTTGCAAAGTCTTTATACTGAAACTTTTGTGGGTGGCCACATCCAAGAGATAACAGCATTTGACTCACAGTCCAGGAAGAGCGCTGAGGTCATTGATTATCAGAGCTGTTAGAGGTTGAAGGTTGTGCAGAAGGTTGTTCCCCAGGCAGGAAAGCCATCTGCCATTTTTTGCAAAGCCACACCTTTTCTGGTAGCGATGACTAAGAAGGAGCTTCAGTACGACCCCTTCCCAGGAGTTCCTTTTTGCATCTGTGCCTGATCCATACACAAGCCTTAGTTTTTCTCAGATATTTGTTAAATATATTTTTACTAACTATATTAATTCTTCTACATTTTTGAGAATCTTGATACATTTAGCTATTTTTCTAATAATGGCACTCCTCTCTGATAATGTCCAGACATTTGCTAATGTAGAAGGTCTGATAGCTCATTTCACTTTTTCATTAAAATCTTTAAAAAATTAAAGGCCATTTATTTGTTACTTTTTGTATATTTTAGTCATAAAATGTCTAGAGGAGAAAGGGGACCATTTTAAAATTAGCACAGGCTATGACAGTGAGTCCTCTTCAAAAGAACTGTGGTGTTTTAACATTGATGGGCAGCACACCACCACCACACAACTCTCTCGACTTCCTCAACAGTACAGGGGAAGCAAATATGATGGAAAAAGGCTCATAAGCTGAAGACAGGCAGATTCCTCACCGAGTACTATCACCAGCAATGCAGACTCAGCGTATGGGAGACTCATGTATTTTATTACCTGATGCTAACAGATTACAGCAGTAAGAACTAAAAGCAAACCAAAAACACCTTCACCACCCCTCAACCCCCTTTATCCACACTCTTCTACCTCCTCGCCTTGAGCAGTGCAGAAAAACAGGGAATGGGGGCTGTGGTCAGTACCTAACGCTTCATCCCTTCCACGGGATGCCGTCCTTCCCAAACTGAGCCTGCGGGGGCTGCCCACAAGCAGCAGCTCTTCAAGAACTGCTCCTACATGGCTCCGTACCACGGGGTCCATCCCCCAGAAGCAAACTGCTCCAGCACAGGTCCCCCACGGGTGAGTGGCAGCTTCCCCCAGACCCCTGCTCCTGTGTGGGCTCCTCTCCACGGGCTGCAGCTTCGGCCCAGGGCCTGCTCCTGCCCCCGCTCTCCATGGGCCGCAGCCTCCTCCAGGTCACATCCACCTGCTCCACCAGGGCCTCCTTCGCAGGGGGGCTGCAGCATGGAGATCTGCTCCATGTGGGACCCATGGGCTGCAGGGGGACAGCCTGCTCCACCAAGGCCTCTCCACAGGCCGCAGGGGAACTGCTGCTGCATGCATGGAGCACCTTCTGCCCTCCTGCTGCACTGACCTTGGGGCCTGCAGTGCTGGTTCACACCCCTCTCTCCCAGTTGCTGTTGCACAGCAGTTTTTTTCCCCTTTCTTCAGTCTGCTCTCCCAGAGGCCCACCCAGCGTCACTCCCTGGTTTGGCTCTGGCCAGCAGCGGGTCCCTTTTGGAGCCATCTGGAGCTGGCTCTGCTCTGACATGGGGCAGCTGCTGGGCTCTGCTCACAGAGGCCTGTAGCTTCCCACTACCAAAACCTTTCCAGGTACACTCAATGCAAGAATAAAATTTGCAAATATTCCAAAGTATTTGTAAAGGAGGGAAGTAGGAAAAATAATCTTGCTGGTCTATTCTTTCATTTTCAGTTCTGCAATGTAATGATTAACCTGTCCTTCCTCTCTTCCTTTCACCCCTGTAATACTTACGTTAACCACCACATTGTTTAAGCATGGCACAGGAAAGAGTGCCATTTATTTTAGCTTTCTAAGATGTATTAAATAATATGTTGAATAAATCATGGTCTCAAGAAATTCAGACATCACTATATTAGGGTGGTTGCTAGAATTTTCTGCATGCCTCAGCAAAAATGTCAGATGATTAATTATGGTAATAAAATAGAAGCATGCTGATCAATCCTAGCTTCAACCTAAGAGACGGGTGGAGCAAAGATGATAACCAGGCTAAGCAAAATTGTCCTATATGGGGAACTAGGACAGAATCTGGAACAGCAAATGTGTAACCCATCCTTCCTGCGCAGAACAAACATATTGCTGTACAACAGGCTTGGATCCTGAAAATGTGAAAAAATTACCTATTTTCACCTTCAGTATTATCACTTCTTTTTACCTCTAAAACGAAACAAAAAGAAACGAAACGAAACGAAATGAAAAGACCACCATTATTCAGAATTAAGCAGGAATAATTTAAAAATAGTCTGTAAATTATTCCTCACCAGAGAAGAAACACTCAAAAAGAAAGATTAAAAAAATATGAGTCATTAATGGGCATTCCTCCCATTGATTGGCTCAATGTACTTGGTCTGGTTGATACACATATAAAACACTTTTTTATCTGCTTTTTATGTGTGACCAAAAGTGTTTATAACACGCCTGTGCTTTTGCTATTGCTGAGCAATGCTTGCACAGTGTCAAGGCCTTCTCTGCCTTGGCAGCAAGGAGGCTGGGGATGTTCAAGGAGGGGACACAGCCAGGACAGCTGACCAAAGTGATATTCCATACCATATGATGTTGTGCTCAGCAGCAAAATTGGGACAAGGGCAGTTTCACAAAGTAGTCATTACCCAGAGACTGGCTAGGCATGGGTCTGCTGGTGGGAGATAGTGACTGACAGCCTTTGCATCACTTGTTTTGTTTTATTTTTTCCTTCACTTATTAAACTGTCTTTATCTGGATTCATCAGTTTTAACCACTTCAGTACTTCCAGTCCTCTCCCCGACCCTGCTGAGGGAAAGAAAGAGAGCAATCGAGTGCGGGACTTAGCTGCCAGCTTTGGTCAACCCACCACTCTAAGTTTGCTTTTATACTTTTAAACTTCCTTTACATCTCTTTCTGCTCTTCCTGTTTGTTTTGTCCCATATTTCTGCTTTTGTTTGTTTGTTTGTTTGTTTGTTTTCTGATAGTTAGGCTCCTTTATCATTATTCTGCAACTTCCTAAAAATAAAAAAATTTATGAACTTACCCAGTGTTATACTTGTTCGCTATTTTTAAGACTATTTTATCTACACATATGGTTTAATTGTATGTATTCTATTTTTTAAGTATCTACTGACATTTCTCAAAAGATTGATTGTTGCCATTTATATTTCTCAGTTTAAATTTTCTCTCTCAGCTGTTTGTCTTCTGATTATGTTTAACTTTGTACAATCTGTAATTTGAAATAGTTACATTATACCAAAGTGGTTCATAAAAAGCTAGATATTCGGGATGGATGTATTTAATACAGTTAGATTTCTGACACATAATAAAAGCTAGCAACCCACAATACATTTAAAATAAACCTGAAAAAGAAGATGAGGTTTTTTGGCTTTAATTTAAATGCTACTTTTACAGAGTAAGAATAAATAAATGTGCCCTTCTAGACAGAGTCATCAGTGTTATTTATAAGCAATCCATAAACTAGAATAGAATAGAATAGAATAGAATAGAATAGAATAGAATAGAATAGAATAGAATAGAATAGAATAGAATAGTTCTGTTGAAAGGGACCTTCAAAGATCATCTAGTCCAACTGCCTGACCCTTTAACCAAAAATTAAAATATATTATTGAGGGCATTATCGAAATACCTATTGAGCACTGACAGGCATGGGGCATCAATTGCCTCTCTAGGAAGCCTGTTCCAGTGTTTGACTACCCTCATAGTAAAGACTTTCCTCCTAATGTCCAGTGTGAATGTCTGTCCCTGGCACAATTTTGTGCTGTTCCCTCAGTTTCTTCATTGCCTCTTCTATTTCTCATATGTATATTTAGCAACAGATATGCACACCTATACACACATATTTATATACATGCACATGTACAGAATCTCATCCTACATTATTTGAGAATATTTTTTTATCAAAGGAGATTATCCTGATACTTATTATACTATCTAAATAACTCTTATTTTCCATAAACTTAATGGAGGGCACACTTCAATAAGTCATACCATTCTTTAAAGACAGTTCTAGGGATCAAGTGACAGGTTGTAGATTTGCTAACAGTTAGATAGACTCAAACTTTTTTTTTGCACAGCCTGTACTTTTCTTAAGAACACAGATAAAATTATATAAATTAATTCTAACACTTTAGTTTTTTCTTATTTATGTATTTAGTTTGGCCATTCAGTTGTAAGGAATTGGATTGAAATTGCTGCCTGCTGCTTACAAAATGAAAAGTTATAAATGTCAGGTCAACAAAGACATCAGTTTTCCCACTTTACGTTCACAATATAAGAGGTATTTAACAATTTTGTAATACAACATTATTCTGCTTTTAAGTCATATACAGAATGGGCAATTAAAATGCTATTGCATGGTATATGTAATACCTGTAAATCATATTTCAAAATGTATGCATCAATTATCAAAATGTATGCATCAATTGTTATTTTCATTATTTTCACTGAAAGAACAAGGTGACAATACAGTAAGGTTTAAGTTTTCACACTTGAATTCTCATACTTTTAAGTTTCCATACATGTTTTAAGTTTTTTAAAATTGTTAGACAAACCTTAACGTGTAAGTTTCATTTAAAGAAAAATATGCTCTCAAGATTTAGTGATCAAAAATGTTGTTAAAAACACAGCAGGTCATTTCTGAAGTGATCATGTAATCCATGAATTCATAGTGGTAATTATGTATTCAAAGTGTTTGTCAGGTTCCATGATACCTGTACCTTCTGTTAGATATTGATCCCAAAACCATAGTAGGATTTTAATTTTTAAACCTAACCTTTATTACTCGTTAAAAAGAGGACATAAATGTATGACAGGAAACAAAACTGCAATTTCTACTCAGGTGAGATTTCATTGTGTTCTTGTTATACAGATAATCATTTGGTGACCTTTTGTGCTTGAATACTGAAATATGCTTAATTTTGTAAGTTAAAAAGATAAAATAAGCCAGAATTATTAACATTTCTTGCAATAGATATCCCTTTTAATTACAGACAGTTTCTACAAAAGATAAGAAAGGAAGTAAAATGATAAGGGAACCAAGGAATGCAAAACATTCATTATACACCAGCATATAACAGGCAGCATGAAGAAGCATGAAATGAAGTGTAGGGGAAGGCAAAACATGGAAGCTGAAAGCACTGTGATGAAAATAGGAAGTGAAAAGCTAAGAAAGGGCAAATGAGACGAGCAACATACTTCACAAAGTTCATTAAAAAAAATCTCTTATAGGATTTGGTGTTAAGGGAGGCTATGATGAAGGAAGGGAAAGTAAATTTACCAATAGGCAAGAAGATGGCAAATTTCTCACTGTTATAAAAGGAACCAAACTTAATAGGTCTAACAGCCTTACTAAGTTACTTTCTCTTTTATATTTCCAATTTTCTTCTGTGTTCCTATCCTTTTCAGTGTAAGTGCTTCATGATAGGGGTAAGTGAAAACTTCTTGCAATAGAACAAGAAAAAGCTGCTGGCTTTCTCCCTTTTTTCCAAAAATGTGCTGTCAGTTATGTGGCTAAAAATAAAGACATTTTTCTATTGATTAGCAGCTCATTTGTATTGTCAATTCTAGCCTACAATCCTAACAGAGATGACTTAAAATTTCGACATTTTTCTAATAGAAATAAATTATTTATTTCAAAGTAGATAATAAGACATTGAGTTACTGTTAAAAGCAGGCAAGAAACAGTGATCTCTTGAGAAATATTTTAATAACTTATTACAAATCCCCCAGGTGAAGAAATCTCTATGATAGCCCTCAGCTTGAGTCTATTCATTTCTAAAACTGCTATACGGGCAGTAACATAATGGAATAAAGATGTCTGTTCTCTAAATATTAAGCAGTTTGACGACTTGTTCAAACATTCACAGACATATTTCACAATTCAACAAGTTTACACTTTTCTACAAGTGATTTGCTCCTCAACTGATGATTAATTTTTCATTTGCTGCTTCTTATATTTGGCATCGCTACATTTTTCTTATTGTCTGATTTATTGATCGTATATGTTACCATATTTATGTGTTTCTTGCTAATAGAAGCCATTGACATATAACAGGAAATTCATACGATCACCCCTGACAACAAAAAGAAAGGAAAAAAAAAGGAAACAAACAAACAGAAAGCTAAGGTTTATTAGGTAAACCAATTAATCATTTCTTGAAAGTCACTTAATTCCCTTTCAAATGTGAAAAACCTCAGGTTTTGGATGCATGCATATAATCTCTGTGGGCAAGAAGAACCTGAGCTGTAGAAGATCCAGATTCCTAACTCCCAGCATTTACCAGAGGAATTAGAAGATTTATGCATTGCTTGTATTGGATAATAGATAGCCCAATAGTAAACAAGCTCCATTGTTTATTCCATTGAAGCTTTGAGTCTTCTACTGAAAAAAAAAAAAAAGTATGACAGTGAGCTTCTGTCTAATGTACCCTATAAATGGAATCTGTCACACTCTCATTCTTCACTGTGTGATCCTTTTGTCAATGGTATGCACAGATGTCATTAAAACCAAGCATTTTTATAGAAAATAGACATGTTTCATCGCCATATGCTTGTTTAGAACAAGGTCAGCACAGGACAAAACCTCCATAATGATAAATGGAAGGGTAATCATACAAAAATAACTGCATAGACAACTGACTACATGTATAAGGGTATCTAGGCTTATTTAGACTACTGTCATTGGTGAGAAAAATAAAGGAGTAAGATAAAACACTAATTAATTTCTCAGAAAATGAGGAAGAGCACTCCGGCTGTTTATGAGAAGCTTCACTATGAAAAACTATCTGCAAAGTATTGCATGCTATAGAAAATGTGTAGCAGTACAAACAATTATAATTTTCTATTTAAAAAAAAAATCATATTTTACTACCCATATGTTGATATCTCTACTGTTCTAAGACTGCAGAGAGTAACTACTCATGCACCACATTGATTGTTTGGCCACATATATTTTAAAATTAATCTTAAAGATGGTGCTTATATTACACCAAGCTTCATATCTTCAAAAGTTTTTAGCTCATCTTCAAGGCATACCTTGGAGATAATAAACTTTGTTCCCCATTTCAGAGGAAGAAAGAAAAAACAAACAAACTATAAATAAATAAACATAAAGCAACCAATTTGTGAAAAAAACAAAGCTCAAATTAAATTGGATGCATTACTTAGTGTAAATCTGCCTATTTTAGTCACCATGTAGAGGCAAGTACATGAAAGTTTTCATTTCTGTCACGTCAGCTCCAAGCAGACAGTGACTAGAAGAATAATGAATAATTCCTCATTTCTCTTCTACATTGTCAGGCATAGCTAGCCAGAAGTCAGGCATAGCTAGCCAGAAGAAGGCAAACAATCAATGTTATAAGTATTTTTAAATTATAATACTCCAATTCAATTTACCTCTCAAAACCTACCTTGGGCAACGCCAAAACAGCTATACAAGACACTTCCTTAAAGAAAAATGAAGCCAGTAATGTATACATTTCACTTAGATATTCCATGATGATGAGAAATGAAGCAATTTTCATTAAGCAGGAGCACTCATACTTTCCCCTTACCATGAAAAGGAAATATGTGTATGCATGTATGTGCATGGGATGAGGCATTGTCCCTTGAAATAAATTCACGTGCCAACATTCATGTTTTATGTCATCTTTTTTTTTTTTTTTTTTTTTTTTTGGTCAGATTTCTTCATATTACAGATTTCTGAAGCTTGAATTTTAGTCTGATTGTTGCTCTGCCCAGCCTTTCGTGTTGACAGTCTCTGGATACTCTCTATTTTCTTCTGTTTCTGTTATTAGAAATACAAAAACATTTATATTTAGACATCCTTTTCCAGAACATAGCTATAGACACCTAAAATTTTAGTCAATATGCTTAAAATCATGCTATTTGCAAAGCAGATAAGGTGATAATCAAACTACAGACTTTTTCTGTAGTTACTATGTTGCATCTACTAAACATAGATTTTATATGTCTGATTGATATGTTTGAGAGTTGTGTGCTCCAAAACTTCTCTCTCTGGAAAGTAGGTATCTAACTAAAAAGAGATTTGTCCAACATGTGTCTGAATATATTCAAATTTATAATCAGGGATGTAAAGGTTTTGGAGTTATGTTCTGTTATGTTGTTTGCAATCTACTATTTGAAAAAAAATCTGGAGTGTATTTATATGGACAAAACTAAAATGGTCTTAGTTCTATTGCCATTATTTAGCAATATTAACATTTTGTATTTTGGATGGCATTTAATCTTTTCCTTAGACATTTCTATACACTTCTTTAATTCTTCATTTGTATTTTTGCTCTGTCTTTACTCTTTCCGACCCTTCTCTAAAATAACTTCCTTATTCAACAATTCACTTTCAAACTAATCTTGTCCTTCTGTTCCTGTAATATACTGAAAAGTAATTAACATTTAAGTAACAGTTGTATAAATATAAATGTTGTATAAAAATCTTGACGTTTTCAGCTAACAGAATTGCCTGACCAGGCTTAGCAAAGTCTATAGCTGTTGCTTTATGTTCTTTGATAACCTACCTCTTTTCTGGTATCAAATGGTGTACTTATCTGGTGAGAAATAAAGGATCATATTTGGATCTTATAACTATTGCCTTTCATAGTTACAAAAGATAAACTAGAATATATACGATGGATGAAAGGTAATGTTTACATGCTTCTTCTTTGTCAAAGAGGTTGTTTATTGTCAATTCTAAAAACAATAGTTCAAAAGCAAAACTTTATTTATTGTTTGCTAACCTTAATACTATGAATGTCATGAATAGCAGGCTAACGGATTTTTGTTTTTATTTGCCTTTTTGTCTTCTTGAATTTTACTTAAAAAAAAAAAAAAATTTACACACTTGAGGAAATGTATACCCAAGTATATATTGCACTTCAGAAACCATTCTCTTTTAATGTAAAGACTTAGCTTCTGTTATAAATCTAATTTGTTTCTAAGATAAGAATATTACTCTGAAGAGTTCTTAATTTAATTGAGTGTCAAATCACACTATGGGGGGCAGCTCATCCTCTTGTCTCCTTGTTTTTGATACATGAATTCTGAAAGGCAGGCAATGTGTCCAAGATGTGACTGATGGGAGACAGTCACTGCCCACTGCTTGTGCTGATTTTACAGGAAGGTTCGTATTTTGCTGATTTTTTTTTCCAAAGATATTAAGATAAGTTACATTTTGTGTAATTATCAAAAGTTAGAAAATATACATTAATTATTACTATTATAATTACTATATTTGCTTTTCTATAGAAAACATAGTTCAGCACATATGCTGTATTTCTCTTGAAATTCACAGATGTTTATTTCTAATAAATATTAAGTGTTTGGAACTTATTTAGATCTGTCAAATAAATATAAGCTTTGAGGGTAAACACATACAAAAATTAAAATTTCTCTATCAGTCTCCTTTACTGGTTTTAAGGAAGAGTTTGTTCGAATTAATCGAGTACTTTATTTCCATTCATTAAATTTTAATTCTTTTTGCTTGAAACACTATTCCTATTATTTTCAGAAAGAAATAGTTCAGCACAATAGACACAAGTTTTTGATGATGATAGACATTAAGGTAGCAGACTAGCAATAGGGAACAGGTGCTGGATACCTAAGATTTATCACTAAAAGTAAGTAATAGAAGCGAACAATTATAGATAAATTCTGTCAAAAGGACCAAAGAACAAAACAGAAAAAAAATATATATATTTAAGTCACCACCTATATATTCTACTGAAACATGATTATTGCATATATCAGCATTGAAGCAAGATGAAAGAGATGATGGACTTTTGTTTCAATTCTAGACAGGCAGAAATCTTCCTGTAAGCTACCTGTAAGCTATCAGTGAGAATAAATAAATAAATAATAAAGACTAAAAAAAAAAAAAAAGTTCCCTAAGAAATACGCTTTTGCAAAACAAGCATTCTGAAAATTAATTAATTAATTAATTAATAACTTAATATTTTTTGAATTTCCTCTTTTTTTTCCTTTTTTTTTTTTTTTTTTTTTTTAAAGAAGTGTTATAGCTCTGGCTCTGCTTTCTGGAGCAACATAATTTTAATTTGAGTTAATCTCACTATAGGTGCTTTAAATCACATGACAATCAAGATGTTTAGTTTCTTTATTTTCTGATACACCCAAGAACATTTGAGCTGTATGATTTTATGTTTTTTAGTTCTAGATTATTAATCTGTGAACTATGTTTTTTGTTTAAAATATGTCATTGGTTTAGAAGTTGAAACTAACTGTAATATACTGACCTATTAGCAGTGTTCTTTCTTCCCTGATTCTAACTGATTTTTGATTCCAGACAAGGTACCTGCTATACTTGTTTAGATAATATTCACAGGGGGAGAAAAATTACTAAAAATCAGACAGCATCCTTAAAGACCTTTAAAAATTGTCTGGATATGCAAATTTATATTTAAGGTTTTCAGCATGCATTTTGCCTTATTTGGAAGAAAATGCCTGTAATATTTATTTTGGTCTTGTTACACATAATTTGTTTTAAAAAATACCAAAGTAGCATGTACAGTCACTCCTTTATGGGCAGAAGAGAGGAGTATGACTCAAGAATTCTTTCTTTATCTGCTGAATTTTTGTGAAGTGATATTTTACACTTATCTATGACAATGCAATATAAAATTATATAGAAAGATCAAGGCTATTACTGTTAGGCAACTTCTTAGTCTCATTTTTTTCTTATACACAAAGGAATGTATAAATGTCTGACGTTTTTATATAAATTATTAGAACAGATAAGCTAGGAAAGGGTAATAAATTACCTATTGCTAATAAGAAACAAGATATGTACAGTGATATACATTGCCTTCTAAATATGTCTTGTCATACTTCCAAACAAAGCCACAAACACTGACCTCTTTGAAGTCCATCTTGTAAAATGGAAATGGATAACTGCTATTATTTCATAAGGTTTTTCTTTCTCCTTTTCTTCTTCATCTATGTTATTCTCCAGCTGTAAAATAGCATTAGGTCCTGTTCTAATACATCATACCATAAAATGATAAGATATAGTCTGACACATTCCAAGGCAGCAAGCACAGTCAGAATAAAATCTTATTCTGTGACTTTAGTGTAAATAAAAGAGAAACTGGAGTTGCCTGCTGTGCTACAGTAATCAAACTTCTGTTGTAATAGCTGTAAGTCTTCTGGTGTATTTCTGTAAGATCTATAGAGTACACCTCTGTTCTTACTTAATCCTTTTTTCTCTAGGTCTAATCCATCTTTTACTGGAACTGACAAAAATGTTCCTAGAGTACTGGAAGCTGTATTTGGCCTTGTGTCCTTCTACCCTGGTTAGAGGGGGGGAGGGGATTAAAAAAAAATATAGAGAGAGAGAGAACAATGGTTCTCTTACATCTTATTAAATTTTATGGCTTAAGTTTGTCCAAAGCAGTAGAAAAAGTCATTCAAGTCGGGCTGCTACGAGAGAGGTAAGGGAGGCACTCATTAGCCCTGACTATCAGAAAGAAATTCTAGACAGGGGAGAATAAAGAGAAAGAGTAACAGAAAGGTCAGAGATTTACAGATAAATTTGAAGATCACTAACAGCAAAGTTTATGGAGTCACATCTCTTGAAAGAAACTTCTAGATAATTAACTCTTGTTCTTCTGTTTTGCTCTATATCCAAGAAGAAACAAAGTAACCTGAAAATAAAAAATGATGGGAGGAAATCTACATCTGATACTTGGGCAATTCTTTATAAGATATCAAAAAGGTTTTCCTAGAAAAAGAGACTAAGTTGTTGACGTATCATATTTGAAATGAAATGCCAAGAAATTTTCAACATCCCTTCTGTATAAAATCTTTATACAGAAAAACTGTATAAATACTTTTCTGTATAAAGTTTTTATACAGAAGGGATGTTGAAAAAAAAAAAAAAGTCACAGTGAACAGTTGAACAGTCCACAATAAAGATCTTTAAACATAAGAAAAAAAAGAATAACCTAGAAAACACTTAGATAAAAATGTATACTTTGAAGGTCTGTTTAGCCAGAACTCCAGCATGCTACTTAGAAAAGATTCTGAGCAATTTCAGTGCTTTGTTCTTGTGGATAGGTCAATGTTGAGGGATTTCTTGAAACAGCAAAAATCCCATGGCTTGCTGTAGCTGAGCAAACCAAGCTACCAGGGCAACTATGAGAAGTTCCCATGACAGTGTTCCCACATCGCCCAATTGAGGAATTCAGGAAAATATTGTTACCAGTAGCTGGCCTCAAGGACAAGGTCTATGTGACTGCTAATCACAAGGGGGTTGTTTTCTTGCAGGTGGGGTTGTTTTCTTGTAGCTGTTTGTCTGAGTGCTTTTGACCAATAATCTTGTGTGAAACACTGTCCACCCCTGTTAAGTTCTCTATAAAAGTTAGGCTATTCGGGCAATAAAATGGAGCATGATCTGACTCTACGGTGTGTCTGTCGTGCTTTCGACCGTGCTTCCTGCAACATATGGCGCCCGAACAGGCTGAGACCTGAACAGGACCCGAACGGAACATCGCAGCTTCGCCGGGACAAACATCGCAGCGCAGCGGGACACCAGCGGCGCCGGCACATCCGAACGCAGGTAGACCAGGAGACCAGCGGCGCCGGGACCAGCGGCGCCGCGACCTCGCCGCGCCGTCGGGACTTCGGAGCGCCCATCCGACCGGCGCTTGAGCGGACCGGACACCGGCCCAGAAACACGGTACACAGGACTCACGGTGAGGCGTGGTATTCCCGCTGAGACACGCGGAAAACCGCGGGGAACGGGGTTTTGCGGCGGGACGTGGAATTGCGGAGGGCCGCGGGAAACGGAGTTGCGGCGGGACGTGGAATTTGCGGAGGGCCGCGGGAAACGGAGTTGCGGCGGGACGTGGAATTTGCGGAGGGCCGCGGGAAACGGAGTTGCGGCGGGACGTGGAATTTGCGGAGGGCCGCGGGAATTAGAGTTGCGGCGGGACGTGGAATCGCGGAGAGACGCGGAAAAAGGAATCGCGGAGAGACGCGGAATCGCGGTGAGACGCGGAATCGCGGAGAGACGCGGAAAAGGGAATTGCGGTGAGACGCGGAATCGCGGAGAGACGCGGAATCGCGGTGCGATACGGGCCATCCGAGATCGAGTTGCTACGGGAGACCAGAGGCGTCAGTGGACAATGGCGGCCGACCCTCACCGTGTGGCGAGTCGGCACAGAGCAGAGGGGCGGAGATCAGGACTCTGCAGCCTGTCTGACGTAACCATGGAGGCAGCGGCAGCAGCGGCTGTGCTGCTTCTCTCTGGCATTCTTTTTATAAGAAGTTATCTTGCAATGCAAAAAAAGACTATTCGTCCCCAGATCGGTGTTATAACTATGTTTCTGGATAACATTCCGTGGGGTTGCCACATTCTACAGACTATTAATGACGATTTAGCTCTATTGCAGGGCAGGAGAGCAGAGACGCAGATTACACCGCCAAATGACCACCGTCAGGCTCGTTCACAAACAGCTTCTAGGGTTGCAGCTGGCACGGCCTGCAGCCGTATAGCAGACGTTACACTCTCTTTCCTAACTAGTAATCATGTGTCTCATCCATTTGTGGTGAATGGTCAGTGGCAAAAAGAAAAGGGGGAGAGTAAGGGGCGACAAAGACGGAAACGGTGCCAGGAGGATGCCACTGACACTAACAGCATGGGTAATAGGAGTAGTATAAGTGACACAGGTGACGGTGCGGGGCGGCGGCAGGCGCTGCCGCGCTGCGGGGCACTCTGCCTGCTGCTCGCCCTCGCCGGCCTGTGCACTGCTGCCGACGGTGCTAGAGCAAAATGTGAAGACTGCTCAGATGGCAGTGATGAGAGTGCTTGTGTGAAGAAGACGTGTGCTGAATCTGACTTTGTGTGCAACAGTGGTCAGTGTGTGCCAAATAGATGGCAGTGTGATGGGGATCCGGACTGTGAAAATGGGTCTGATGAGAGTGCTGAGCTGTGTCATACGAGAACATGCCGGGTAAATGAAATCAGGTGTGGTCCTCAGTCAACCCAGTGTATCCCAGTGTCCTGGAAATGTGATGGTGAAAAGGACTGCGACAGTGGAGAAGATGAAGAGAGTTGTGGCATTGTGACTTGTAGTGCAGCAGAATTCACATGCAGTAGTGGGCAATGTATTTCCAAAAGCTTTGTCTGCAATGTTCAAGATGACTGCAGTGATGGTAGCGATGAGTTGGAGTGTGCACCTCCTACCTGTGGTGTTCATGAGTTTCAGTGCAAGAGTTCTACCTGCATCCCTATCAGCTGGGTGTGTGATGATGATGCTGACTGCTCCAACCACTCGGATGAATCTTTGGAGCAGTGTGGCCGCCAGCCTGCACCTCCAGTGAAGTGTGCTACGAGTGAGGTGCAGTGCGGCTCAGGTGAATGTATCCACAAGAAGTGGCGATGTGATGGAGATCCTGATTGCAAGGATGGAAGTGATGAAATTAACTGCCCTTCTCGGACCTGCAGGCCAGACCATTTCAGATGTGAAGATGGGAACTGTGTCCATGGGAGTAGGCAGTGCAGTGGTGTGAGAGACTGTCTGTATGGCACTGATGAAGCAAACTGTAACAATGTTATTCAGTGTTCTGGACCTGGCAAATTCAAGTGCAGAAGTGGAGAATGCATAGATATCAATAAAGTGTGTAACCAGCAGAGAGACTGCAAGGACTGGGGTGATGAGCCCCTGAAGGAATGCATCATAAATGAATGTGACTGTCCAGCTGGGTTTGAGTTTATAGACAAGAGAAACTGTGGAGACATTGATGAATGTCAAAACCTTGGTATCTGTAGTCAAATGTGTATCAACCTGAAAGGGGGCTACAAAAGTGAACGTAGCCGTGGATATCAGATGATTCCTGCTACAGGAACCTGGAAAAGGTCATACTGGTACAAAGACACAAATAACACCTGTGATTGCAATGACGCTGCTAAGCAGGGTTTAGGGGTTTGTAGCATGGAGACAAGGGGTAACAACTACAGTGTTTGGAACAATTGTACAGCTTTGGCCTTACCTCCTGATGTGCTTCTGATTTGTGGGGATGGGGCCTGGCAAGGTATCCCTGCAAATGCTATCAGATGTCCATGTTACATAGATAAACTCATTGTATTTGCTCCTAGCTTGTTACAGTTGCGTGAGATCACCAGACATAAATGGACATTGCTTGCATTGGATTGCAATGATAATGTTGAATTGTGTGGGGTTGCAGCTAGAGCGGCATTAGCAATTTCAGTGCCTGGAGTGGCATCTGCGGCCGCATGTAACAACTTAGAAAAATTGGTATGCTGGGCCGAGAGGCAAGCCTATGCCACGACAGAGATACTTGAGGAGATGTTACCAGATCAAAATAGTCTGCAACATCTGCTTTTACAGGATCAAGCTGCTATTGACATCTTGCTTTTGGCTCAAAGGAATGGGTGTGAGGACTTTAAGGGAATGTACTGTTTAAACCTTTTTGATCATAATGTGTCAATTCACAAATCCATTACTTTCCTGAAAGAGCACATGAGAAAGATTCAATATGGTATCAATCCTTTCAATCAATGGTTCACTGACTTGTTTGAAACAAAGTGTAGATGGTTGCTGGGTTTAATCACAAGGGGATTAAGGATTTGGTTTATGGTGGTGGTAATCATCGTTGTGTGTTGTAAGTATAGCTAAAGAGTTACTTGTAAAACTGCTGTGTCAGGCTTGGTTTGCTCAAAAGAAGAAGGGGGAATTGTTGAGGGATTTCTTGAAACAGCAAAAATCCCATGGCTTGCTGTAGCTGAGCAAACCAAGCTACCAGGGCAACTATGAGAAGTTCCCATGACAGTGTTCCCACATCGCCCAATTGAGGAATTCAGGAAAATATTGTTACCAGTAGCTGGCCTCAAGGACAAGGTCTATGTGACTGCTAATCACAAGGGGGTTGTTTTCTTGCAGGTGGGGTTGTTTTCTTGTAGCTGTTTGTCTGAGTGCTTTTGACCAATAATCTTGTGTGAAACACTGTCCACCCCTGTTAAGTTCTCTATAAAAGTTAGGCTATTCGGGCAATAAAATGGAGCATGATCTGACTCTACGGTGTGTCTGTCGTGCTTTCGACCGTGCTTCCTGCAACAGGTCAAATAGTCAAATAACAGAAGAGTAGATACGAACAGAGGTGAACACGAGCTGTCAGGTTTAACTTAAATTCTTATAAAAAAAAAATAGACAAGATGGGAAAATGAACTGCATTTTTAGCACTTGAAAATAACAAAAGGATAACAATCGGTCATTAAGTAACATGGATTTCTCAAGAGTGAAGAACCAACTCCACCAGGTTCTTCTCATCAGGGCTGATTTCAATCCATTCTCCACCCAGCCTGTATTTGTGCTTGGGATTTTCCCAGCCCATGTACAGGACCTTGCACTCAGCCTCATTGAACTTTGTGAAGTTCCCACAGGCTCTTTGAGTGCAACCATCCAGCCAATTCCTTACCCACTGAGTGGTTCATCCATCAAATCCATGTCTCTCCAATTTACAGACAAGGATATCATGAGGGACAGTGCCAAATGTTTTGCACAAGTCCACATAAATGATGTCAGTTGCTCTTCCCCTATCCAGCAATGTTATAACATCATCATAGAAGGCCACCAGATTTGTCAGGCACAATCTGCCCTTAGTGAAGTCTTGTTAGCTGTCATCAATCACCTCCTTATTTTCCATGTACCTTAGCATAGTTTCCAGGAGGATCTGCTCCATGATCTTGGCAGGCACATAGGTGAGACTGACTGTCCTCTAGTTCCCCGGCTCTACATTTTTTTCCTTCTTAAAAATGGGGGTCATGTTTCCCCTCTTCCAGTGGGAACTTTCACTAGACTGCCATGACTTCTCAAATATGATGGATTGTGGCTTAGCAACTATATCTGACAGTTCCCTATGGACCCATGGATGTATCTCATCGGGTCCCATGGACTTGTGCACCTTGGGTTCCTTAGCTAGTCTCAAACCTTGTCTTCTCCTACAGTGTGTGGTTCATCATTCTTCCAGTCCCTGCCTTCTCCTTCTAAAGCCTAGGCTATGTGGCTAGAGCTCTTGCTAGTAAGGACTGAGGCAAAAAAGTCACAGTTTCTGTATCTGATGCCTAGATGGAATCTCTGGTTGTTGCCTGTGAGGGATATGCCATCTTGACATCATTGTCACATGGTTTATGGTATATGTACGTGTATTTTTTGATACTAAAGGGAATGAATGATCAGCAGAAGGTGGACTTCTATCCAAGATTCATCTCCAGATTAAATTAATCTTAAATGATGTATATTAGTTTGTGCTATAAAAATATTTTTTCAGTCTTCCCATCAGAAAATTGTTATATTAAATTTAAAGCAATCTGTAGTGATGATTTTTCAGCTGCCAGTAAAGCTTTTTGAGGAATATCTGATAAAATGTAACTTCATCAGAAAAGATGGAATAAAAATTACTATTGGTCTACAAAAATTATTTTTTAACTTACTACTTACTCAAGAAACCTTTTAAAAAGATTTAAAACTGTTGAAACACTTCACTTCAAACCTTCTGCCATGTGAAAATAAACTGGGATAATTATTTTTTGCCAGCAGAAAATAATCTGGGGGTATTGGTCACTAGCCAGGTGAATATGAGCCAGCAGCGTGCTCAGGTGGCCAAGAAGGCCAACAGCATCCTGGCTTGTATCAGAAACAATGTGCCAGAAAGACTAGGGCAGTGATTGTCCCCCTGTACTCAGCTCTGGTGAGGCTGCACCTCAAATAATGTGTTCACTTTGGGGCCCCTCACTACAAGAAGGATAGTGAGATGCTAGAACATGTCCAGAGAAGCACAACAAAGCCAACAAAGGGTCTAGAGAACAAGTCTTGCAAGGAGTGTCTGAGGGAGCTGGGGTTGTTTAGCCTAGAGAAAAATGAGGTTTAGGAGAGACCTCATTGCTCTCTACCACCACCTTGAAGAAGGTTGTACCTAGGTGGGGATTGGTCTCTTCTCCGAAGCACCAAATGATAAGACAAAAGGAAATGGCCTCAAGTTGTGCCAAGGGAGGTCTAGATTGGATGTGTCAAGAAAAGAAATCTTCACCAAAAGGTTTGTGAAGTACTGGAACAGGCTGCCCAGGGAAGCAGCTGAGTCACCACCCTTGGAGGTATTGAAAGGACATGTAGATGTGGTGCTTATGTGGTTTAGTGGTTTAATGGTAAACTTGGCATTGCTATGTTAACAGTTGGACTTGATGAGCTTGGAGGTCTTTTCCAACATAAATGATTCTATGACTGTGATTTTAATGATATAGAATTGTAAATCTGTTGAAATTATTTTTCCTTAGAATATTTATCTATTTATCCAAGGAATGGAATACTTAGGTAAGAAATTGATGTACCAACACCCCAAATACTCATAAAAATGTATTCTTACAAGGTGTTTTAACTTTCCTTTAGATTATGTGTACATAAACACAAGTTTTGGCTTGTCCCTGAGCCAAACTGGGAAATGAAATGATACCTGAACTTCTCACAGGAACTGAGTACCATTTCCAAGATTGTAGCTGTTGTAAAATCAAAAGTCTGCTTGTGATAATGAGCAGTCTTCAAAGAGAGCAAAAGCCTTCTCAAAGTCACATATGCATCATTTCTCAATCTCTTTAATTTCGGAATATGAAGTTTCTAAATTTTTTAGAGAGGAATTATGTTATGTTACAGAAACCTAACTGAAGTTCTCACAGTCTTTACTGAGAATTACTTAGTGGTTTTTGATCTCTGAGTTCCAGAAACCATATATGCAAGAGGGATAAAGCAGAGGAAATTACATCTTACACTGTGTCTTTTATAGCTGTGACTGGTTACTCCAACAAAACAATAACATGTATTTATTAGTGCAGATGATCATAGTACATTACTGTTGTATTTTCTGAGGTAACGGCAGCATTTTTTTTCTGTTTTCCATACAGAGGTGATTTTTCCTTTTTATTACTTCTCTATTTTGTTCACCTATGCTAAAATTAGTTATGAACTTTTTACATTTTGTATAATTTTTGCAACATGTACCATTTTTATATTTGAAATTCTAGAGGACCCCAACAAAATTATGATAGGTATTGCATGACAAAACAGTATCAATCACTTCCATCTCAATAAATAAATAAATAAATAAAATGGCTTTTATGTTATTAATATCCAGTGTAAGACTGTAAGTAAAGTGAAATTAGCAACCCATTAGTGTGTAACAGTGAAAACATTGTTTGGGTTTTAAATAATTAAATAAATTCTGACATTTGTCCCTGCCAGTCTGTTTATTTTTTTTTCCCCAGTATAATTTTAGTCGTAACCATAAAATTTTTTCACCATAAGTAATACTTGTTCAATAAGAGTGAATGAATGCACATCAAATCCTGCTGGCCCTGACAATAACCCTTAATATGAGGTTCCAGCTAACAGCTTCAGATGTACCTGCCATCCAGAATATAAGGAACCATGTAGTGAAATTCTAGTAAACGTGTCTGGACTATGTCAGAATGGATCACAATGCAGCGATCTCCCCAGAGAGTTTACATGTCATAGTCTGACTGCTAAAAATCACTTTTGTCATGAGACATTTGGGTTTGTCATAAAGAAAGGTCTGAAGAATGTAAAAGTAGCTTATCTGAAAAAAATATATGTTTTAAATAGGTTGCTGCTAAATTTCCATTGTCTAAATTCATGAAGTTTCTTTTGAGAAACTATTAGAAAAAGACACATTTCTTTTGATAGGAGATAGTATATTCCTAAGTAATACTACTGAATCTGTTTTGCTGAAAACTTTATACAAAACCATATTTTTAATATTAAAATTTGGCCCTGAAACCACCACCCCTTCCTTGTTTTTGAACTTGGTATATTAACTTCAGATATATTTGTCAATGCAGCAACACTGCTAATGGATTCAAAACACAGAAATGAAAGCATACATAGGTTATGATCCTTTTTTTCCAATCTTTAACGTTATTATGAATATTTAATTTGTCAAGTAAAAGAAAACACATTAGCTTTTCTACATTGTCTCCAATTTGATGTCAATTTCACTTAACCACATACAACAGTTGTGCATGTATCTGTACATAACTATTACCATTACTGATTAATGTTTCAATTTTACTTCTTTATCTTAATTTCTATGTTTTATGTAGTACTTCAATAAGCAGACGTTAACATTTATTTACAAAGGCAAAAGTGAGAGAGATGCTTAAATTTTTAATAGCGATCAACAGGGAGGAAAATTTCAGCTTTATGAGGACATTGCACAGCTGGTGTTTTGGATAGAGCAGAAACATAGCTTGAAGACACCTTTCTGCATCTATTGATTTAAAAATCAAAATGACTGAAAGTGTAGGACAGTCTTAATATGAATTGTCTTGTATTTATGCCTCAAAGGCTTGTTATACAAGCCAGGATTTCTAAAGTGCAGTATGATTCAGCAATTTACCCTGATGGTCAGAAATTGCTGTCTTACTTCATCTAACCAGCTGTTCAACAACTAAAAATTCTTCTAGACTGGGAGCTCTTCAGTAGTGCCCTAAGGACATGGTTTATATATGTTTTAATTTGAAGACTACACTAAACTAGGCCCAAGCGAGAAAGAACTTCTAAAATTTTCTAATAATTTATTACAAAATACAGGCTGGGTGGAGAATGGATTGAAATCAGTCCTGATGAGAAGGACCTTGAGGTGCTGGTTGATGAGAAGCTTGATATGAGCTGGCAATGTGTACTTGTAGCCCAGAAAGCCAACCTTATCCCAGGCTTCATCAAAAGAAGCGTGGCCAGCAGGTCAAGGCAGGTGATTCTCACCCTCTGCTCTGCTCTTGTGAGACCCCACTTGGAGCATTGTGCCATGTCCAGCACAAGAAGGAAATGGACCTATTAGGGCAAGTCCAGAGGAGGGCTACAGAAATGATCAAGGGGCTGGAGCACCTCTCCTATGAAGACAGGCCTAGAGCTGGGGCTGTTTAGCCTGGAAAAGAGAAGAATCCGGGGAGACCTTCTCGTGGCCTTCCATGTACCTAAAGGGGGCCTACAGGAAAGCTGGGGAGGGACTCTTCATCTGGGGGTGTATTGACAAGACAAGTAGTAATGGCTTTAAACTAAAAGAGGATAGAGTTAGATTAGATATTAGGAAGAAGTTCTTACTCTGAAGGTGGTGAGACACTGGAAAAGGTTGTCCAGAGAAGCTGTATATGCCCCATCCCTGGAGGACCTCAAGGCCAGGTTAGATAGGGCTTTGGGCAACCTGGTCTGGGGGGCGTGTCCCTGTCCATGGCAGGGGGGTAGAACTAGGTGATCTTTAATGTTCCTTCCAAGCCAAACCATTCTATGATTATATGATTCCTCTGCATCTGCACTTACTATTTATTATTATTTTTTTTAAAAAAAGGTTATCTTGAGATTTTAGGCTACCACAGTATACTGTAGGAATACAGATTTGTTTGAATGCCTTTGACCAAAGATTCTCTCTTTTTCTCATTGTTGTGTAAAATGTTGATGAACTCAAGGGTAGATACAGGGCAACTCACTGGCACACTAGAATCTTGTCTTGCAAAACCTATGCTACTGAAGCAGGACATTCAATCATAAATCTATTTTTAAATGAAATGTGAAGTTCAGGTTTTCAACCAGACTTAGTATCCAAGCTTGAAAGACATTTGAATTAATTATATTTAGCTCACTGAACCAAATCCCTGGTTTAAGTCTTTAGTGGCTTTTTATGCTATAATTGTTAAATTATAATAAATAGGTCCTGTCTCTTTTGATCTTTGCTGAGGTATTATTTTTGCAAGAATCTAAAAATCTTTAGAAACTTTTTCAGTGTTCTGTTAATAAAAAAAAAAAAAAAAAAAAAAAAAAAACAGAAAACCTTACACTTCTTTTATTCACAGATTATTTTTTTCTGACATAAATTACAACAAAAATGTCTGAAGTTTGAAATTTGGCATTTATAACGAGCAGTTGGATCCTAGCTCCACACATAATGCTTGATATTTTAATTGATTTATATCAACTACTTTAAAATTATCTATAATTGAAAACATTTTTCAGTGAAAGAGTATATTAACTTTCAACTATTTATTGAGTACACTCTAAAATAAAGATGCTGTCATCTCTCAGCCATCTCTGATTTTCTTCCTGGATGATGGCTTCCGAAACTCTAATGCCATTGCCAATGTGCCAATACCCTAAGTGTAAAATTTTGATTCAAATTTTATCTTTGGTTTTCTTTTTTAAACATTGTGCCTATGTAGCCCTCGACAAGAAACTTGGACATTCAGTGTTTCACAAAATTAGGTTTCTTATTAGGATAATTTTCTTTTTTCACTTTTTCTTAAAGACAGTACAGAGTGCTACATTAAAAATGAGAAAGCATTCATCAACAGTGCGCTTACCACTATTTCAGTAAAACTAGAAATATGTGTATTAAACTGTTTTGGAAAATTGTCATTCTGTCAAATTCTCTTCAAGGCCTTTTGTATCATAAGTGATTTTAATCATTTCTAGTATGGCTTTATCGTACAGTTCTTTTGTTTAATTTAGAATTGGTTTATATATGAAGCAAGCTTTCAAAGGAAGTGGTATTTTTCTCTATTCTAAACAAACTTTTGAAATAAAAGAATATAAAAGTACTTAGCAAAATTTATCTCTCACTTGCCTGTTTTTTTGTACTAAATGTCATACTAAAGTCTTTATGTCTTCTGCTTTATTTTTCATCAGGTTTTAGTGGTCAGTTTTGTGAAGCAAATATTACTGCCTGCCTGTCACAACCATGTGGAGCCTCCAGCATCTGTAAAGACATATTTGATGGCTATCTTTGTTTCTGTGCACCTGGCTTTATAGGTGGGTTCAACAGAAAATATTGTTTAACAACTGTTTAAGTCAGTCCTAAACCACAGAAAACAATGTTATTCAGAAGTAGTGATTGATATAATTTAGCAGTGTTTCTGAGTCAGGCAGAAGCAGTTTTTGTTTTCCAGCACATGAGTATTCCATTGTAAAAGTTACTAACTATGAGGGACCCAGCCACTCTTACTTCATGCTACTTTAGACAGGGTGTCTGACTTACACTGATATGATCGCAGCTCCTGTAGCCATATGCAAGCTGGCCTTAATATATCTGCTTGTGCTTCCTGTAACAATAAAGCTGCAGTAACAATGACCTCAACTGTCAAATGTACATGCAAGACTCTGGGCAGGCTTATCTACTCATGCTTAAATCTGTCCTGCTGGTCATTGTCATCAGTACTAGGCATGACTAGATCAAAAGTAGTTTGGATATGTCAGCATATTGTCTTTATAATTCCAGATTGCACTGCAAAGCAAACAAACAGACAAAAAAAGAACATATCTAGACAGAGACTCGGATCAAACACAGCAGGATTTCCCTTTTCAGTAGGTCAGCTCTGCAGTCCAGATTTATCTGGATTGCAGGGACTTTGACTTAGCTTTTAAATCAGAAACAGGCTGACTCTAGAGTCTCTGTAGTCAAGGAGGACACAGGCAAACAGAGGGATTCAGGTCTCAAGTAGACACAGTTATGTCCACCATACCTCTTAAATTGCTGCTCTGCATCCTAATGTAGGCATCCATTTAGATGAAACAACCTGTAATTTAATAACAGCAGTATTAGTGTCTGTAACATAAAAAAAATGCTATATCTTGCTGCTATGTATGGTTAGTTCATTTTATTATTATTATGAAAATTTTAAATAAAATTGTCCTGTGTTATTTATAATAAAGTTGTGATGGCGTCTTATTTTATTGAATTATTATTTTGTTTTGTTTTTTGTTTGTTTTGTTTTGTTTTGAAGTCTTATACTCACATCTACATAACATTAGATTAGTATTTTTAGTTTATACTTTTTCTGTGGGCAAATAAAACACAAAACCCCTCAGAAATAATCATGAACTTTTTACCTATTATCATCTATTTGGATGTCATATACAATTTGCAAATAAATATTTCCTGAGCTTTTTTTCCCTTGCAGGCTGGAAAAATATTAGGTACATCACTTCTCAACAAGAAATCAGGATCTATAATTACTCCCATTCATTATATTTCCCATGGAAATCTTCATAAAAATGCATAATTAATAAATAAACAAAAAATAAATTATAGAAGAAAAGACTCTGATATATGGTGTTAGAAACCAACTTACACTTCCATGATGTTTCAGGAAAACTCAAAGTTTATTGCCCTTAAAATATGACAAGATACAAATACTTGAGTGGGTCTATAAATGAATCTACACATTTCCCATCATGTCTTTGCTTCGCATTGTTGAGAAATAAATTCCCTGAGGGCATTTTTTGGATCATTGGTAAAAGTTGTATGTAACTAATCTCCATTATTTCATTTTGTTGTTGCTTCTCACAACTGGTGACTCACCAGTGGCATGTTCCTAATAAAATGAATCCTTCATGTTTCCAGGTAATAACTGTGAGATTGAGGTGGACGAGTGTCTTAGTGATCCCTGTCACAGTGGAGCCACTTGTGTTGATCATCTGAATGCCTTCAGTTGTGTCTGTCAGGATGGATTTCAAGGTATTAAAAATCCACATAACTATTATTTTACAAATGTTTGAGTTTTACACCAATTTTTTAACATATCAGATGAGATATATACAGACGTTTTAGTGTCATCTAAAGTTCTAAACAAGTAAATTAGGTACATCACTTCTCAACAAGAAATGAATGAAAAAGAATATTATAGAAAAAAAAGACTACAGTCTTTAAGATGTAAGTACATCTTTACAAAACTTCTTTGCTTTGTTTTCATGACAGCATGGAAATAGGTGTTTTCTGTTGGCTGGTTGCTTAGCTATTGAAAATAGATCATCTGGGTTCAACGAAATTTTGCAAATACCATATATTGTTTTCTATAAGCTCTTTAAACTGTTGGCAGATGTAATATAATAGAATCAGAGAAAAAAAAAAAAAAAAAAAAAGCTATGTGGGAAAGGTTTTGTTCTTGGCGCATTTGTACAATTCATATGAGAAATGTAATCACTTTGATAACTATCTGCAGTTATTCTTTGCTTCCAGCTCAGATGAGGAATTTAAAGTGCATCCATTTTCTTTTTAGTGCATCATCTTTTAAACAACATTGACTTGTAATCATTGAAATTCAAAGCAATGTACAATTCAAATGTCACAGGGTGAACTACTACATCTCTACTGCTAGTTATATTCAGAACCACTATGGCCTGAAATTTGGTTTATAAAGATTCTTTGAACATCCCAAATCTTGCAATTTGCTGTAATTTTTCATTTATTCTTCAAATCTTCAAATGATAAAAAAATTATTAGTGAATTCACTTATTCTGTAATATATTCAAGATAGTCTTTGTGTATGCTAAGAAAGTATGTTGTTATGTTAGCTATTGTCTAGACTAAGTGGTGTTCTCTACATTACATGTCTTTTTCCATTTCCCAGAAGTATATCTTCTGTACTTACACATGGAAGATTTCCTCCCATGTCATTGCAATGCTGCTTATTATATTTAATGTAATTTTTTTGCTATTCTTCTATATATAAAGAAATTACCTGCTTTAGGCCCAATAAATTTATTCAATGACTGCAAAGACTGTGCTTTTTAGATTATTAGAAAATGAGTGAATAGTTTAAACCTTAAAATCCTCAACATACTGTCTTAAGTGACCAAATTTGAATATGAAGGCTACAAATCTTGAAGGCTGTCAAATATATTTCATTATGTGAGCTATATTCAATTAAAATGATTGTTATTTAATTATATGTGTTATACAATAACTTCTTCCCTATGTCTGACTGTATATTTATAGGCACAACCTGTGAAACAAATATAAATGAATGTCATTCTTCTCCATGTCTTCATAATGCAACATGTGAAGACCTTATTGGTGGCTATGAATGCATCTGTCTACCTGGCTTTACTGGTGAGTCCTGTCAATCGTGTTTTCTACAAAGAGGTAGACCACAAAGCATTCATTAAGATATCATTGGCTAATTTGCTTGTATTTCCTTCTCATTTCTCCTTATCTGCTCCTTGGTCTAATGTTTCATTTGCATCCCAACAAACTGGAACACTGACTCCATCTGTAAACTAAACAGCACAAGATAAATTAGTCTGCATATCAGGAAGATTAGTTACCATTTAGCAACTCAGAAGTTGTGATATATTTGTGGTGAGAAGAATTAAATGTATGCTGACATTTGTATGTATGGATCTTTACTTAGCTGATTCATATCAGTTTCTTCTCACAAGTTACTTGAGATCCTTGTGGTGCAAATGAATTAGAAATTGGCAGCTGATTGTCTTACTTAATGTTCAAATCTTTTGTCTTTTCAAAGGTGCAAGATGCGAAACAGATATAGATGAGTGTGCTTCATTTCCCTGCAAGAATGGAGCCACCTGCATTGACCAACCTGGTAATTACTTCTGCCAATGTGTGGCTCCATTTAAAGGTAATGAACACCAAGGGAGAAGGGAAAGCAAACATAATTAACTTTAGAAAGCATTTCTGTCAATTGTCTGAACTCATTTCACTCTTCCTACAGCATTATTAGTCCTTCATTTTCTCAAGTGAAGCTCTTAAAGTGACCAGCCAATTATGCCCGAGGCTGCAAGTAATGTGAAGTAAACTTTATTTATACATCTACTAGAACTGTTTAATTATTAATCAAAATGGATACTATAAAATCAGTTTGTTAACAAATAAGATTATTTAGAAAATGTGAGACATATGTCCATAGAATAGCCATCACAATTGTTCTAAACATTTTTCTCTCTAATTTGATTGGTCGTGACAGTCTGTAAATTATGCTTTCATTCTCAGAAAACAATTTATAGTTATCTTGGAATCCATAAATCATGCGTGGTTATTTCTGTTGATGCCTTAAAGAAATACTTAAAATGCAAGCTTTATTGTGACCTTTTTCACAGAAATTTGGGGGGGGTAATTTTAAACATGCACTGCTAAAATGATTTAAAATAACAAATTGTGCAGTGTTCTTGAGCAAATCTAGTTTAACTGATAATTTCCATTAGAGGCGTTTGTTGATTTATAAATTAAATATAAACACATTTTTCCTCCTGCAGTTCAATATAATGATACGTACTTAGGATTCCAGAATAATCATTAAAAGACAATTTTCCTGGTATGTTGAGACAGCAGGGTTTTTCCCCTTTAGGGGAGATGGTTGCATTAAATTCATCATTCATGAGAAAGAGGGAGCTCTAATGTTTGTTCTTATCATTTTAGTTAATGGTCAAAGTCTAGTTTGTCATTTTTATTAGTTTTAATTTATGTTCTGCTGAATAAAATCTAGTCAAATAACAAGTAATTGTGTAGTGCGGTTTCAGAATTGTCTCTGCATGGAAAGATTTGGAACCATTTTTACACATGGTTACATATAGCGGTCTGTTAAGATCTTGCTTCACAAGGAGACAGATTTTCAGGAGACTTCAGTATTCCTTTAGATATTCAAGTAAATGATTAAAATTTCAGAAAGTCGCCATTTCTGTTATCACCCTTCTAGAAGCTCACATTTTCTAATGCTCTCATTGGTAAGGTTAAACCCCTCTGGCAAGGGTTTTACATTAATGGTAACTGAGATCCTCTGGAAACAACACTGTTGGTACAGGATGCTTAGAATCTGTAGGATTCTTGTTGAAATAAAGGATTTTTGAGGTTGTTTAGTTCTTTACAGGCTTACTTGGCACCACTTCAAATCAAATTCTTACACTGATATTACCTAGTTTTATGATGGTATAAATAAAATCAGATTTAGATTCATAACAAAACTCTACCTCATTCTCCTACCATGTTTATTTAGTATTAAACAGCTGTTGAAGTAGTCTTTAACTCATTCACAGTAAGCCAACATAAATAATGGAAAGTTAAACCATGTTTTCTAATTGTGTGGAAATATTCAGGTTTCTGTGATGAATAGCTTTGTGTGTACAAATTACCAGTTACAGAATTGTTTTATTAAGAAAGCAAATACATGAAAAAGGTAATATAGCAATACCTGTTCTAGTTTTGAATATTTTCACAGAAGTTCTTGATGTGTTTTTCTCAGTGGAAAAGCATACATGCTGTGTTACGAATGCTCTCATTTACTTGGAAAGAAACTTGAAGTTGGATATACCTTATATATTGTAAAGATTTGGTTCTTCAGTCACAAAATCAGATTTAAAGAGTATGCACCACTATAGAGAAGAACATATACCACTTCAGGATGTGTTCAGCAACCCTCTACTATGCAGAACACAGAATTAAGGAATTCAGATTTGGACATTCAGGGGCATTCATACAGAAGGTAGCCTTTCAGATTAATATAGAAATGGATTCAATCTATAGATAGTGGTTTGCATATATTTATTTCTCCCTGATTTCCCTGACTAATCTGTTTTGTTTATTGTGACAAAAAAGACTGCTAGATTGCAAGAACAATGTTTATTTTTCCTTTTTTTTTTCTTGTTCTTTTACTTTATTTCCTCTTGTTAAAAAGAGAACAGAAGAAAAAAAATACTTTTTTTTTCTTCTTTCTTTCCTTTTCCTTTCCTGACTCTTATACATGTATCTACTATAGTATAATGCTCTTTTCATACAGAGGTTTAACCTAAGTACAAATCTGGTATAGCTGCTTCTGTTCAGTTCTAATATACTAGTCCCTGCAAATATTTCTAAAATGTCTCCTCTCCCACCCATTTTCTCTCATATCTGAGGTACAACACTTACAGTCATGTATATAGGAGGGTTTTTTTGAAGGACATTCTGAAGTTATGCTGATGTTTAGAAATGGGATAAGCTGTTTTTCTACTGCATCCTCCACTATTGGAACTGGGAGCAGGTAGAAAGGCAAACTCAGTTTAGCTGCAGGACAAATCAAAGATTTTAATGTTAGCAACAGGAGACAGATAGCTCAGAAGTGTATTTAGCTACAGTTCTGGCCAATACTTTATCACTGATAGTCTCTGGCAGTAATTTATCTATCACAGTGTTAAGCAGGCCTCTCAGTCCTCTTATGAGCTTGATTCCATTATAGTATTCTAGCTGGGGAGTTATTATAATAACTTTTCTATTATGATATTGATTGTACAATTGTAGCCTTTCTATAATAGAATCACAGTTATTATAGAATTGATATTAAGTGCTTCAGAAGGGAGCAGAGTGTGTGAGAAACATATTGTGAGGCTGTATCTCATTTAAGGGTACTAACGGTCTCATGGAAGGTGAAGTAAAAGCTCCCATGTCTCTATAAGAAAATACTTTTTTGTTCCATTAAAAATTCAAATATGATTCAAGAACAGTGCAATTAGTAAATGATATGGCTACCATTGTCACATTCTACCTGTATATAAAATATCTATTTATATTATAACTGTATCTACATGTGGAAGCATGTTAAATGCACACCTGAAAGTATTTAGTTTATGTAGAATAATATGAAGCATAAGCTAATAAAAATCATATTTTGAAATCAACATGTCATTTAATTGTCCATGAAAAAGAGAAAAACTCATTCTCTTATGCTAAGGAATTGAACAATATTTTTCCAAACCTCAAAACTACCATATTTTATGGTCCTTTGCTGGTCTCCATTTTAAGTTAGCAAAGTACCTTTCTTGTCTTAAGCTATTTATTTTGTTACATGGCTGAAACATTCCCATTATATTCTTCTATCTGTGCTGGCACAATCAGAACCATCTTTTTGGATTCCTGCAGTTTTATTTTGCTTTCATAAGTTTAAAGTCTTCTCATATCTTAAAGCATGAGAGGTGCATCAGTATATAGATTTTACCTAGATCTTACTCAGCTGTATGAAGGAAAGGGGAGGAATGCTCACAGTTCATCGATTGTTCAATCAATCTTCTATTTGCAAGGAAAGTTCAGCAAGGAAGAAAGTATAAAAATGCCCCTTTCAGGTTAACATTGTGTATTTGATATGTGATACCCCTATAATAGTTGACATTAATATTTCTTTTTTTCCTAATAAAAAATAAGATGAAACAAAACAAAGCAAAGCAAAAAGCTCCTTAGTATGTTTTTAATAGAGCAAAGAGAATTATCCTCTGATCCAAATGACTACATGACTCATTTAAAAAATGCACTGTGTGTGTTTGGTCTAGATGCTGCTAATAGGTATGACCTTTTTAATCAAATATATGTAATTGTAGAGGAAAATTGAAATTCAGTTCTGAGGAAATGTCTACTTATTTGTTGCAGTCTTAATGACACATGTCTCCAAATGTGTTGCAATTAAGATTAAAGCAAAAATGGTAATTGGCCATTAAACATGTTGCAAAAGAAAGTAAACTAGTGAGAAAGGCAACTCAGCAGAAAAAAAAATGCTTAAGTCTGTTGAAAAGCAAGAGTAATAATGGAGTTTTCAGCACAGGACACTCTATTATGGGAACAGCTAATTACAAAGCAGATAATAAGTAAGAAATGTAAGTGCTCATGAAGGCTAGAGTAGATATAACGGAGCAATTACTTTTTCAGTGCTCACAGGCCAAATCTCAGTCTTTCCTGTGCCAAGTCCCATGAAAAAAAAAAAAAAAGAAAAAAGAAAAAGAAAAAAAAAAAAGACCTGTGGCTCCTTACAGCATATATCTGTGTTATACCACAAAAGACTATCTCCTGTTCAATACCAGTTCATATTTGGTTTTGCCACTCTCTTGATGCTGAGCAGCCAAAGCAAATTTTATTCAGGGCAAAAAAATAAAAATAAAATGGTGCAGAGAGATATGTGATTCACTTTGTCTCGTATTGGAGCTCTTCATGGATAGAGAAGCACAGTGTCCAAGTCCATGGTATACGATCTAGAAAATAAGTATTACCTCCAAGCAATAAAGAAAAAGGTTGTCGTGGTTGATCAAAAGGCTACGTGATGTGGGAAACAGTACGGATGAGAACTTGCTGTTTCTCCTATATGAAGTCAATGCAGAACTTCTTTGGAAATTTTTCTGGTGTTTCTACCAATCTTGCTATTGTTTCTGAAACTTGACATATAAATATGTAAATTCAGGTGTTTCTGTCACCAAAACTAAACAGATCAGGAAGAAGGTCTTTTGCTTAGCCAGTTTAGACACTCCAGCAGTGGATGTTAGACTTCCACAAGGGTCTGGCAAATATAAGATCAGCAGGAGACCCAGTACCTCCTGGAGCAGCGCCAAGAACCCAAAAGCATCTCTAAAAGCCCTTGTTCATAACATACAAATTCAATAAGGTAAGTGTTGTAATCTCAGCTCTGCTTTCAGTTTGCACCTTGGGATGCACCATTCCACAAGAATGTGCATCCCAAGCCTTTACAGCCCTGAGTACTCTGGGAATACTGCCTCTGTAAATCCAGTCATCTACAGCAGATCAGGGGTTTGAATCTCATTAGTCATGTTGTGAGAATGTTGTATGAGTACCTTGGTGACAGGGAGAAGATTTAAGTTATGTAGATGATACAAGGTATATTCATTGCAAATGAGAATCTCTATGTATCTGTTCCTTATTTCCCAGAAAGAATGTGCAAATCACAGTTTTTCAAAGGTTTTAAGCATGGTTACCTTTTCCCTGGCTGCCCTACAAATAATGTGGGTATTGCTATTAATCAGAAAAAGTTTATCAAGCTTTGTGGTTTTGTTGGTTGGTGAAATAAAAGTTTGCAACTTTTTTTTGTCTACATGGCAAGCCGATATATGGTGTAGGAACATCTGCCAACACAAATCGAAGTAACAAAATGATAATTTTAGCATGTTATAAATAATGTCCAGCCAATCTGGCAAATTTTAAGCAAATGAAAACAGAATCTTGAAACAGAGAAGGGTTTGTCTGCCCGAACTAAAGATGGCCAGTAGTATATGCAAAAACTATTTCCACAGGTACTAGGCCATGAAGAAAAACTGAGTTCAATATTAGCTTTCTGTACATTTTCTATATACTTCAGTAATTTCATTTGAGTTCTGATGTAGCAAAAAATGTAAAGAAAAGCATTTATGTATATGTCAGTAGGAATTAAATTTCTGGTAATTGTTTTGCTTAGTAGCATTCTTGTTTTTATTATCTGAGAAGGAATGAAGCATGATTTTATGCTGAAACCTGAAGTGCACAAATGTAGATATAGATTTACATCTTCATTGATTATTAGCTAGAAATTTGTAACATTTTTTACAAGAAAAAAATGCACTCAAATAATATCTTCAACTTCTGTTTTTGTCTGTTTTTACAGAAATTTATACAGGTATGGAACAATATATGCATCTGTGTGATTTTAACTTTAAGTGTGTGATGTGGGTCTATCTTACGCTTTGTTCCATCATTGCTGTATGGTTTGCATTATCATACACAATTATATGAATGTCCTTCACCTGAAAAGTGCCAAGTATTGCTTTGCAAATATTCTTCCTTTAAAAAACAAATAATAAAAACCATGTTCAACTTGTATGGATTTCACAGAAAATGCCTTTTCACAGAATATGTATAGAATCACAAAGCCATTCTTTTAATGTAAAGTAGAATTTGAATTCCACAGAAAATAAAGAATTTCCTGTAATTTTGAACTGAAAGAAAACACGTCAAATTTGTAAAATGTTATAGTAATACTTGGCTTAATTTCTGGTAATATCAATATATACATGCTTCCATGGGTATTCTTTTCTTCCTATCTGATTCCAGAATACTTTTTTTTTTTTTTTTTAAATGTGCATGGATTATATTTCCTTATATCACAAAGTAGATGAAACTAAGCAGCTAGTTGATAAAAAAGCACAAGCATGCAGGTACATCTGAACTTTTCAAAGACATAGAAAATGACAATTTTGAACATTTAATAGAGACAATTTAATCTTTATACTTAAGACATTTAATCTTTAGATTTGCAGGGACTTCAAATTTTAGGCATCCAACTTATTGCTCATTATTGTTCCTATTTCCTATTACATTAAGGTGTGTTTATGAAAGTGTAGTGGGTTTACGTGGCAAGGTTTTGGTAGCAGGGAGCCATAGGGGTGGTTTCTGTGAGAAAGATCTAGAAGCTGCCCCATGTTTGGGAAGGGCCCCATTGTTTTCCAGATCCGAGCCAATAAGCGATGTTGTTTTGCGCCTCTGTGAGAGCATATTTAAGACAGGGAAAAAACGCTGCACCACACAGCAGCCGGGAGAGTCAAGGGAGTGGGAGAACAGCCTTGCACCAAGGTCAGTGTAGAAGGAGGGGGAGAGGTGCTCCAGGCGCCGGAGCAGAAGTCCCCTGCGGCCTGTGGTGAGGACCATGGTGAAGCAGGATGTCCCCCTGCAGCCCATGGAGTACCACGGTGGAGCAGGGTTCCACGCTGCAGCCCGTGGAGGAGACCACGGTGGAGCAGGTGGCCCTGCACCGACGGAGGCTGCCGCCTGTGGAAGACCCCTGCCGGAGCAGATTCCGGGCCGGACCTGTAGCCCGTGGAGAGGAGACCACGCAGGAGCAGGTGATCTGGCAGGAGCTGCTGCCCGTAGGGGAGCCAGGTTGGAGCAGTTTTCTCCTGAGGGATGGACCCCGTGGTACGGACCCATATCTGGAGCAGTTCTGGAAGAGCTGCTGCCTGTGGGAAGCCCACGCCGGATCAGTTCATCAAGGACTGCATCCCGTGGGTGGGACCCCACAGCACAGGGGACGAGAGTGACCGAGAAGGAGCGGCAGAGAAGAAGTGCTGTAGACTGACCATAACCCCCATTCCCCGTTCCCCTGCGCCGCTCGGGGGGAGGAGGTGGAAGAGGGTGGATGGGGGGGGAAGGTGCTTTTGTTTTTTTTTTTTCCTTTGTTTTCTCACTTCTCTCGCTTCTTAGTTGTAGGCAATAAATCTTACTATCTCCTTATGCCGAGTCTGTTTTGCCCGTTACAATAATTATTGCGTGATTTTCTCGTCCTTATCTCAATCCTTGAGCCCTTTTCACATATTTTCTCCCCATTCCTCTTTGAGGAGGGGGAGTGAGAGAGCGGCTGTGGTGGAGCTCGGCTGCCCACTCGAGCGGAACCACGACAGAAAGCCTTTTGAGGTAGGAGCTGTATAAAGTTGATGCAAACCAAAACACAGATTTCTCTGGAGTGTTCAAATAGTTTTGTAAAACAAAATTAAAATTATTGTATCTATTAGTTTCAAAAGAACGACTTGGGGAAAACCACCAAGTTTCTTATAGATTCCAGGTAGGGATTGTTTTGTTTTGTTTTGTTCTTTTGCTTTTTATATAGCCTTCTAGTTCTGTTGTATACTGGATTATGTCCCATAACCAAACACATTTTTAATTTCGTTGAATGGCATTAAGTTTATTTGGATTTACTCTTGGAAAAAACAGTTGTGATTAATGGTAGAAGTGTCTTTTAGGCCTATTGTTAAAAGGGGAATGTTTTCTGAAAAGTTTCAGAAAGACTGAAACTTAATGCGCTTGCAAGAATGTTATAATAATAAATAAGGGAAAAAAAAAAAAAACATGGAAAACATCTAAGAAAACATATTTATCATGAAAGGTTCACATAGCTCATTCATTTTTACTTCATATACAAAATTAATTTACTGTCAGTTTGAAGAAAATGGTTTCTCTGTATTTTGAGCCTGAGCTCAAACAAAATAGCATAAATTTAAACAAAAACAGTACTGAGTGAATACCAACTTTTGAAAAATTTCTTGTACACATACAAGCCATACAAAACTAGTCTGTGGTAGATTTATTCATTCTTATTCTTTCCTTCCTGACATCCTTTAAGTAAGTATAGTTTTCTTATTTCATAAGAAAAATGCTATTAACCCCATTCGCATGATATATGTTCTGTTTCATCAAATTCATGGCAATGGTGAACAGACTTCAAGCCAGGCTACTCAAATCCAGTGATACCAGTGTAATAAGGTTACTGGAGCTGGATCCCCATAAAATAATCTTTTAGTTATCAGATCAGCATCATGGTTTCCATCAAAGCAGCTAGCAGAACTAGGTCAGTAACACTCACCTCATAACTTCACAGTGTGTCTTCCTCCTCTGACCCTGTGATGCCCAGGGGTAGGTGCTTCTACCTGGTTGGTTCTTCACCTTATCTATACCTCCGTGTGGACCATTTGGCATTGATGCCACTTCGTCTATCTTCAGAGCTTTCTGTCCTCATGAGTTCATATTTAACACCAGTACTAAACTACATGATATTATTTAGGAAACTGACATTCAAGTGACACTCCTCTTGTTCTAGAACTAGCCACAGATAGTTTATTTTCACTATATTGTCATAATCATGCCAGCAGTTTGCAATCAGATATGTTTTGTCATTGATCCAGTCCATACTTTTACTGCAAAAATGCTGACTTTGAAAGCTGTTGTCAGATTTAATTCCTTAAAATGTTTGTAGCAAATGGCTTTTTTATTAAATTATTTTCCCCAAAGAATAACAACATTGAAGTGGTGCCATTTCTGATTATAATAGAATTCTGTAGAACGCATCACAACATTTCATGTAGAGGTTTATGCTGAGCAACTAAAAATAAACGTGTCAATAGTTTTGCATAAGAAAATGAAAACTTATGTCAGGTAATTTATTTTCTATGCCATTTTTCTAAATTATGTTTTTGTCTTATAATAATAGCCTTAACAAATCAAAGTCTTTTTCAACAATAAATTATCTGTTTTCATTTTTCATTTATGAAACTTTGAACCTACTGTAGAAGCAACCACAGTAGAAAAGACAACTGATTAATATTAGCAGAATGACATTTCTGATTATGCAATACGCTTCTCATTCCTAAACAAAACAAAACAAAACAATGTGTTTTCCAAATAACTTATTCAGTATTTGATATATATTTTATGCTTATAAAGTCATACTAATTTGATATATTGTGCCACTGAAAACAAATCTCCTTCAACTGACTGTGTAATTTAATCACTAGTGCATATTCTTTTGTGTTTTGTTCAGTCTTATGCTAATGGAGAGATTTTTAATGCTTTAGTAAGGTAAAGGCATTCTATTCCTGTAATCAATAAAATACAGCCAAGAATTAAACAAGCAAAAAGGTTAAACTTGTGAAAGCTGTGCTAAACTTATTAACTCATTAATGAACTGGGTTTGAAACTTTCACAGTTGATCTGTTGGACATGCTTTCTCTTTTTGTCAGCTAACAATGTTTAGTGAATATTACCATTTCTACTATGTGATGACCAATTTAAAAATCCTGATATGTTAGTGAGAGAAGAAAATTTATGAAGACAGTTTATGTTATGTTTCCCTGGCATAGCTTTCCTTTCTTTCAAAAATCACACTTACTGTTTCAGAAACTTACCAGATCAAGTAAGAACTTTCCAATATTTAATTTAAAATAGATGTATTCAAATTAATCACCTAGAATTATGCATTTAATAGTTACATATTTACACTGAAATTTTTTAGCGAATATTTTACTTTAAAACAGGAGACAATGGAGACAATGCAGCAATCATTCTGATAAATCTACTTCAATAAAGAAATATTGCATATGTACTCTGTTTGTTGCTTGATTTATCCAAATAGCTTTAAGCATACAGCTTTGTAGAAAACACTGATATGACAGCAACAGCAACTGGGCATTCATTTCACTAACATGTAACCACCACTGCCTGATACCATCCAACTTTAATCTTTGTTTAGATATGCCCTTTTCCAAAAATTCTACTTTAAATCAGCAAGCATTCTTCTCTTACATTCTTGCTACTTGTATTGATTAGCATAACTAATCAATTATTTATTACTGAATGGTTTTCAGTATTGCACTGAAAGTAATATAAACATTTATAATCTTCTGAATAAGAGAAGAGTCTTTTACATTATGAATTCTCAACACTGAAGGTTAAAATTAATTGAGACAAGGAAAGAGACCAAGTAGGTAAGAGAATCTTCTATTTTTTCTTGTCTTATTCTTCATCCAACCTTCCAGATTAGTATGAATGAAATCTTAGCTACTTCAGTGGCAAATAAAGATTTTCCATAGCAAAGAAAAATTTTCCATGCAGGGATATGCAAGAATGCTATGTGGGAAGAAAAGAGGTTGAATTTCCAATTAAAGTGGCTTAAGGTGAAGGTGGCTTAAAAGAAGGCAGTGAAAAAAACTGTTTCGAATAATACATAAAATTAATATTGTATAAGCAGATATGCTGACAGCAGTGTGATATGGTAATGCACTGCTCAGCTCAGTGGGGCAGGATGTGAAGGCAACCGCTCTAGAAAAGTTTAAAAAGCCATATTCAAGAAACTGGAAAAAAGCTTCGTGAACACAGGCCCTAGTTCTCACTGGGATGTTATGACGCTGACATTTCCTGGAAAGACAGTATGACAAGACTGGAAATTTTTGGACCATGCTGGGGACAGATTTTTGAAACAAGCACAGGGAAAGCTAAATATGGGATATAATTTATTGGGTTTTCTATTTCTGAATAAGCAAGAGGTAGTTTGGGGTGTAAAGATCAAAAACAGCTTTGGCAACAGTGGCAGTGAGATGATGGTGCTCATAATCCTAAGAGAAATGAGAAATGAAAGCAGCAGAATAATGACCCTGGGTATCATGGAGCTGACTTTGATTTGTTCAGGGATCTGTTTGGAAAGCTCCCATTGGAGACTGAACCAAAGGAAAAACTGATATATCTTGGGCCCACCTAAACCACAGATGGAGCTGTAACTAGCAAGGCAACAGAAGGCAACAAGAAAGAGTTCCAAAGGTCTACTGGTAACAAAAGATAAGAAAAATGAGATCCCACTGCTGAATGATGTAACAATGGCATAGAAAATTCTGAGATACTCAATGATATTTTCATGATTTTTTTTTTTTTTACCAGTAGGGGAAGTGATCTTGCTCAGCCTGGAGAAGAGATAGTTTCACGGGGACCAAATAACAACCTGCCATTTATTTAATGTGAATTTACAGAGAAGACAGATTCAGACTCCTTTTCTCAGTGTACACAGTGAGACACCTACTCAGGCTTTCATTAAAAAACAAACAACAACAACAACAACAAAAAAAAACTTATAATCACTTACTGGATTTGAGAACAAAAATATGTCAATATTTGTTAAAAATAGGTTTATGAAAATACAGGTTACTTTGGTACCTTGCTATCTGAGACTGTTCACATTGAACCTGCTACATTTCAAGTATTTCCAAAAATCATCTCAGAAATTATGTTTGAGATAGCATCTTCACCTAATGTTTAAAATAAATTATGAGTTTCTGAGTAAGAAAAACACACAGATTTATCCATAGTTCTTTAAAGACCACTGTCTTTTTGAGGCACAGAGACCAACCAAAAGTTGTTCAGCTAGTCTTTGTTTAAGGATACAGTGTTAGTGCACATGAAAAGGAAGAAGAAACCTGATATGTTTCTGAATCAGCAGAGCAAAATGTTTGGGGAAAAAAAAAAAAAAAAGCATTCATAGAAGCCACATGAAACTTGGTCACAAGATAATGAGGTAAAAAGCTTGTAGATTCATTAGCATTCATATGACAGATCTGTGCACAGCCCTATTTATACCAGACAAATATTTGTAAGTAATATAAACCGGTGGCCTTTAGGACATCCACTCTCACTGTTTCTTGTCTGATTATTCTCCAACTGTTCACCAAGACTCTGTTATGCTCTTATCCAAAAAGCAGCTGGTATCCAGTGTTAGGGAATACTACAGTAGCAGAAAACTGATGCAATGTGGCATGACCTTGCTTTACCTACCAGAAATGTGTACCTCCCAAAACACTTGGCGTGTAAAAGGACAGGCAAATCTGTTTAATGCTTTTTCCATCAACCCAAAAGAAAAACAAGGACTGCATTACTGGATCATCTGACAGTTCCACTTACCATTGTGAGCCATGTGTTAAGCTTATTCATGTGGGTGTGCACTCCGCATTAGGAATCAGCAGGGTTGTCACCCATGTCAAGCTGTCCTGATATAAAGATGAAAACTTCAGGGCAAAATATCAATGTGCCATATGGCAGCGTCTGCTATGCAATCTCGGTGAATTCCATAATTGTCAACTGCTTGTGGCAGAATCACCCTGCATCGGAGAGACCACTGGCGGCATAAAGACAGGAACAACTTGTGCCATGCTTTTTCGCCTCCATCGGTGTCACTGCTGGGTCAGGGGGATGTTTATTTTGTTTGTTGTTGTTGTTTTTTACCCCAATTCTGCTCCTGCTTGTTGTTTTTGCTATCAGAAGTCTAGAGATTTCAGCCTTTAACTTACTCCACCTTACAGTGAGGATTCAGCTCACCTAGAATCCTGCTGACATTTTGGAGAGCACGTTTCATTATTATTAAGAAGACCATAGCCAGTTGACTACTATGTGATCAGCAATCCCTGTAACAAAGGAAGGCAACCAATACGGAACAGTCCAACAAAATTTTGTCTATAATGTCAGTATGAGCAAAGGAGGAGATATGTGGCTTCAGCTGACTGATGCCAATACTAAGCGTATATACAATAAATGTGAGTCTAACTGGTTGATTCCTTGTCAGGAATTCCCATCTGAAATCTTGAGTCTGAAAAGATACTGAAAATTTTCAGGACTATTATTCGAGCCACAAAATATGGCTTACCTCGTGGACTGGGTGCAGGCACCCAGGTGGTGGCAGCTGGAGGCAGTGGGGCTCCTCTGAGGGGAGGCCATGGTTGCCTGGTGTTTCAGACAGCTCCAGTGGCCCCGCTGCAGGGCACAGCTGGGCCCTGAAGCCAGAAAAGCCATGCAGCAGTTGTGTGAGAGAGGAGTGAGAAACAGCCCTGCAGACACCAGGGTTAGTAAAGAAGGAGGGGGAGGAGGAAGGAATGGCTGGGCAGCCAGAGCTGGGGCACCAGCTCAGGGGAGGTGGGCAGAGGGCCAGAAGGACAGCAAACACCAGACAACTCTTCTGCTAAGCACAGCATGGACACGGCCCAGCCTCAGCAGCTGCAGAAAGGCAAGGAAGCTCCACAGGGCCTCAGAGGAGCTTGTGCACAGTTGGTTGCAGCCCTGAAAGTCACCGAGCTCTGCCTGAAACAGCCTGAAAGAGCAGACTTGCCGTCAGCAGTGCTGAGGGAAAGAGGAGGCAGCTTTACAATCCCATTTGATCTCTGTTCTGTCTGCCCTCAGCGTTTTGAGGTTTTGCTGCTGAAAAACATGAACCAGTCTTGTTTACGTGCTAACAAAGTGAGACTCACTTTAAAGGGCCGTTTAATCTTTTTTGATCTATTTATTGAAAATTAAGAATTTAGATGAGGGCATGTGTGACCCAAGATCACCATCATACAATTCCGTGATTACCCTGGATAAATGTACATAATCTGTTACACATTGCAGTGTTTGTTAAAGTAGAAAGAGACTGTGAGAGATTTTGTATTGTAAGGCATTTTTATACACTATGGAGGAAGACACTTGTTATTAGAAAAACACATAATTTCAGTAAAATAACTTGTGTGCAGTCATGAATTGCAAGCTGAGCAGTAATATAAGGTTACTTGCATATCTTTCATGTTCAGGATTAGGGGTTAACTATAAACAACTTACATGGTAACTGAGATAATAATATCGGAAAGAAGTAACATTGAGCCATCTAATGGACAAGGATAAACAGAAAGAAAAAACAAAAAAAAAAAAAAAGCATAAATATTCACATAACTATTTTGATATTTAAATCCAATGTCATATGAAAAAATATATAAATTGTCTTATCTGTTTGTAATACTACAAAGCAAATAAATGTTTCTGCATGGTACTATATATATATGTATCTCTAAGACCTTCCAACTTAATTTTAAGCAGGGATCTAAAGAAAACACAGCTCATAATAGGCAGCAGCTGCAGGGATATGTTCATTAGTTAAACACTGACAGCTTTGTTATTTTCCTTTTCAGGTTCAAACTGTGAGTTTAGGCCTTGTGAGGCCAGTAATCCCTGTGAGAATGGAGCTGTGTGCATAGAAGAAATGAATGTGAATGTTTTTCCCCTTGGATTCCAGTGCCAGTGTGTGAAGGGCTTTGCAGGTCCACGCTGTGAGATCAATGTCAATGAGTGCAGTTCTAACCCTTGCCTCCACGGATACTGCTATGACAGTGAGTTCAGTCTGGTTACTCCTTTTAATGTAGAGTAGTCTTTCTGTTGAAGCATCTGTAGCTACTGAGCTGCTCTGGGGAGAGCAGTGGATAATTTACTGAAATTTAGCTTGTCTGGAGCTCCACAGCCAATGCCTGGAGGATTATTTTTGCCAAACTGCCTCAAATCCTGGCACTGAGGTTTGTGTGTTCAGGGGGTCAGAATTGCAGCTAATGAGAAATTTTAATGAGATTTGTGCTGTCTCCTTTGATACCTAAATTAGCCAAACATATCTTACACTGTGCGTCTGATGAGAGAATATTCAGGTGCTGAAAAGGGGCTCACAGAGCAGTTAGGCACTGTATATATGCCTAACAATTCTAACAAGTCGAAAAACTGCATTAAATACCAAACATGCAAAATGGAGTTTCTGTTTACCTTCAAGTGCCCTGTATCGTGCAACTGACTCTTACTAATAGCTATACTTACATGCTTTAGAAGCAATTTGATGATGAATTGCTCTACCGTGTTCTGTTTGGGGTGGCAGGCTAAATTACTCTACCATTATGTCTGGAGTACTTTTTGGAAAGATTTGTGGGGAAACTACCTATCAGACACTTTATGTGCTTGGTAAACAAAAGGAGAAGTGGTAATTTTCAGAGAACCTTATCAATGCAGTTGGAAAGCAGAATGATGTCTGGAGGTCACAGCCAAACCTCCTGCAGGAAGCTGGACTAATATCACTAGAACAGATCAGATGTTTTTTTTCTTGCTGATTTGAAAGCCTACAAGGATGGACAGAAATTCAGGAAACTCTTTGGGACAGCCTCTTCCACTGCAGCACTACTCCTGTAGTGATTTCCACTCCCTTCTCCCTTGATATCCCAGCTGAATCTTCCAAGTCATAGTTTTTGGCCATCGTCTCTTATATTGCCTGTCACTACTGAGAGAAATTCAGTTTTCATTATTGTAACTGCTCTTAAAGTTATTATTACCTAACCCTCTAACTATTAAACCTTCCCCAAAGGTACTAATACAAAGCAAACCCAGCTGACGTAACCTTTCCTTATAGGTCCCATACTTTAAGCACTGGACAAACCTGCTTGTCTTCTGCTGCAGCCCTCTCCAGTTTTCCCATATCTCTTTCTAAATGAGAATGATGACTTGAGAATTTCCCTGAAATTCAGTATTTTTAGACAAATTTACAGAAGATCTAATTAATGTACTGTTTTTGAAAGATGTCTTAGAGATCTGACCCCAAATCGCAAAATATATCTTTGCATAATACTTTCCTAGTTAAAAATAATGATTATAAATGAGCTTTAAGAATTCCAAGTTTTCATACATGGGAATAAGGTGAGTGGTTTAAGGTGGAATACGGTTCATATTTTATCTAGTAAAGATTATTTCCCAAGATGTTTACTGATGTTTTCTATTTACTGTATATTAGTTAAGAGAGATTTTTGAACTGGAATTTAGATGAGATGTAGTAAAGTTATTCATGCTAACAAAGTGCCAGATCTCTTTGTGGGTGGCTTGTCTTTGTGTTGCCTCTGAAATTGACTTGTATCATATGGATGTCTCAGTTCATCTGCACTCTGCACACTGACTGCAGAAATGTGGAATCCTGAGGAAGGTGGGGAGCTCTGAGCAGATAAAAAATGCTGCTGCTCTGAAGGACTTAAAGCATTTAATGAATATAATAGCAACTATGTGTACAGACACAATGACAACATAGATTCTGTGGTAAATCTCAGAGATAATGAAGAACCCAGGGACCTCTTTGAGTTGATAATAAATCCAGGCCTGTAAGAGCTGCAATTATTGCTCTCACGAACTCCTTATACGAATGTAGTACTCTGAAGATTCCTCTCCCTTTAGGTCATTAACGATGAAAAACGGATAGAATTCTTATCATTAGCATGATAAGATTGAAATGAAGCATGGAAATCTATCATAGATTGAGCTGCCAATTTCAACTGAAACAAGTTTTCCTTTAATATAGTGGTATAATGTGAGGCATTCCTTACAAAACAAAACAATCTCCCCCCACCACCGAAAGCAAACAAAAACCTTACAGTGTTTAACCATTCCTATCTCAGGCACAATATTAAAGTCTTATATAGTTTCTGCACAGTTTATAAGTTGTCATCACTTTTTCAGAAGCATTGATTTATAATTCTTATATCAAAACATTGGAATTGTTTAAGTAAAATGCAGTGCAGTAATCTGTTTACATATTTTAAAAGATGTTTTGAGGTAAAGTATTTCATTTATTTCAATTTTCAACATGTCCACACCTTTCAGGTAAAGATAGTCCAAGTATTTTCCAGGGTAGTCATTTCTGTAATATACTACATTCATTTGTTAATTCTGAAACACTCCTATCTTTGTTACAGTTGTCGATGGCTTCTATTGTTTGTGCAATCCAGGATATGCAGGACTGAAATGTGAGCAGGACATTGATGACTGCATAATCAACGCTTGTGAACACAATTCTACGTGTGTTGATCTGCATTTGGTTAGTACAGAATATTTTTTAATTAAAATGATCGCTCAGTTTTCTTCCTAAAATATAAAGCAATACTATTGCAAGTTCTGAACCACCACTTAATCCATACACCTGCAGAGTTTTATAATTAGGCTTTACAGTCATTGCTTTTTTATTATTATTATTTATTTATTTATAATGATATAGGCAAAGAGGTGAGAAGAATGTTTTTACCATTTAAAATCAGTTATTCAGTCAATATGGTTATTTGAGGAATTTTAAAAGAGGAGAATATTTTCAACTAAGTGTGTTTATGGCCTCATTGTAACCATGACAGTAATACTTGTTTACACCGATGACATTAGTCTCAAAGAGGCTTTAAAGCCATTTTGCAGAGTAAGACGCTTTTTTTTTTTCTTTTTCTTTTTTTTTTTTTTAAGTACTTCAGCATTTCCTTTCAGAATTCTTCAGTTTTATTAGTTCTTGAAACTTGGAAGGTGTTAAAGGTAACTTCTTTCTTCTCAGAAATAAAAACAGTCTACCAACTGATTCCTTCATGGAAGGAAAGGAGGAGAAAAAGCATTTACATTGTGTAATCTTTGGCACTAGAAGTGGCCCATGTTCTGTGTCAGACCCTCCAGGAATCTGTCAGGAATCAATTTGTTTTCAGTATGGACACTAACACTGTATAATATATGTATTGTCTTTTGGGAACATTCATACTGTCAGAGAAATTAGATGGGGTTAAAAAAAAAAAAAAAAAAAAGGAAGGAAGAAAGTTTAGTATTATTATTTCTTCTAGTTTCTCCAAGTACACTTGTGAGAAAATGAAATTAAGGAAATGATAAACCAAGGTGTAGAATTCAGACTAAGACACCTAAAAGTTTGTGTCGATACATGAGCTAAGTGTCTAGGCACCCTCCAATGGTACTGTGAGTCCTTGATGGTGCAGTCAGCACAACCCAGAGATAATTCAGCCACAAATCTTGTAGATGCTCCCTTTGGATGATCTGAACAACCCTGTAGTGCCCCTGACTGTATGGCTAGGCTGCCCTAATGCTGAAGTAGACACCCATGTTTAGGTGTCTGCATTCCCAGTTGACTCCAATCCAAGGAGCCTGGAATTGTTGGGGGTGAGGGTGATGTCTAGTTTGGTTGGTTGGTTGGTTTGGCTTGTTTATTTTTCTTTGGTACATAGATAAAGAAATTTTGCTTCTTTCTGACAAATCATGGTGATAACCCACAGCTATCACTATTTCCTAAATTTTAACAGAAGTTACCTTCTTCAAAAGAATTTTCTCAAATTCTCTAATTTCCAGAGATTTTTCTTCTTTTCACAGTCTGAATACCTTACACATAGCATAAAACGTTTTGTAAATGTACTTCAAGAACTAGTAAATGCCTTGGACAAAATTCAATGCTTGCTACAGAGACCACAGAGCTTGTGATGTTTTTGTTCTGGTCCTTGGCCATTATTGCAAATCCATATTTCTTTTTAACACTAGACTGCAAATAAAAGTTCAGGCTCTCAAACTGGACGCATATTGCCATCTTAAAATCAGGCTAGAGAGGGTTCCAGAAATAAATTTTAAGCTCAGAAGAAATGTGTTATCCTGCTATTATGAAACTGCTTTATATGTAAACATTGCATGTATTACTCCTGTCTACAGCTGATGCATTGAAATACAAAAAGTTAAAACAAACAAAAAAAAAATAATTGTTTTTGTTTTTTAAAAAAGCAGAAGTTAAAACAAGACCTTTCCCCTCTAAAACAAGATATCAGGAATTGACAAAATTATGGGGTTCTTTATAGGATAAACGTATCATCTCACCAAGAATGTCTGCTAGGCTTCACTGAGTGGGTTGTAATATTGATCCAGGGGAGTGTTTTGTTTATGCAAAATTAAACCTGAGGAAAAATGGTAGCTCGTGGCAACTTTTAATACAATTTTAGATTTTTCTTCATATGCCTTTCATGCTTTTGTTTTCTTGATTCATTTGTGTTTGGTTTTGCCCTGCAGTAGCTATACATTTCTCATCTTCCTTGTCACAGATCTGTGACATTTTGTTGTAAATGGACTGTGACACAGCAAATCAGTGAGAAGCATGCAGACTGAGAAGCCTGACGTTAAAAAGTAAAAATTTATTGTGTATGGATTCAGTGGCTAACTAAAGGAAATAAATACGTTAGAAACTTAATGGCATGGTGTAATTTTAGACCTTGCATTTGATCTGTTTCAATGGCTTTCTCAACACGGTTCACATATGTTGTTAACATTATAGAAAACATTCAAAAGGAAATGCTCGTTCTGATGTTACTTAATGTGCACATACATGTAAGACCGTTTTGTTTTTTTTTTCATTGGAAGACTATTCATTGTCATTTTTGATAGTAATGTGAATTTATGCTCATAAAAAAAAAAAATACAGAATGTTCTCTACTCATTGTTAAAAGTTAGTAGCAGCTTGTAATTTGTAAGACAAGAAATAGGGAATTACTAGAAGTTTTATTTAGCTATAGCAATAGTAATGTGTTGCTATTCAATATTTAAACTTTCTCATCTCTACTCTTCTCAGAATTATATTTAATTAAAATAATACTTCTGGTACAAGTTTATGAAATAACTTTTGTGTGGTTCATCTTATATGTTGACTCCATTAAGGGACATAAAAGACTATCTCACTAAGTGACTGCATTATTCAGTTTGTATAGGATGATGTTATTTGGCATGCAATTTCCTTCTTACTGTGTTCACTATCAAAGGGTACTGAACTTCTTCCATTTCAAATGATGCAGTTTTGTACAGTAAAATTTCTCAGTGATGGATTAAGATTAATGAATTAACAATATATTCATAAAAATGGAAGAAGACTCGTTCCTCCTTCCTCAGCCAAAATATCTGTAAAAGAACACATATTGACATAATGATTTTTTAGAGGATGAATTTTCCAAGTTTAAGGGGCTCCTCCTCCTCCTTAAAAAAAGGTAATAAATCGAGGAATGGGGAACTGAGGCATAATCAAGGAAGACTTAAAAACAGATGGATATCTCAGAAGATTCATAATTTCTCTATCAGCCATCCTTTTATTCCAAAGATAAATTAGAGTTGCCTTATTATACAAGTCAAGGACTAAAGATCTTAATGTGAGAAAGAATTCAAATGTACTCTGTAATTGCAACATATACTGCACAGCCTTTCCTTAAGTCTCCAGACAGGTGAAGTAAACAGCTGAATGGCACAACTAGGTCAGCTTAAGGAGGCTCTGAATTTCTACTGCATCCAAGAATTCCAGCCACCCAGGAGCTACTATACACCAAGACAAGTCACTATCAGTCATATTAGTAGACCCTTTAGTGGCTCAACAGTAATTAATTGGCTAACCCAATGCTCCATTCTGCAGTCCAACAGCTCAAATACTTGTGATGCATTTTTTCTAGGTCAAAGTGAGAAGTTGACAGAGACAATTAGCATTGCCAGAAAGACACTTGTGATAGGTCTTTTTCCTCTTTGGTGTTGGTAATGTAGCATAATACAGAGCTTTAAAACTAGATAACCTTTTTATATTAACTATGCATCAGCACAAATTGGTAGAAAGAATGACACTCCTGTATGGTGGGTTGACCCCAGCTGGTGGATAAGCACCACATAGCTGCTCAGTGACTCTGTCCCCACCATGGACTGGGGGAGGTAATAGAAAGAGCAAAAACATTAAAACTTGTGGTTTCTTCGTTAGGCTGGAGGTGAGAAAAAAATTGAAAGGGGACATAGATGGGGCATCTGATCTAAACTGCCCAAAGAGATATTCCATACCTTTTGATGTCATGTTCAGCACCAAAAGCTGGGGGGAAAGGAGGAGGGGGTGATATTTGTTAGGAAGGCCTTGGTCTTCTGAAGCAATTGCTGTGCATACTGAGGCCCTGCTTCCCAGGAAGTGGCTGGACGTTACCTGCTGATGGAAATTAAAGGTGTTTTTTTTCCCCATTTGCTTCCATGCATACCTTTTGCTTTTTTTTCATTAAAATGCTTTTATCTCAGTCTACAAGATTCTTTTTTCCATCTTGTTTTCTATGCTCTCCCCATCCTGTTGAGAAAGGGGATTGAGTGTATTCATTCTTATATGAATACACTCAGCGAGTGTATTCATTCTGATACAGCTGAAGTTCCTAAATGACTAGCATATACAATTACATCATAATGGATTAGTCATTCTTTCTGGTGGTGGACCAGATTTTTAAGGTTTCTCCGTGATAAAGATTCTCAATACCATAAAATTCTCACCTGAGAAGTATTCCCAATGCTGATGTAAGACAAGTAGTGAGTAACAGCTAAAATGATAAAAACAGTGTTTTACTTAACTGCGTATGGAGAGGAGAGAACACAGCAGTCACATTCCTGAGATTCTAGCAGTGGAGTGCTCCGTGCCTGCATGCCAAAATGTAGTGACAAATATTTATAACAAAGGACTAAAAATGTATGTTGCTCAGATAAATTTAAGACAGCTATTAATGACTCAGTTCCCAGCTTTCTTCGTACTTTGAAATGGCTGGGCATCACATTAACCATATGTTAATGTATATATACATGCATTATAACAGAAATAAAGTGTTAAGGGTAAGACATATAGAATTAACAGATGACTCTTTAAAACTAGAAAAGTCATCTTACTAACATTACAGGCTCCATCTATTTTACATAGTGGGTGACAAATTATAAAGTTCTTTTATATAGAAGTTTCGCGGAAGAAGAAGTAATTTTACTTATTGCAACTACTCTGAGACATGAGTAAGAGGAACCAGTTACTTCCTTCATCAGGTCTGCTAGGCCAGCAAACATTAAAAGATATAAATACTTTTAGCATAGGTTCCTGTCCCATATATTGGTGAATATCACTCAGACCAACCAGAACTGTAATTTTGTTTTGTGAACTAACTATAAAAAAATTAAGACTTAAGACACTGAAAAAAGAGACTGATGCCAGGGCAGATTGATTTGCCACCATTTGCTGTTCATAAATCAATTACTTTTATAATATATATGTATATATTATGAAAAAATCCTGATAAAAATCTAAGTAAGTGTTTTTTAGTTTCACTATTCTAAGAAACATTTGGCCATTACTACAAAAATATTGTGAAATCTCAGATTTACATGCATGCAGAAGTAATTTAATTTTTCAGTCAAACTGATGGATCAAAATAATAGAATGAGAAGTATGAGAATGGTTGAAAGGCTGTAGTGTTGTTTCTGCAAAAGAAAGAGGTGTAGTCCTCAGTAGCTGAGGAAAGGAAAGGGAGACTGAAGCTTTCTGCATATAGTATATAAGTAATGAATAAAAATAGAATAAAACTGAAAGATACAAACAGTAAAATATTTTTACTAATTTGAATCTAAAGAAGCAATAATTACTTTTGTCATTTCTGTTTATAAAGTGGTAGAAGAAAAGGACTCATAACAAAGTGAATTTCAGTAACACTTTTTTTAGGAACTTATGTTTGGAAGGCTTGTATGAAGGAGGGAGGAAGGGAGAGATAGTACCATCAATACTTTTTTTTCCTCCAGGAAAGAAAAATCAGGAAAAATATTGAGAGTTAATAGACAAGAGATCTATCCAATGGATCATATTTCAAGAGCATTAACCACAAGTAGGTTAGCTCATTACCTAAGTTGTAAAAGAATGATTGATTAGAAGGAACTCTGTCATAGAGAACTATGGTTAAAAGTAATAGTTCTATTAACTGTTAATAGTTCACGTTACTCCCCTTCCACCCCCTAAAAAGAATAAATTAGGTCTTTGCACTAACATAATTTGCACTAACAGCAAGTCCATATGAGTTGGATGTGATGGTCCTTGTGGGTCCATTCCAACTCAGATGTTCTACAATCCTAATTTCATAATTTGTCTTCCATTTAAAACAGAACCTCCTGTACTTTCCAGAACTTTGTTTTAGAACATCCGGAGATGCTCATGGTATGATGAAGTAACTCTGCCTCAGGAGGCTCTGCCTCCTAGCTGATAAGAGCAGGTTGTCTGACATTTGAAATGCGAACAGAGACTAGATAGGCTTGCATCAATTAAACATTTTCAGATTTCTGTGGGACTGGAAATTCTCTAAGGTCTCAATAAAGCAAACAAAATCTGCCACTGAAATTGGTCTGAAATAGCACCTAGATTGAACTAAAGGTCAGACTATGTACCATGAATGTCATGCAGTATACAACAAGCAATCAGCTGTTAACAGTTCCCAGGTCACATAAATTCAAGTTGAGTTGTGTGTATGTGACTTTAAGCTTACAAATGGACTTCGTTGAGAGAATCCACGTGCTAAAATTGTGAATGTGCTGTTTGACAAATCATTTTCAGACTACCAATTACACATTCCAGAAGAGAGAAACACAACAGCTGAAGTTCACTTAAGAAACTAATAACTGCAGCAGTTGTTATGGAAACTTCTACTGCTAATATTTAAAAAAAAAAGAGAGAGAGAATGGTGTCCCCACAGTCCTTCAATAAAAAGTGTTTTTTTGTTTGTTTGTTTGTTTTCTGTTTGTTTTCGTAAAAGACCTAGTGAAAGAAGTCCCTCATCTGCCTTGTACTGCAGAGCTAGTGAACATAGTCGTGCACAGACTAAAAACTTGGTCATTATGTGTTGTAGTCCTTTGTGCTCTATTAAGTCCATTTGAATCAAAGCCATTGGAATGTACAAAATTAACTATTGACTTACTTATTTAGGATAATGTCCTTAACATTGATCCACAGAATTGTACATTGCTTGGAGGAAGTGATTATGATGTATTATCCCTTACTCATCTAATTGAAAGTTGAAGTCAGCAAACAAGCAAGAGAAAAACAGAAACTATTAAAGATAAAAGTGACCAATTGTTCATTAGCTTTCCAGCTAACTTGTTTGTTTTATTTATTATAGTGTTTTAAATGCTTTAATTTGAAAGAAATCGTAGACACGTGGAAATTGTTGGCTTTACCCAATAAGTGTCTGTAAATGCCATGGGCATGTAAGTCTTCTGTTGTCATTTACATAAACTGAATTTTAAATACTGTACAGAATTGAATAAAATTGTTACAAAGAGGAGGAAAAGGAAACTAACAGGCAACTAAAGATGTGTTTTCCAATGAGATTTCTGAACAGATGGCAAATCAGTGTGATAAAGGAACAGGAAGGTGGTCCCAGATGGTGTGTAAGCTCTAGGTTATGCCAGCAGCAAGGAGGCTGGACAGAGAAAATAAGTGACAGCAGGGAAAAAACCTGAAGAACTTCACAGTGTAAGGAACAGCCTGGAGAACAATGGCCCATTTGTGGAAAGCAAAGCCCTAACCCCCTGATTTTTGTGTGGTATGGAGACTAACATTTTATATGAGGCAGGATATGAGGTGTTTGTACCTTCAAAAGCATCAAAAGACTGGCAGTTTTATTATAGAGACTCAGGCCTATAGATCATTGTCTCAAGAGGAGGGGTATTCTAACATGAGGATTTAGCTGCAGAGAAGTGGACACAGTAAATTGTTTGTATTTAGTAAAATTACAGAGCAGAGGCTCACAAACGGTTATAGGTCCACAAGGAAATCACTCTGAAATAAGTCGAATGAGGAAATTCAAAGACCTGCAATCAGTCTTTCATAACTGCCCTCATATGTCTTTTCCATACAGCACACAAAAAAAAAGATTAAATTTATTTTTCAGTAAAATTTTGATGAATTAATCCATTTACTGTGGGATAAGTGTGAGCATCAGGACAATTACTGAAAAGGAGCTCTTGGACTGCAATTTCACACACCAGTTTTTATTGCAATCAGTCATTTCTTTAAAGTCAAGCTGTATGATTCTGGCCAGACAATTTCAAGTGTCCTCTAAACACTGTTCTGAGAACAGGTTTGCTCATTTTCTCATGATGTGTTTTTGTTATATTTGTCATCGAAGAAGCTAAGCATCTTTCAAACAGGTACTTTGCAGTTGAAAACACAACCTATTGGCTTCGGTTGCAGGTGGTGAGTGCTAAGCAGATCTGAAAATCATACCTTAAACTGAAAATTCAGAAAATAACAAAAGTGAAGAATTAATTCTATCTATAAAAAGTTACCTTCTAGGTTATGCCACCTTCAGCTAACATAGTATTTGTTTTAATTTATTTAGGGTAACATTCAACTGGAACCGTAAAACTAACTGTTCTTTTCTGGCTTCCATTATTCCAAATACAAGTGAAGAGAAACAAACATGCTTTCCTGTACTGCATCTCTAGAGCAGACCAGTATCCTCATGCTTTTTTATGCACTGAATGAAGTGATGGAAAATTATTTATTTCAAGTGGATAAAGACTCTTTCATGGTATGGGGGTGCAGAGGGGCTAAATTTAATGAATCATAGAAAATTTAATTCTGACATTTCCTTTGTTTTGAGTATCTGATTTTGCAAATCCTGCATTTTACTTTTGGCATAAATTTTTATGAAAAATAAATGTAATAGATCTAAGTCATCACACAGATTATTTTTTTTTTTTGAAGCAAGCCATTTTCTGTCATCATATAGTAGACCTTTTTCACTCTTGAGTGTGAACAGATGCTACATGTTCACAGCAGTATTTGAAAAGCCCTGGCCTTGCTCTGCTACCACAGTAGCTGACAGAAAAATTGTTGTTGACTTCAGAGTGCCACTAAATAATATATTCTAATTCTAATTCCAGGGTTAGTTTTTTGGATACCATGGCAGACACTTGGCATGTATTACCATTGGCAAGCAAATTTTTAATATTTTTTAAGGAAAAAAAAAAAGTCCAGAACATTATCCATAGTTTTTAAACATGGATCTTCTTCACAAGTTTCGTATTGAAGGAGAAAAACAAAGATCTAAAATAGTTCTGACTCCAGGTCTGCTCATCCCTTTATCTGTTTCCCACAAAAAAAATCCTATTTATAAAAATTGGATTCCATCTGTTTTCTCCTTTTTTCCTTCTAAGAAAGAAGAGAGCTTACCCAAGGATACCAAGTTTCCAGTCTAAGCAAATTTGCCTACATTAGCAACTCTTCTCCAATAACTTCATAAAGGAAAAAGCATCTTACCCTTAACTTTAGAGGCACTGCTGGGTGCTGTTATAATAAACTGATAATCAAACATCAAAGAAAATCAAGTCTTCTGATAATCCTTCCTTGGCAATATAAATCATTGATCCTATAGAGCCAGCTGTGCCAATTAATGTATCATTTTCAGCAGGGAGTTTTCTATTTTGGCCAGAAAGCAACTGAATATTCTCTTTCTGAAGCTTAAAAACAGCGTTAGACTTATCAATACCTTGGTGCCCTTAGGCTGCTTGTCTGATGGTCCTTTGATTATTTTGTTTGAATGACTTTTTCAGAAATCATATCAAGGCTTTTGACATAACGTTGTCCATTTTCACTACAGGGTCAGTTTAAGATAGAAACTTTTATACCGAAATTTTGATTTCTAAAAAAAAGAACTTATGTGATATTAAGAGGGAAAATATAACAATGAACATACAGCAAAATATTTTTCCACTTCAGAAAGACTGGTTTAGATATCAAGGTAAATGCAGCTCTTTGCATACCAAATTAAAAGTCTGATGCTATTGTTTCAATAGTAGAATAGAATGACAAAATAAAGCAATAAAATGTTCTTCATAAACATCCTTTACATTTATGAACATATTTACTTTGGGGAAAAGTAAAGGGAAAATATATTATTTAATATATTTAAGGGAAAATATATTTTTAAGCATAGACTGTCATACTCCTAGTTACAAGTGCCTGATTCTGAGAATGCTCCCATTGACTTCAGACTGTTTCCATATGAAACAAGAACTTACACTATTTCTCAGATACCGAGAAAAAACAAGCCTTGTGTTGCTACGTTGGACAGTTATGCCATAAAGTCAAGCCCCTCCTGAAGTTAGTATCAAAGATGCATCTATGCTATGTGCATTTCCCTTCATACAACCTTGCAAGCATTACAGTATTTTTCCTCTCAAAATAAATGCTACATGAGTGAAACAAAACCATTTTCACCAGGTAGTAGGAAGGCCTTTGCTCTTTTATTTCAAGAAAATGAAATAGTTTTGTATATGGCTGAAGTAGTTTGCATTTCTAGAGTAAGTTTTTATGTAACTTCTACTCTGTCAAATACAGTCTAGTCTGTGGTGTCCCTGTCATAACAAAGTTCTAAAGGAATAAATAATAGAACGTGAAATATTTCATCCAAAAGACGCAGAACAGCTAGCTCCATTTATCTACTTATGCTTGTCATCCACTGACTAGCAGGTGAATTGCTCATTTTAGTAGGTCTGTCCAGTTGTTTATGTCTATTTAGAACTACCTTGAGGTCTGCAAGAAGTAATTGGTACTTACCTGGATGGAAAATAGCCCAGAGAAAAAAAATGGTTAGCCTTTTTTTTTTTTTTTTAAAGTTACTTGCAAGTTCTGTCATCTGCTTTCCTTTAGATTTTGAAATTCTTTTCTGCCTGTCTTGCTAGCAAACTGTGAGTGAAAACCAAGCTATGAGCATCTTTTACCTTGGTAAAGTGGTTGTCAGAGCATACAGGGATGGCACTAACAGATAGTGCTGCACATAAGACTTGACATTGGACTTTTTTTATGGCTGATTGCATACCTAGCGTAACATGTATATGGAAAACATGTGAAAGAAATGTATTTACTGAGGAATGCCATCATGAGGAATGCCTTTTTCTTCAGAGATGACAATTAGTCATTGCATTGGTTAAAAGGTTAAAATTGGTTAAAGGTAAAAAAAAGTTCTAAGGAGTCTCTTTAGAAGACCTTTATCAATTCTGTTACATGGTTCTCATCTTACTAGCGAGGGCAGTTTCACAGAAAGAAGCATATTTTCTTAATATATATGTTGAGCTTAAATAATTTCAAGCATTAATTTTCAATAATAATTAAGAAACATTGCATTTTAGCTCTTCTTTGTTGCTGATTCATCTAATTTTGCTCCGTCCTTAGTAAACTGTTGTCATGTGCAGAGTTTGCAGTATCACTGTTTATTGCCACTTCTAAATCACCATGCTGTATGATTATCCTTTCTGCTTGCTGAAAATGTTCTCTCTGTTTGCATACACAATTCTGATATAGTGCGTGCCATATACCCAGTCAGAATATATGAAAAGCTCAGTTGTGTTAGCTGCCTTTGCCTTTGTCCTTAATCAAGATGCTGTTTTACTGCACAGCACCTATGCAGAAAGGGCATGGCCAGACCATGTGATAAAGAAATGCTTTTACCAGTTTCTGATCTTCTTCTTTTTTCTAATATATTTTTCTTAAGAAATAATAATAATAGTGCCTATACATTTAAACTGATTCAACGGTGAAGAATGCAATAAGCTATTCGTTACAAAAGATACTCTGAAGAATCCAGAGTATCCAGAATTATCCAGAATTTGTGCTGCCTGCCTGTGCACACTTTAAATTGATACATACTAGAAAGACCTTGGGGTGTTCAGTGTTGACTGCCAGCTAGATTAGATTCTCTCATTGGTACGTATTGCTATAGTTTCCCTCAGACTATGCACTTAATGCTGGCTCTCTTTTGTTACAAAATGCTATGCCTCCAGCTGGAAATTTATATCTCGTGGGTTCAGACTCTGGAAGTTGTCCTTCACTGACCATAAGAATCCAAAATTGGTCATGCATCACACAGGCTGTAACAGGTGTCACATTTTGCCAGCAGGGAGTCGCAGGTGGAAATGCTGTACTCGTCACTCGGAAGACAGAAACAACTACATGATTTATTGACATAAAGTAATGATTTATCAAAGCTTATACAATTTAACAAAGATTCAGGGATATTAAGGTACACCTTATTATAATTGGAAGATATACTTAATTACAGACTATTTAAAAGGTGCTATTTACTAGTCAAAGGTACTAAATGAAAGACATGATATACTACACAGAGACTACATAAGGAACTGTGTTAGGTGACATTACATCAAAGAAACCCTCCTAACGAATCACAAGGGTCAGAGTGGACCCCTTGCTTTCTAAACTCCTTGAGTGGAAGGAGTAAGGAGCCTTGGTGCAGCTGAATCCACTCCTAGTCCCAAGCTTGGTCAACAGTTTATCTAAAGGATTATACGCATTACATGAATCCTTAATGCTGCTTAGCTGAGATTATAAGGCACGGTCACTAAGCATCATTCCAGCACGCTGGCATGCTGTCACTCTCCCAATCCCCTTAGTGACTACCTGTGGTGACAAGGCTCCTTGCACTCTGTACAAGTTGCCTGGGCATGCAACTTGTCCCTGCACATGGAGAGGTCCTGGTGTGACATCCGCAGCTGTGTCAGGAGAGCCCAAAGGGCTCTCGGGCTGCTTGCTATTTACAGGGTAAGATGAATGACCTATGGGCACATTTGCATCCTGATGTTAGTTTCTCCCAAATTTTGCTCAAGTTGCACTTTCTTCCAAATTTGGCCAGCACTGGGGTTGGGAGTGGGGTGGGGGTGCCTTGATCAGACAGCCCTTGGCTGTGTGTCCTCTGTCTCTTCTGAATCCAGGATACAGCTGGCACGGCCAGGCAGACCCATCACGGCTGCCCACGATGGTTAGCTGCTCTGTTAGGCCCCACGCTCTGCTTAACCAGGGGGTGAGGGGGAGTACACTGTCACAGAGGGCTAAACGCATGGGATAACTTAAGAGTTTGATGAGAGGTTAGTTTTAATGTTACAAAGCTCATACTTTAATAAAAACATTTATCGGTGCCTAGCATGTTGATTGTTGGATGTGAAGAAGTGGGCTTTTAATTGTATCAAAATAAATTATTCCAGAATATTTCTCATAAGTATTACTTTCCACGTGCACACTAATCACCAATTCCCACAATTATATCTCACCTGTTAGCATAGAAATTGCTATAATTAGATGTAAAATTTCAAAGGTCTCAGGCTAGTGGTAATGCTACTTCCTGAAAAGGTGTGCTCACAAGAGAGGTTCTGGAAATAAAAGTGCTCAAATTGGCTTAATAGACTTCTGAAATGGCTCTTTAACACTGGGCAAACTTTTTAATGGTTGTCTGCTTTAGCTCATTAATTTAGAACAAACGCAAATCCAACTTGTTTGCCTCACTGGGAAAAGTTCTTGCTCACTGTTCTGAATTTCATTCATCAGTCATGGATTCAGCCTTTGCTAATTTGAGACCAACTCGGTTCTCTTACACTAAATTGCTCTATGAACAAATGTTTGCCCTTTTCACCTTTTTTTTTTTTCCTTCTGTGCCACAGTTGCTAAATTAATTTTTCTTTAAACAAATCATTTCTGATCACTTCTATCTTGTAAATCAAAAGTAAAAATGAACAAAAAAAAAATCCTTTAAAATGTCTTGTTATTGTAGAGTATGTTTACATTAGCATTTTCATTTATATTACAAGAACACTTCTGAAGCAAATCTCCCAGCTGTAGCCACTTACACATATAATTTGCATTGTGGAGAAGACTTGGATTATGCAAACTGGATTTGCCTTGGTTGAAACTAAAACTGAAAATGCTCTCCACACAGGGATATAATGGACTCCCATCACTGACTTTCAGTCCGTGGGTTTAGATAACATCAATTCTAAAGTAAAATGCTCAGAGCCCAGGTAGCATGGATGCTGGGTCAACGGTGCCAACTGTTTTGAGATATTTGTTGCTATTCTGCAGGATTGATTGACAGTGTTGATGCAGATACAGTCATTTAAAGTTTCATGAAAATATAGCACAATTAATTCAGCCTGGTTACATCATATTACATAGTATTTGCTTTTAAATGTGTATAACTTACATAAATTGCATGCCATTGAAGTTTTAAGGAATGCATGTTATAATCTATATGCCAGTGCATTTATTTTGCCACTAATGTTGTAGCGAAGTAAATTGTCAGCCACTCTAGCAATATTGTTTTACTCCATACATGCACAGCATGTACCCTCAAATGTTCAAAAAATATGCTTAGAGTGATTGCTGTAAAACTGCATGAGTGAAATTTACCTCATGAAATTCATTTCTGCTAAAAGCTTGTTCTTAAAACTCCAGTGATGATTTCTTGCATAGTAATCTACAAGGTTACTTTTATCTTACATCTCTGAATTTATTTCACTCAGCTGGACTGAGCAAAAAGATTCCATTGGCTTTCCAGACTAACACTGGAACACATTTCCTCTGATAAATAATATTTTTCTGGCTTATTAGATTCAGTGATGATTCTATATTCTATAGCAAGGTGGGCAATGAGTGGAAAAAGGCAATAAATGTACATGGACTCCTTCTACATGACAGTAAACGAGAACAAATAAAAGTTAGATGGAAACCTTCTTTCTGCTACATTACAATATCATACAAGCAAAAATACCAATAAGTAATAGAGGGAAAAAAAAAAAAAGTCCTGCCTGGCAATTCTTTTTTTTTTTTTTTTTTTTTTTTGGCAAATAAGCGAAGTGCCCCTTTAAATATTTTTTTTGTTTGTTTAAATCAGCACATCTCTTGCAGTACTTTTTAATTTCATTCTTTATAATTTGTCCCTTTACCTATTTCTCATGACACTGGTAAAGAGGCTACTGAAGAAAACCCCTAACAATTCAGCAGGTTCTATACATGTGTTTGATACTGAATTATTTGTCATAAGAGCCAGATGACTCTTATTTCTGTATCTTATTTATGCTCTTTCAGAGATAACTTTTTAAACCAAACTCTATTAATTATATAGTATGCTTGTATTTACTCAGTTTGTCTTGCCTTGTAACAGAGAACTCTGAAATACGCTGAGATATACTTAAAGAGCATACTTACAGGGTGGCTACCTGAAATCATTTTTTTTTTTACACTGAAATCAATCTTTCAAACAACCTCTACAGAGACATGGTAGCATGCCTATCAATGGATATTTTCAAGATGTGGTTGGACAGGGTGTTAGATAATCTCATTTAGGCTCCTTTTGCCAGCAAAAGGATGGATCCTGATAATCTTTTGAGAACCCTTCTAACCCAGGCTGTTTTATGACTCTAAATTGCCCAAGAAAAAAAAAAAAAAAAGTAATTTTCAAGATTAATTTTCAATAGGTTATACTTCTACAAAAGAACTGACTCTGAAAACATTAAATTCATTCATTGAGTAATCATACTAATTGATTTCTGTAGGCTACTACTAGGGAAGTAATGTGAAAATAGGAGATTACATCAGATTTGGGGCCAATTAAAATCAAAACCGTTGACTAAAATTTCCTTCCCAAATAATTGTGATAGCTTCTTAACATTTCTTCATTATTCTCCCTTTCAATTTCAAGATGTGCCTTGATACTTGCTTTGGACTTCCAAAACTGTTGTACAGTATAAGTACTATTTGCAGTCCTATGTAGGAATACACTTGCACACAGCTTTCTGAAGCAGTAATTAAATATGTATTTGCTTCTTTGAGGCATGCTACCAGGACTTCAAAAATAATTAGTAATAGGCAACTGCATCACCTGGAGCCATTACAAAATATAAAGCTTTTGTAGAGTTCCCTATTAACATTTAGAATAATTCTTGTATTGTTCATACTAATGCAAAGAGTCGTAGTATTGTATAAATGCCTTATGTTTGCTCAGAACAGCTTCAACACCAGCCAGAAATCCCTGAAAGTTAGAATAAACTGTTTCCTTCCAGATTAACTCTGTTCCAACTAGACATCATATGCCTTGTATTTCAGTCCAGTACTATTTTCCAGGTTCATTTGTATAGAAGTACATTTCCATTTGTAAGTGAAATAGATTACCTGAAACAAAAAGTTCACCATCTTAATGTAGATTCATTGGCTTCTTCTAAAATAGTAAATTAAACAATGTTAGAGCTTTAAGATCAAATGGTCACAGACACGTTGTTTAAGCTTTTTAGCAACCAAAACAGGGTGGCTATGTCCTGGTCACTTATAAATGCGTATAAAGTTATTGAATTGATTCCTGGTTCCATTTCTCCCATTTTCTGCTTAGAAGTTCTCAGGACAAGGGGATACTCCACTTCTCCATTTGCTTCTGAAAAGCACCTACCATTTTCTGAGAAACATAAAATTATAAAAATGCATTTAACTTTCCACATTTAAAATTTCCTTCACATTCACAAATGGTATCTTATGTGAAAAATACCACAAGTGAATAACTACATTTGGAAGCTACTATTATTCAATCAATACTGTAAAATATTTACTCTTATATGCAAAAGTACTGCTTTCATAGCACAAAGGCAGGATATAAAAAGGTGAGAATTAGCACCAAGCAGCCAGAGTTTAAAGACCTTGTTATAAATTGTTGTTTATATTTTCATTCTTATGGCAGTATTGAGTTCTACCAACAGTATGACTCACTAATGCAGCATGGTCAGTAATTGGTTGAAGAGCTTGTGCCTCAAATTGATCCCAGAAGTCAAACAGTTTCACTTAATTTCCTCAACCACACACACACCAAAAAAAAAAAAAAGTTATTTTTAATATATCATTCTGCTTGCTTTTCTTGTTATTCACAGGAGATTTTAAGTTGTATCTTTATGCTTTAAAATTATTTATGTTTTAAGAATTCTTTCTGAGTGGTTTACACTTAGATTCTTTCATTTTTGGTCCATGATTTGACTTTAAATTTTACCAGCTACTTAAAGCATCTGTATATCATGAACCTTTGACATAAACACAACCCCACTGAAATGTCTACGGTCCTTTTTAATGCAAAAAGTAGACCTACAATTTTATTCAACTCACTACTGCTCCATATATAATACCAAGTACTTTAGCTCTTAATATCTCCTGTCATTATCTGTCGAGCAACATCCTGCCAAAAAGATATCTCACCAATACAAAAAGAAATCCTATAGGAAAAATTCTGATTTCTCTGTTCTGTCAATTATAACTTTGGAAACTTTGGAAAAGTTATTTAACATCTGCTGCTGAGTATCTATTAATGTCCAATGGCAAACTTGCTTGATATGATGGTAAGATTTAAAGTTCCACAATTTTTAATTACCATTTTCATGATATACATAATGTAGTCTAAAATAGAAATACCACCACAGTTTCTCAGGCCTCTGAGACCTGTGGGAAATTTTAGAACAAAGACTTACCCTTGGTGGAGGAGGTTCAAATTAGTCAAAATTTCAAAAAATGGACATGAACAAGTCATGCACATGATGGCATATACTCACATGAGTTGAGAGAGCTGACTGATGTCATGAGGCCACTCTTAGAATCACAGAATGGTTGAGGTTGGAACACACCTCTGGAAATCATCTTGTCCAACCCCCCTGATTAAGCTGGGATGCCTAGAACCAGCTGCCCAGGACCATATCCAGATGGCCTTTGAATAATTTCTTGATAATCTTTGAAAATTCTTGGTGACTGAGAGGAATTCCTGAAGACTGGAAAGACACAACTATCACTCCTATCTTCAAGAAGGGCAAGAAGGAGAGTCTTGAGAATTAGAAGCAACTTGGTCTCACTTTCGTAACTGGAAAGGTGATAACGCAAATCCTCCTGAAAACCATTTCTATTTCCAACTAGGAGTAGTGGCTGATACATCATATAGTTGTGCTGCCACTTGGATGGAACTGGGAAAGCTGCAGAATTGGGCCAGGAGGAATCTCATGAAGTTCAACAAATGCTTCAGTCTTGCACCAGTACAGATGGGGAGAGTGGGGAGAGGGGGAAGGGGGGTGCAAATGGCTGCAAAGCGGTTTTGCAGAAAAGGAACTGTGGGTCCTGGTGAACAATGACTTGTATATAAAAAAGCAATGTGCCCTTTTGGAAAAGAAGGCCAAAAGGGTTAGTAAGGGCATTGCCAGCAGGCCAAAACACATAATATATTCTCTCTATTACGCAGTGGTGAGACACATCTGGAGTGTCATGTCCAGTTCTGGATTCTATTGTGAGACAGGTTGGTTTTACCCTACTGATGATGTGTATGGGAAAGAGATGGACTTAGTGGAGCAAGTCCAGCAAAAGCAGTGAAGAGTATTGGAATAACCTGAGAGAGCTGGGATTATTTAGCCTGGTAGAAAGAAACCTTGGCTCTGTGTATGTGCTTGTGTGTGTGGCAGAGCACAAACTGAAATACAGTAAAATCCACTTAAATGTATGAAAAATCTTTTTGACTGTAAAGGTGATCAAACACTGGACAGTGTTGCCCAGAAAGGTTGTGAAATGTCCATCCTTGAAGATATTCAAAACTTAGACTGGACAAGGTCCTGTGCAGCCTGCTTTTAGATGACACTGCTGTGAGCTGAGGTGCTGAACTAGACAATCTCCAGAGGTCCCTTCCAGACTCTACCGTTTTAGGATTCTGTAATAAAAAAGACTTGATTCCTGTATCTGATCCAACCACTTACAATTTAATACATACCTTTCACCACTCATATCAATTTATATGAGAATGGTGTAAAGGTAAAGACAAAAAGTAGAGCCTGAGAATTGCATTGCAGAGATATTATACATTAAGAATTGATCAAATGGTGGTTTACACCTGTGCAAATCACTTAGGTGGAGGAAATTATAATGACAAAATGTGACAATAAAATAACTGCACTTGAAAATGCAAGGGTAATCTATTTAACAACCATTTTGTGAGTGTAAGTGAGTATACCAAGATAAAAGTTCAGGTTCTTCTGGTCTAATCTTAGAGTAAATACCATTTAAGATTGACATGCACTAAAACCGGGTCAGATTTTACTAACTAATAATACATTACAGCTGTATCATTACACATTACTTTAGATCACTTTTACATGCTTTTCTTAAAAATTATTCTGTAAATGGACCTTCTTAAATGTACTAATATAGGTACTTTGCTGAAAGTCTGTAACAGCCACTGTGGGATTGATTCACCTAAGGAGGGGACTTTCCATGTAAATACATGTATTGGGCTTGTATGGCAAGCTTTGGGTGGTAGTGGGAGCTGCAGGGATGGCCTCTGTGAGCAGATCCCAGCTGCCCTGTGTCAGATTAGAACCAGCTCCAGCTGCCTCCAAAACAGACCCAGTGTTGGCCAGAGCCAAGCCAGGGAGTGACACTGGGAGGGCCTCTGGAAGAGCAAATTTAAGGAAGGGAAAAATCTGCTGTGCAACTTCAGCTGGGAGAGAGAATGAGAAATAAGAGAGAACCAGCTTTGCAGCCTCCAAGGTCACTGCAGCAGGAGGGCAGGAGGTGCCCCAGGCACACAGCAGCAGGGGCTCCTCCACGGGCTGCAGCGTGGAGATCTGCTCCATGTGGGACCCATGGGCTGCAGGGGGACAGCCTGCTCCACCAGGGGCCTCTCCACAGGCCGCAGGGGAACTTCTGCTCCATGCATGGAGCACCTCCTGCCCTCCTGCTGCACTGACCTTGGGGGTTGCAAAGCTGGTTCTCTCTTATTTCTCACTCCTCTCTCCCAGCTGCTGTTGTGCAGCAGTATTTTTTTTCCCTTTCTTCAATCTACACTCCAAGAGACCCTCCCAGTGTTGCTCTCTGGCTTGGCTCTGGCCAGTGGCAGGTCTGTTTTGGAGTCAGCTGGAGCTGGCTCTGATCAGACATTGGGGCAGCTGCTGGGCTCTGCTCACAGAGGCCACTCCCGCAGCTCCCTGCTACAAAAACCTTGCCATGGAAGCCCAATAGAACCCCAAATGTTTTTAGAAACTTTTTCCAATAGTGATTTTTTCCCCCACTCTTCGTTTGCATGTGTTTGTCTTTGTTGTGAAAATCAGAACACGACTTTATAGCAGCAGTAGCTCCAGATTTAATAACCCATTTCTCTTTTTCTTAAAAAAACGCAAGTTAATTCCGGATTACTACCATATAAAAGTACTATTAAGGAAGAATTTTCATTATAAAAAATATATACAGATAAGAGAAAACGGAATAGCAATGTTCTTACAATAAAGTCCTTAACTATTACTCTACATTCAAGTGTCAACTATCTTCCCCCATTTTTCTGTTTTCTTAACACCTACTTGAAATGAATTTTAATAGAACTTGGGATGAAACAATAAAACCTTCAATAATTTGTGCTGCAATTAGACTCCACTGTGACCTTAGGAAAATTACACTTTATGAAATTATGACCTCAGATTTTATGATTCTATCCATATTTGGTATGGTAGAGGTTAACAACTCTTTGCCTGTTAGCTCATATTTCATCTGAGAGAAAGAAAAGGCTCTTCTATTTGATAGCAGCAAATTTAAAGACTTTTATTCTAATCTTGTAAGGCAGTAAAAATATTTAATCTTAGCTATAATTTCTTCTGTCTCATTTCCACTCCCTGGGAGAGCTTGATGTTATTAAGGGAAATTTTCTGTAATTAGCATGTTGTGGGATTTCCTGGAGTTTGTTTCTTCTTCCTGTAATGAAGTTCTGTTTTTGAATATTGATGGTGCTTGCTTACAGAACTTCTGGATGCTCCACACCTTTTACAAGCACTGCAAACACCAAACACATTCCCCTTATTAAATCTATTACAATTTATGACACTGGTGCATGAATAGGGCTTTTCTTCCTTCTTGGGATTTCAGCAGCATTTCAACGTGCCATCTCACCAACAAGCCACAGAAAGATTATTGTATCTGAAATTTGCTTAAAATGTGATCAATGACATTTCTTCTTTTTCTACCTGTGTAGGTACAGCTGTGTGATCATTTGGCCACTGACTCTTGTTTTCCATTTCTTCTGCCCTTTCTCTCCCCACTCTAATGGAGAATAAATCCCATCCTTTTATTTTGTTTATGAAATCCTGTATAGGCCTCCTGAGGAACTGAGTGAAGTTACGGACTTGTACAGCCATTACAGCTAATGCAAGGTTTGTAAAAGTTGCTATCAGACACTAAACAAACAAACCAAAAATGGATTGCAAGACTGATGGGGAATATGAGGAGATGGTGGACTCTAAACCTAAAATTATGCTCTGGTTATCTTAGCGACCTAGGGAGCATTAAAAGAGGATAAACAGTAGCAAAATAGGAAGGGAGAGCTAGATAGGGAACTAAAGCAATGAGAGCATAAAGGGACATAACCTCTCAGTAAGCAATTTGTGTAGTATTTGTAGATCTTTCACAAATCTGATTTTGATAATACTTTGATAATGAATTGAATTATGAAATGAGGGATGCTGTGGAGAAACAAGTGTACTGCAGGTGGGAGAAAAAAGCTGTGAGATCCCTGTGAGAACTCTGGACCTAAGAGGTCATCATAATATATCACTCACCGGTCTTCTGAGGCCCATAAACTTAGGACCATGATTTGTCAAGACACACATGCAAGATCCCCACTCTCCCTTTTTCACCTACAGTGTCTTTTCTTTTTGTTATCAAGATACAGAAATGTTATACGACAGTATTTTAAGATGCTAAAGTCTGAAAAACATAAACACATTCAGATACAGCAACTCAATTTGGTTAAACGAAGAAAAAATAGAAAATTAGGTTTTGACACACATAAGGACACAAACTGCTCTTGCCATTGCTGGAGGAGTTCTCTCCATGCAGTTTCAAATAGAAGGCATCTAAAGAATATGCTACCATTACATGTTATTTTCAAATATTACTTGCTTTTGTGGAATTCCCCCAAATTTTCTATTTCAGCCTTTCTAAAGTAACACCAAGGTCATGCTTCTACAAAACTCTGGCATGTGTTGCTTACTGAAAGTTGTTCTAGTTGTTTATAACTACAAAATTTAAAAATAATGTTTTATAATAATATAATATTATATAACAATTTAAAAATAATAGCCAGGGGAAGAACTTGGGGTGGGGTGCATTTTTTCACGGGTTGTATACTTTTACTTAAAATATCTTAATAAGGATGTTGAAGTAAAATAGAGCAGGCACTTATCTGTCATCTAAAAATTAGATTTCAATTTCTTTTTACTTCACACAGCTCGCTATATTCTATATGTGGCTTTTTTAGTCTTCTGACTTTGATTGCAAAGTGGAAAGTAAAATGATAAGGATAAAACAGCATATGATTTAATTTAACTTTGTGGATGAAATTAATATTACTAGGTGCATCTGATTTTTTTTTTCCTTCTCTTTACTTAATAGAAGCCATTAGTATTTACTTTTAAAAAGTGCAGTATCTGTGTCCAAGAACCTTTTACACGGCCTGAAGCTCTTCACCATCTAGTTATAATGTGAAAATTGAGTAAAATGAGTCCAATATTGGATACTTCCATCACTGAGACAGAAGCTTAATATATTAGGGACCAATTATTTTATACTGCTGACATGAACTTGAGGCTCAGCTTTCTTAAAGGGGAGGCGTACAGCTGGGACACTGCAGAAAGTGAGGGCAAGAATTTTTTTATTGGCTTTCACTTGCCATGAAAGTGGTGGCAATTTACTTTAGCACAGACAGGGTATAGCTTACTTTCCCAGTAATAACAACTCACATGCCAAAGCTGGCCTAAAGAAAGCAGGATAGGGTGTTCCTGTCAAAAGACAAATGAGTTATGGTTACAGAATTTTATACTAAGAGATAAAGGTAGAGATGAAGGGATGGAAATTCAATACTGAGAGGAAAGAAATTGGACCAGCTTCTTTGTATCAGGTGTTTTAATAGGTGGATAGCTGCAGAATTGTTTAAGATACAAATGTTAATAAATTGTTTTTCTCTGATTAAATGATTGTTGCCAAAAAGTGCACAAAGGAGCTAGAAAATATCACTGTTTAAGCATTCTGAAAGTTGAAAGGTATTTTATAAATAAAAATGGTTTCAAGAATTGTTTCTGCTCTTGTTTTCATTTGCATAATGTGCTTATAATCTTCTGAAAGCTAATACAGCACAAGAAAACAAAGCAGGGCTCTAACATTCTGTACATTGAGAAATAAGGAGATAATGAAGTGCAGCAGAGCATCTTGCTGTTTTGGTATTTCATTAAACACGCATACTGTTAGCAAGAATAAAGAATATTTGTTTACTGATAAGTATGGAAAAAGCCAGCATAAGCATTATTCTGGATTAGTTACTAAATAATAAATGAGGAAGGAGGTCTCAATTTTATAAGTCAAACAGGATAGAGCTTATTTAGAATACAAGCCCTCAATTAGTCTCTTCATTTAAAAATGAAGATCAGAAGCAGACTGGGATCTTCATCTGAAGTTAAAGATATTTTAAAAAGAAAAAAAATAATTCAGAATGACCATGCTGTTTAGTAAGCAATTACAGAAAAACAAGAAGTAACTGTATGCACACACACATGCATGCACACATAATCTTTGTAGGAGATGAGGACTTTATGTTCATATTTAATTATTTCAGAAACATATTAAACTTCTTTCTGTGTACTCTCTTCCCCATGGAAAGCCTAAATATAGGAGAAAGAAGAAAAGCTCATTTGACCCCCAAATGTCTAAAAAGCCAAACAAGTGTGAATATGTAGTACTTAATGGTCACTTGAATAAACTGTGACACTATACTGAGCAGTGCAGAACTGAATTTTAAGGATAAAACAATGCTTTACATTAGGAGTATATGACCAAAACTAGAATCAAGAAGCAGAAGCAGAGTCAAGAAGTGGAAAAATTGCCAGGGACAAGATAAAGGAGGTGGTTGTCATTAGGCCACGGAAGGACTGTGTGAAGCAACAAATAAAAAAGAGCAAAGGGGACTAATTGCTTTCTCTTCTTCTCTTTCTTCCCTCAGCACATGATTCACTAAGAGAAACCCTGCTCTTCTAGTAGTAAAATTTTAAATTAAATTTGGTTACTCAAGGGCAGAGCAGATCAAGGTGGACTTACTTGAGTTGTCTCACAGGAACAGGTATTGGATTTTGTTTAGAGGGGACAAGGTTGTGATCCACCTGCTAAATTCACTTCTGCATAAATGTAGGCTTTTAATGCTACAGATAAGACAATCACACAGTGTCTTAGGATAATAAGACTTTCATTACTGTTTTAATACAGTGATTCTACATGACAGAGAGTTTATTTAATCATTTGAATATAACTATTACTCGATATTAAAAAAGATCTTGTTGCTTCAATCTCACCAATAATTATGTATTTTTTATCACCTTCCTAAAAGAAGAAAATTCCTCTTTTTGCTCCATCCTTCCATTTGCTTTCAAACTTGAAACAAGAATAATATAGTGGAGGAAGGATATAATTTCTTTCATAGCTTTGCCTGAACAGCAACTTTGAACTACTCTGAAGCAACAGTTACGTCTATGCTAGCCAGTTAAACAGTGTCCTGGCACTGAAGCTTGATAATTTCTACCATTAAAGCATTAGAATGATCTGGTCCCTAGAATGTTTCCTTCCTGGGTCAACTAGTGCACTTTGAAATGCTTCTGAGGCACAGTTCAGGACTAACCGTGGCCAGGACACATTCCCAAGAGCCAATTTCTCAGTTATAGCCATTTAAGTATTGCTGTGACTTTTACATTTCTGGAGAATGACATTTTCCCAGAAATTAAATCTGCAGTGCATTTTTCTCTCACCTACAGGTTAGAGAGAGAAGTATATGAGAAAATGTACTCTGATGTACCCTTGGTAAATAAAACTTGACTTTATTTGATGTGTGTTCTGCTTATCTGCCAGTTTAGAGACAGAAGGAAATGTCTGGGTTTGAAAATCTAGTATATCATAATGAAGAGGAAAAAATCACACATTTGACAGCAACAGTGAAATAATCTCAGAGATTTTAAAAGAGAAGATTTATACAACTGTCATAAGGAGGAACTTAATGTTATATTCAGTAACGGAGGGGGGAAGCCTACAACTTTGTAAAGGATGGATTTTCTTATACTAGCATACGTAAGTCAGTATGCTTGAACCGGATCAAAACCAGTGTTACAGGAAATTTAACACTCAGACATTAATTATTGAGCTTTATAATACATTTCTTTTTTTGTTTGATGCTAAGCTTAGTATCAGTCAATAATGTGCCCTCATAGCCAAGAGGCCAACTGTATTCTGGGATGCATTAAGCACAGCATAGCTACTTGGTGAAAAAAAAAATTACTATCCCACTATACTCGACATTGGGAAGGCCTTACCCTGAGCACTGGTCAAGCACTGGAACAGGCTCCACAGGGAAGTGATTACAGACACAAGACTGTCAGTGTTCAAGAAGCATTTGAACAATGCTCTTAGATATATGGTTCAATGCTTAGGTTGCCTTGTGTGGATTCAGGAGCTGAACTCGATGATCCTCGTGGGTTCCTTCCAACTCAGGGCATTCTACAATTCTATGATTCTACAGATTCTTATATACTGTGAGGGAGTGTAGCTAGCGTACTGTTCATAATTAATCTTCTTAATTAAATTGACATATTTAAGTCATTGAAGAAACAGCATCTCAATTATTGTTCATTCCTCAAGCATGAAACAACTATTAAAAAATGACTAAAAAGCATATGTCCATAGCCAGAGGAGACTGGGAATGTTGCCTAGGCAATACAATCACTTTAGCCTTGGGAAAATGAAAATGCCAGACTCTTTGCTGTGCATTTTTTGTCTTCCCCTGTGTGCACACATGCAGAATGCACATTATTGTTCTTTATAGCACTGGGACTTCCCCATGCAGAGGCTTTCCAGGCTTGGACTTTTTTAGTACTCATTTAGTGACAGTCATCCCAGATGGCTAGCTAACCGTTAAATGGCAACAGAGTAAAGTAGAAAGTGTATTGTATTTCACTATGCTGTTCAAAATGCACAGTTGTTTCTCAAAGCAAAAGAAAAAAAAATAGTTAAAAAAAAAAAAAAGTAATATCTGAAACTGTCAGTTCTTACACTATAAATATATTTTAGGACAAAGTTAATTTTAAGATTCAGGTTATCATTTCTCAACTGATTTTAAAAATACTACATATATTCTATTAGTGTCTTCAAACATGAAAATCAGAAATCGTAACACAAATCTTATATGAGAAACTGATAACAGTTTTGAAGATCCTAAACGGTTCTACAAAGACCATAATCTCCAGATAGTTTTTTTAAAGGACACAGACATACCAGAGCAACAATGTGCATGAAACAACGGACATATATAGCACTGGTAGCTAACAATTAGAGTTTTTCATTTTAGGAATGTCTCATACACTTGTGCTGTAGTTGAGGTAGAGTAACACATGCACTGTAAGAAACCAGAGCAGCTGGAAATGTTTACAGTCCTCTCTCAATAGTGTTTTTTTTTTGTTTTTTTTTTTTCTCATTATGTCTCAGGAATTGCATGTGAGTGAAATTGGAATAGCAGGGTTCTTGAACACTGCTCAGCACATGATGTATCAAGAAATAGATGTATCAAGAAACAAAATGTCATTGTCTTTAAAACTTGGAAACAAGGACTTGGAAATGTCTCCTTACCAGGCTTCTATTTCATATCACTAACTGAACTGCATCCAGACAGATGTGACACTGATATATAACTCAAGCTTGTCACACACTGAAGCTATGTATAGTCATTCACCTTTCAAAGAAAACACACATTCTTTGATACCTGCCAGTGCAGTGCTAACAACCAGCTGGTTCCTTCATGGTTCAATTCAGTTCCGTAATACACCTCTGTCAATTGGCAGATTATCAGTAAGAACCGTCTAAATGTAGTGTCCTTGCTCTGATGCCCCTTAGGGCTTGGGACACTAAGTAGTGTTTATTTGAAACATGAATGCTGAGTTTCATTTATGTTTGCTTCATGTGGAAAGGTAGATGCACTGTTACGGTCCAGTAAGAGTTAAATAATTTCAACCACTTGGCACATTTCATCTGACTCTGTTAAATGGACCACGGATTTTCTAGTGGGCGCAAAACCAGACAAACATATGGAGAACATTTATAGGCAATCAGCACACTTACACATAATTTGAGTGTCCTGGCTGACTAATGAGATTTCCAAGCTGCTGTCCATACTGAGATCACAGACTGCTGTTTCAAAAGACCTGTCCTTTATGAATCTGTTGGCCCAAGTAACTTTAAAACAACCATGTGTTCATATGCTTCCTAGCATCCATAAGGTTCAGACTTATTAGAGTTTTAGTTTAGATCATGACTATGTTTTTCCAGATTAATTTCCCAATTGACCTCACTTTGTGTGCTTTGCTTCACATCATATGGTGGGTTCTGACAACACAAACCAGATTACTTAGAAAGAAACAGAACCAGAAGACAGGCTCCAAGAACACGCTTCAGTCCAGTATTAAATATGGTCCACAAAACTGCACTCAATACACCAGAACTAGTTCAGAATTATGAGTCCCTGACCCAAAACATGTATCTCATTTACAGCCAGTAAACTCCAGTTTTGCTGCATCTCCAGTTGTTTCACTCTGCTTCTATTTGTCTGCACTACTTGCTGGTGTAGCAACACCCTTAGTTCAGGTGTGCTATGAAGTGTGAGTGAAAAAGATATAATTTTTTCTTTCTTGGATTCCATTTCTGAACTCTTCACACTGATTAACACTTACTGTATTGTGGTGGTTTCACACTGATGTGAAGCTAAACTCTACCACACTACTATCTCACTCATTCTCAAAAGAACAAGTGGATGATGGAAAAATAAGCTGATGAGTTAACAGAAGGATGGGGAGATCCCACACCAATTAATTACTGTCATGGGATAAACAGACTCAGCGTAAAGAACACTAATGTATTTTATTGCCCATTGCTAATACCAAACTAGAGAAGTGAGAACTAAAACCAAACTAAAAACACCCTACCCTAACCCTCATCCACCCTCTTCCATCTCCTCCCCCCAAGTGGCGCAGGGGAAATGGGGAATGGGGGTTGTGGTCAATCTATAGCACTTCCTCTCTGCCGCTCCTTCACGGTCACTCCCTGCCCCTGCTCCATGTGGGGTCCCTCCCATGGGATGCCATCCTTCCCGAACTGAGCCTGCAGGGGCTGACCACAGACAGCAGCTCATCAAGAACTGCTCCCACACAGCTCCATACCACGGAGTCCATCTCCCAGGAGCAAACTGCTCCAGCACGGGTCCCCCCCATGTAGGAGCTGGGAGCCTGGGGGGCTCCCTGCTCCTACATGGGCTCCTCTCCATGGGCTGCAGCTCCGGCCCCTGGTGGAGCAGGTGGATGTGGCCTGGAGGAGGCTGCGGCCCATGGAGAGCCCCCACAGGAGCAGTCCCCGGGCCAGAGCTGCAGCCTGTGGAGAGGAGCCCACGCAGGAGCAGGGGGTCTGGGGGGAGCTGCCACTCACCCGTGGGGGACCTGTGCTGGAGCAGTTTGCTCCTGGGGGATGGACCCCGTGGTATGGAGCTGTATGGGAGCAGTTCTTGAAGAGCTGCTGCCTGTGGGCAGCACCCTCAGGCTCAGTTCGGGAAGGACGGCATCCCATGGGAGGGACCCCATGTGGAGCAGGGGCAGGGAGTGACCGTGAAGGAGCGGTGGAGAGGAAGCATCAGGGACTGACTGCAGGCCCCTTTCCCTGTTACCCTGTGCTGTTCGGAACGAAGAGGGTGGATGGGAGGGGGAAGGTGTTTTTAGTTCTCACTTCTCTAGTTTTGTATTAGCAATGGGCAATAAAATAAATTAATGTTCTTTATGCTGAGTCTGTTTTTCCCATGATGCAGGATGTAGTTTTTCCATGGTGCAGGATCTCCCCCATCAACCCATCAGCCTTTTTTTTTTTTTTTTTTTTTTTCCATCATAGTTTCTCCACTTGTTCTTTTGAGAAGGAGGAGTGAGATAGCAGTGTGGTAGAATCTAGCTTCCCATCAGTGTGAAACTACCACAGGGGTTAGTTACAATGCTAACGCTCAGTTTATCTGATGTGCCTGCAATTTTTGCAGTTCCCTTTTGTTTTTTTCTCTTTCTTGTAGTAAAATGTAACTTTAAAATTGTGACAAACATTAGCTAGTTAACATGTATCTCAGTATTCATGTTTGCATCCTGTTCTATATCATCTTTATTCATATTCTAGTTGACATACAATTTTTAGAAAAAATCATGCTGATTACTCTGATTTTTCAGTAAAAGAATTTGACTCTAATTCTTGCACTTGACTCTAACTAATTCTTGAACTTGACTCTCTTTCTTTGTAGAGGCTCACAGGATACTTTGGTTTGGATTTTTGATGAAAATAGTGGTGATAAGACACCAATGTTTAGCTGTTGTAGAGCAGTGCTTACACAGAGCCAAAGGCTCTGGCTCCTGTTGCTGCCCTGCCAGCAAGGAGGCTGAGGGGGCACCGGAGGGGACAAAGCCAGGACAGCTGGCTAGGCTGGCCAGAGGGATGTCCCACATCAGGTGGTGTCATGCTCAGCAATAAAAGGAGGAAGGGGATTGTGTTTTAAGAGATGGTGTTCATCTTCCCAAGAAACTGTTATATGTGATGACCCCTGTTTTCCTGGAAGTGGCTGAACAGCTGCCTGCTGATGGGAAGTAGCAAACAAACTCCTTGTTCTACTTTGCCTGTGTGCATGGCTTTTGCTTTACCTAGTAATCTGTCTTTGTCTTAGCCCATGAGCGCTTGCACTTTTACCTTTCCAGTTCTCTCCCATATCCCACCCGGGGAGAGGGAGCAAACAGCTGTGTGGGGCTGAGCTGCCTGCTGGGGCTAAACTACAACAGTTAGGTAACGAATAAAACCAGTGGTCAGAATTTGTGCCTTTCCCAGAAGGCACTGATTCCTGTAACAAATCAGAAACTACTATTATCTTTTAACTTGTGAATACAGATATCACAAGGTGACTAAACAGACTCTTCCAAGTTGTTAGTGTGTGAACCAACTTCAATTGTACGTTATCAGAGAACCAGGTACTCTTAGTTTTGGTAATGAAAGATTGTGGGTGAAGAAACAATGAAAAGAGCATTGAGGTTTAGTTTGCAATGCAGAGGCTGTGTATCAAATACAAGTAACTGCAGTGCTGTGTTATTTTTTTGTTCTGGGATAAAATTTTGCTGCCTTTAGTGACTCAGAGTCCAGGGACACTCAGATTATCCTCTTGGGGAACGTGACCTGTCTGAGGGCAGAAACCACGGCACTGAAGAGGCTGCAGTGCTGGGCTCCGAACAAAAAAAGTCCCAGCAAGAAAGATGCTGGGCTTCCTCATAAAGGCATGCACGTTCTTATCAGGTCATTAACAATCAACAGTTTGTATGAGCTAAATACATGGGGGAGTTTCCACCAGGTTTTGGACTTCTGTGCTTGTTGATCCAATTAGAAAGGCAAAGAACACCAGCACAGTTATGCCCTATAAGTTGCAAAAGTAGCCCCTGAATGTGAATATATTCTTCCAGACACCTGACTTCCAATGTACACCTCGTTTATCTCCGTGTTCGTGCAATTATGTGATTTCCTACTACTTCATATTTTGTGCTTTGCATCTTAATTTGCATACTAATAGCCTTGTACTAGCACCGCCCATTTTATTTGAAAATACACCCTTGCAGGCTCTGGCCTGGGGAGGGCTGCTTCCAGTCACCAGCACGATCTGCTGAGGAAAGGAGCACTCAGACTTCGGGCCAAATGGGACTGAAGTGGCAGCGTGAGGACTTAATGGGCTCAAACTCCGAAATACTTTTAGACATAGGTGTGTTTTTAATGTTAATGAGTAACAATTGATCCCTGCCTTCCACAGAGGCAGACTGGGAGAGAAGCTGAGCAGGCCAGGGTAAATGTCCCTCATCAAGAGCTGGGACAGACTGGAAAGAAGCGGGAGGGGTTGGGGCACTACAGGACGGACAGAAGGAGGTGGTACGGGTACAGCAGGGTCTGGTCATGGCGGCGAGGCTGGGCCGGGTCCCGTCATCACCTGTGGTGCCCTCACACACTTCAACCACCACCCTCGAAGATTGCTGCCAGCCCCTGTCAGTCACAGAGAATCCTCGGTTTTGATTCGCTGAATTTCCCGCGGTGCCTGGCGATTGGCTCTCACTGCACAGGCATTCCCGCCCCTTGCCCTAGAAAGTTCTCCGCCGGACACGTGTGTTGCTGTTTGCGGCAGGAGGGTGGTGAGGCGGGTGGTGTGTGCTGGGCTGCGCTGCGCTGCGCTGCTGCATGGCGGTGTTGCTGGCTGGGAGGAGACCGACAAGTGGATCCTGCCAGGAAGAACCAGAGGCGATTCAGGACTGCTGTGAGGTACTAAAATGCAGAGTTACTGCTTGACTGGTGTGTGACTTTAGTTTAGGAGACTTGGGGTGGAAGCTGAATTTCTGAAGAACCTGATTTAAATTAAGAAGGCTGTAACTAACTGAGGCTGATCAGCATTTATTTGGTCGAGGGAAGCCTGAGTTGTGTTTTTTTTGTTTTTTTTTTTTTTTTAATTTTGTTTCTTGGTGTATGCATGTCTGTGTGTTTTTGTAAGCAGTGCTCTGTAGCCAATAACATGGGCTCAGGTGAGAATCTCAGTGAAGTACCAATCTTATTCATGATCCCAATAGTGGGCAACCCACAAGCAGGAGCACACCCAATAGTTCCATAACACAGTTTATATACTATATACTTTTCTTCTTGAAGGATGGGACCCTCCCTTGTTTCCCCACTGACTGGGTAATCCAGGTTTACCACCCATCTGATGCTTTGCAGAAAATACATGGCTTTCTGTTGCTGGCTTGTTATTTTCATATTTCTTTTGACTTCATTACTCTTTGAGGCGGTAATTCTTCTTCACTTATCTGACTTGACACCCTGATTTTTGCCTAGTTGCTCTAAGGAGTCCAGTTGTCTGCACTTTACAAGGTCATCTGTTAAACTTTCTTATCACTACAAGTATATCCCAATACCACATCCCTTCCCTTTAAACAATGTAACTGTGCAAAAACAGCATTTTTGTTCCCACATTTTTAACTCATGACACTTATTTATTCTTTTTTTCATACTTCTCATAGTTAATTTTTCATAGGCTCCTTGTTGCTATATTATAAACAAATATCCTTTGTGCAGCTGAGCTGGTTTGACAGCCATCTTACATTCATCACCAGAGCTTATCCTTGTGTCTTGTGGCTTTTAGTTTGGGGAATAATATCACTTAAAGTTTGTGTAGGACTTTGAAACCTCCTTATTCTTCCCAATGATAATATTAGATTAAATTGATAAAATTTATTGCAGAAATTACCTAAACTTGGCACCTCTTAGATATGATAGAGACACCACATGAACGTGTAATATGATTTATTTGTACTGAAATGCTCTATGAATTTAAAGTAGAGATGAGTGAAATTTCACAAGAGAAGAGTTGACATCAAATAATCCTGTGAAGGTCTCAATGCTTCTAAGAAAATTTGTCTGAAGTATCTTTAGAACAGCCTGTTTCTTTAGCCTTCCCCTACTTTTGAGTCTGATGTTGGTAAGAATGGGACTTGGTGATGTATGAAGTGTCCTGAGATAATAATGGTTGTTAAAGATCTATGTTTGAATCAGCTATTATATGCAGGTATGATAGTGTAGTTTTAGGGAAAACAATATGTGTTTTATTATTTGGTCATACTTTAAATAAAAAAAAAGCTACTAGCAGCAACACCAAATTTGAAATTTAGAAGCAAAGCATTATTTCTGTCTGCCAGGGTATAGGCTCCCCCTGTGCAATACCCTGTTTAACTCCCATAGCTCTCCCTGAACCAGAGATCTAGGGGCGAATGGAAAAGTTCTAGACAAGCCTTAAATGAGTCAAGTTGTTTCTGCATACTAGGAGTGTGTTTATGACCTTTAATTATTCATTGAAAAATTGAGGTAAATGTCAAACCAAATACACTGATCAAAACCCTGCTATTCATATGTCTGTCACTGTCTGGAGTAGCTGTTTAGTTTATTTTGCTTGAATAACTTACAGTTGTTTCTCATTAGTTTTCCTTTGCTGTTTGGTACTTGTCACCTTGAAGGTGGTTTCTTTGACACATTTCTTCTAGTAAGTACTCTCTCTAGAAGAATGGAAGAAGGGTATAAAAAGGATAAATGGTGGAGGTTAGAAAATAGAGAAAAAATGTATCAGTTATTCATTATATAAGACTTCAAACTGATTTGGTTTGTTACTATAAAATTAATTCTAATGTGATTACAGTAGGAGTATTTAGAACTGTATTTCTGAAAGCAATTAAAAAAATTTTTTTCCTCAGAAGAGTCATTGCCAGTTTGGTAAAAATTCTTCCCAATTTTCTCTGAAATAGAAAACCTGTATCAATGAGTAAAAGCTATGTTGCAGATAAATCTCCACAAAAAAATAAAAGCAAACCTAACCCCATCAAAATTTGAGTTGCACCATGAGAACTCTCACATCTGTGTGGTGATGAAATTAATTAAAGGCACAGCTGGTAACTCAGTTGTTTCTAATAGCAATGTGAAATCTAAAGTAACTTGAAGTCTTACTGGTCATGATTTAATTTTAAAAACCCTATACTTTCAGAGAAGTATCCATTTTACAAAAGTCTTGCTTTAAAATGTTCAGTGTTGAAGGCAGTGATGATAATGAATTTATTATAAAGCCACTGTTCAATGAAATGGTTGTATATGAAGGCGTGCAGTGTAAATAGCTAGTATTCGTATTTAAGGTAATTTTCCTGGTGGTCACAAATTACAGTACAGTGTAGTTAGAGTTGTAAATACGCAGTATGTCTAGAAACAAGATGTATTTTAACTTGGAGGACACATTAAATGAAAATGTAAGCCTCTGTTTGCTACTGGTGTTCTATTGACAGGAAAAAAAATACTGTACCTTCACATGTGTTTGTTTGCTATACAGAAATGTAACAGTCTTGCACTGCAAGGCAAGAACAGGTTACAGTTGATCAAAACAGCCTGTACTAGCTGTTTTAAATATACTGTCTTGCTAATTTAAATGATTAATTATTCAAAAGGCTGGAGAGATAAGCAAATTAAAAATGTTCTTTGTTTCTTCTGTAAGCCTTGCTTAAAATTTAAATAAAAGGAACACTGTTTTATCATTAATATCAGATAATGTATAATTTATAATAACTCAGGGTGCAGAAGATAAGTAGATTTGGAAGGACAAGTAAGTATACTGGTTAGCATTTTTGACTTGTCAGTTTGGGGAAGAATGTATGAATTAAAGTAGTGGATTAGCTTCTAAAAACCCACATTGCTATCTCAACCTCAGTAGACAGTGTTTAGTATTAATGTATTGAACTTAATATTCCTTGTTTTGCAGTGGTTAGTGCAAAAATCACTTCAGCTTTGTAATTGTGTAGGTTCTACCTGAGCCATTCAGCTGTTGTAGTATAGTCTAGAAATCAGACTTTGTGGTTTTTCTATACTTTCGAATCTATCCTTTGTATTTACTTTTCATTTTAGTCTCATATTAGTTACAATTGTTTATCTGGTTAATTTAAGTGCTTTTGTTGCAAACCTTATTGCACTTACCCCCAAAATATTTCTTAAGGCGAATGATCTGACTTAATCTGTGAACTAAGTCACGTGTGTCTTTAACACTAGGAAAGAACAAGGCCAATTGCAGACTTTTTCTGATCTCACAAGTCAGATTTTTTTTCTTGTAGAGCAGCACCGTAAATAACTGTTCCTACACACTGTGAGGAACAGGTAAATTCATTATTGTGAAAGTGGCAGGTAGTGTAATTGCTGGGACTTTACTCTGCACAGGTCTTCTTTTAATTGGTTTTCTACTAAAGGTTAAAGCTAAGGGTTAAACCAACTGAAGATGTTCTGTTTTTTTTGTTGGCTTTTGTTTTTGATTAAATAAGCTAATTTATTTAGGATAAATATATGAAGGCTTGCATAATAAAAACAATGTCATAATGAAAAATGAGGGAAAAACCTAGTTTTGTTAGCCAGTGTGTTAAGAGTGGTTCTATAAATGGTTAAATCAATAATTACTTACAAGTGAAGCCTTAAAGTAGCAATTTGTTGAAAACCTTTACATCAACAGAAAAGACTGCCTAAATAATGTTAGGAGCTCAGTATGATTAAGAGCAATTGCAAATACGATTTTCACAGATGCTTGTTTTTACATTCATGTTTATTTCACAAGGTTAAATGGACTACTGTTAGCACTGAAAGTTAAGTTGCATGAAGGTGTTCTCTAGGAAAAAAGAATGCTTCCAACAGAACAGAATTTTGTGATGAATCATTTTCCATAGAGGCAAAAATACCATCGTTTTTCAGGGAGAAAAAAATCTCAAAGGTGAGCCTGGGATTTTCTTGCTGGAGAACAACTCCCAGTATGTGGCAGTGGTGAGCAATCCTATGATACGCTCTTCCTGATTTTCCTTAATGGAAAAAGAGCTGCACAGTCTGACTGAAGAGCTTAGAACATGGAGAAGAAATGGAGATTTCTGCATTTCCACTTGCTTCTCTCTGTTTCCAGGCAACATTTTTTATCCTTTCTGATTGCCAAGAAATAAACTACAGTAACACCTCCCCAAAAATGCCCTTCAAAAGTGATTTTTTTCAAAATCTTCTGTAGGAAAAAATATTTGCAGTGTAGCTCTGTTAAACTCTTCTCCACCTACACGTGCAAAGTACAGGCTTGAAGATTAGCATGCTCATAATTCAGATCCTTGTTGTGTGTGATGAACCTTTTTCATTGTAGTTTCTATTTGCCAGATGTTCATTTGCCATTTTCCAGTAAAATAACATAGACTAAGGCTTAAGAAAATGATTAATTCTTCATTTACAGTGTTAGAGAAGGGAAAATATGCAAATATTCTCAAATAATGCTTTCTTAACCACCCACACAGTTAATTGGGTGAAGATACGCTAGTGAGCATATATGGTTCTGGGTATGTATGCAAGAGATCATAAAAAATTACAGGCTTTGACTCTGTATAGCAAGTAAACCTACTTTTCTCATAACTAATGTGCTATATATACTGTATGAGGAAAAACTGATCTAAAAAAAACAGTTTGGGGATTTGTTCAGGTATCACTTAGCACATTTACTGTGTTCTTTAGCGAGCAAGCAAGAGATGATGTGGAGGAACTCAAAGGTACCATTTATTTTAATCTGTCTAGAACAGATAGTAGTTCATAGCTACAATAAATAAAGGGGAATAAATACATAAATAGGAATTGAATCCTATTCCTCCAGCCCATTGCATGATTTGCTGCATACACAACACAGCTTCTTGTCATCCTATGTTCAGTGCACGCTGTCCTGACTGACAGCCCCTCTTCTCGCAGCCTTGCCTGATCTGAGAGATGCTCCAGTTCCCTGATCATCTTGGTGGCCCTTTGCTGGCCTCTCCAGTGTGCCCATGTTGTGCTGGGGAACCAGAGCTGGACACAGAGCTGCAGGTGAGGCCTCACTGGGGTCACTTCCCTCCTGTGGGCAGTGCTACTTCTGCAGCAGCCCAGGCTGCCTTCTGCCACCAGCATCCTTGCTGAGGCATGTTGCAGGCTTGGTTGACTTTATGCCTATGAGAGGCCCCAGGTCTTTTTCTGCAGCCTATTTTATCCATTAATATCTATCTAATCTATCTATACTTACATTTACTGTAATGTGACATCTTCAGTTAATATAAACAACAATACACAGATAGTAACATTTTCTAGTTTAAGTATACAGCACCTGTGCGTGGGATACATATGTGAGTAGTGGTTTGTTCTTAATGTGACAATCCTCATATGGTGAGAAATAAATTTGCAAAGTAGAGAATTCAGTAGGTGATTCATAAATGTTTTTAGTGAAACCATGAAAAAAAACTACTGCTTTCTAAACAGAATTGTTGGCAGCATCCTTTCACTTCAGATCTTGTAATCTGTTTCTGGAAGAGGTTTCTGGAAATTATGATGATAAAATCATTATCTCACACTCCTGATTTATGTGAAAGTGTAACCTGACAATAGAACAGTTTTAAATGCCTAATAGTTACTTGTGAATATGGATTAAGTCTCCATTTTTGCATTTTGTGTTTGTAGCATCTTTTTCTAATGTTTTCATTCTGGTGATAATTATTCAGGGAATGGAGGAAATCACATAAAAAAAAATCCAATTAATTACAATATTTAACAGCTAATTTGGATGTGGCTGTGATGTAATAGAAAACATAAACATGTGGGCTAATAATGTAGTCTGTATAAATGTTTTTTCTTCTTTCCTTGGCAGAATACCCAGAAAATTTTCTGAGTTCATCTCAGTATTTTCTTACTACTTATTTTACTTAACAAGATTTTTTCATCTTCTATTTTAACCTTTGATTAACTGTCACTTCTAATATTTCACACTTCTTAGATTCATGTTGCCAATTTTATTCTCTCTTCATGGAGAAGATTTTACAGGTCTTGAGCCTGAGTTCAGGCATACAGAACAGTAACAGTAAACTATAAATTACACTTATAAGCTGCAAACTGTGTATTCGATCTTCCTAATATTTTACTGCATGGAGTAGCCTTGCCTGTATAAAACACAAAGGACAAAATGTTAATTTATTTTTTTAACTTAATCTGTAGTTGACTGAACAGTATATGTTGAACTCAGTTGTCCAGCTTGCTTTCAGGCAATTATTTTTGTCTTATTTTCATATACTAAGAAGTGACAGATTTCATAATTGTCAAAATGTCTTAATTTAACTGGGAAATAAAGCCTGTGTTCTGTGCCATAGGAAGCATGGATGCTGCAAGCCTGGTACATTATACATTTGATCATCATGCTATGGTAGCTTATTTATGCAGTCAGCTTCTTAAAAAAAAAAAAAAAAAAAAAAACAAACTTCTTTGCTGTTTATTTTTAATGGTTTCTAATTTACATGGAATTTAATAGGCTTTAAAATCTACCCTGAAGCCTATTGCAGTGTTTAGCAAGTAATGAAATAACGTGCATTAGTCATGCTTACCATTAACGCATTTTCTAACTTTTGGTAGAAAGAAGCCTTGTTAGAAGTAAGCATGTTGCTAAAGAAGCAATTAAAACTTATGCTGAATGTGTTTGCCTTGCTGCCCATCTCTAATTAATATTCAATTCAGCAGATGTTCACCTGTTCTTTTTTAAGAACATAGGAAGATGCTTTATGCTCTTCACTTCTGTGAAATGATGTCAAACACCCTATTGCTTGTAGCCACCAGATAATTTTGGGGCTGGGGGTAATACTGGAGTGTGATTACAATTTGATAGTGTTGCAGTGTGATGAAAGTGTCCTGTAATATGTGTTGTTTAGAGGTGGATATACATGCTGCTGAAAAATTTTATTCATTTAATGTCAAAAATACTGCTTTCACAACACCTGGACATCAATCTATTAGGTACTATCACCACTGAGCTAGAGTATTCCTATTTATGCTATCTCTACTGTCTTCTATACATGTGTATCAGATAATATTTCTCATGCCGTAAGTTATGCATCAGTATTTCATTTGTGCAGTACTAGACAATTTCACATTAAAGATGTTAAATGGGATATATAATCCTGAGAATTCATGATAAATTATTTTATATTGAGTTTGGTTTGGACTGTGTGCTGAGCAATACAACTCAGATCATTGTTAGCACCTGTGGTTTAGGCATGTCAGTGTAAGATCCAAGCCAAGTAGTTTTATGGGAGAGGTAATATCTTTTTTTTTTTTTTTTTTACAAAAACTTAGAAGGAGGGAGGAGGAGATAGTAAAGAATTTTTGATTATGCAAGTTGGCAGATACTGCTAACTGATGTGTTGTCGTGTATCTACTTCATACCCCATTTTCATCATACTAGGGGGCTAAGCTATCAATAAATGTATAACTTGTTAAAGTTTTAAAATAGTGAATCACCTGTTTAAAGACAAGAAACACAGTTTATGTATATTATATATGTATAATATCATCTGTAAATACATTTAAGAAATACACAAGCAGTTAACTTATTTTCCTTAATGTTACAGAGATACCAGTGTGTTTGTCTTCCTGGATGGGAAGGAACATTTTGTGAATATGAATCAAATGAATGTAATTCAGAGCCTTGCAGAAACAACGGCACCTGCACAGATCTTTTCAACAGCTATCAGTAAGCATTGCATCTTCTCACCGTATCATTATGTTCCAGAACTGACAAGCTTATGCACCCAGTTATTCTTTCATTTCTCAGCTCTGTGAATGGAATGTTACTACACAAAGATCAACTAACAACTTCTGCCATGGGTATGCTGTTTGAGTGCACATTCATTTGAAGTCAGCAAACAATGATTCATTGACATTTTTTAAAACATCAGTTCAAAACACTTAATGAGTAACCTAACCTGGAACTACATATTGTCAAAGAAAATACAGGATCTTTGTCATATATGCCCCATAAGCACATGAGATGCTTTAAGAGTAAAAGTAGTGGGAGTGGATGCGTTTGTGCAGTCTTAAATGAAGAGATTATATCATTGCTGCCACCTTGTGTCTTAAATTGACAACAAAATAGTGATTTAGCTAAAATTTACAGCCATGCTGAGAGAAAGTATGAGGATTTGACACTGAATGTATTTCTAACACAAATGCCAACAATTCGTGCATTTGATTTAAAATACATTTTTCAGCTTTACAAGGATAAGGACCCCCTAAACTGTCAGCTTCTGTTGTTTATAGACAGGGATTACCTGTACCAGGCTTACCTATATTATAATATCAATACTAAAACAGTCGTTCTGTAGTTGAATGTGAACTGTTGCTAATGGATACTGACATTGGCTTGAAGAATGTAGTGTAATGACTATAGACATTGTAGTTGTTGCACAGTTATGTCTTAGTAATACAGGCAGTAATCAGAAGAAAATCTATCACAGTTGAAAATAGACAAAGTTTCCCCCGTTGCCAAAGACAATTTTAAGTTCTGTTATTTTAAACACCTTGTTCATGTGAAACAGTTCTGGTCAGCCTTGACATAATTAGAACTTTGGGTTAGGAGAATCCTGAAGACAAATTTTGGGCAAAACACATTTTTTCAGTTGTGACATTAATTTAAAAATTCTAACTTTTTTAGTCTTTTTTAATTTGAATAGTCTTTACTGTAAAAGTCAATTGAAACAATTTTAATGCTTTTTGTTTTTTAAATAATTTATATTCAGAATTTAACTGAAATACTTTGTTATCTTAGAACTTAATTTTTATGTAATATGAGATGTACAACTTTGGTATTTTCTTCAGTCCAGTAACAGAAAAACAAGACTGAAGTTTGAGAAAATTTCTTACAATATTTTAAATGGATTTTCTTCCCTTTTAAAGTTTATTGGTACATAGAAAAATGTTTTATGTAGTTCTTATTTTGTGAATTTTTTAATTATTTCTAGATTACTAATGAAAAATTTTATAACCAATTTTTTTAGCCTGATTAGTTGTTACCTTACGAGTTCTGGCATACTATGATGGATTGTGCAATGATGTATCCTGTTACTTATCCTTATCTTACCTATCCTTTCAGCTTCTGGAAGTGTTAAATATATTGTAGAAGTTAATATGGCTTCTTCAGATTTTACTCCTAGCTGGACCAACTGCATAAGAGCAAATCCAGGGACTCCCTGTTGTACAGTGAGATGAAAAAAATGCTCAAAAAGTACTTTTTCTGGATTTGGAAAATACAGAACAGTTACAGAAAATGTTTAGAGGAGAATTGGTTTGAACTGTAAGCACCACACGTATTTTTCCTCACAGCTATTTGTCCTCTTTGACATAACAGAACAGGAAAACTAGACATACCATTGAATCATTATATATTAGGGTCATGATAAGTCAAAGGAAAACAGTTTCTTCCAAGATACCTGTAATTGAAACTGGGAGTCTGAGACTTAGCAACCACAGTAAAAGTGAACAATGTTTTTGTATAATGCAATTTAATTTCAGTCATTAGAATTGCTGTAGTTCATATTCACAAATGGTAAAAGACACTGTTTATTTTCACAATTGCTCAATATAAAAGTTTTTTACTACTTTAACAATTTTCTCTTGAAAACAGCAGCAATAAAACGTTTGTTTTTCATGGTAGCTGAGCAGGGCCAGTGCCCAGTATCTGATTCTAAGGGCATGCAGCTATATCTTTAAAATTAAGTGTAATCTGTGAAGCAGGATAACTCTGTCCTAACTGCCTGATAGAAAAGATCACTGGCTCATCTTCTAACTCTTGAGCTGTGCCTAGCTGTTGTTTTAGTTGATCACTAGGTGGTCTGGACTGAAATCATGCGAGGCACTGCTTTGGAAATGCAACAGTGATGAAGCAATATAGTTTTCTTCCTTGTCTGGCAGTGTTTATTTTCTTGCTGTAAGTTTAGAGACTGTCAATGATTCTCATAATTCCCTGAATCTGTTTGAAGTTGGCTGCACCATTGATATCACTTGGTGTCACTTCTAACTTGAATTAATGGAATGGATAGATAACGTAGTCTGCCTTCTGTGCCTTTAATCTCCTTTTACTTATTTTCTCTAAATATTCTCAAATTCTTTTGAAAAGATCAATTCCTGAAAAGCTAGATAATAATTAAAAATACATTCTGTATAGAAAAATAAATTGAAAAGAATATATAAAAACTTAGTGCCAAGTTTCAAATTTGTGTTAATGAGAAAAATAATACAAACCAAAATAACTTGTTAAAAAGTTCTTTAAGAATTTCATTTATTTAACTGCAGTATTCGTTTTTGAACCTTGCTATGAAATCTTGCTGTCAGAACTAAAGGATCAACAAGTATGCCAGAACTGAATTCTTTTCTCACTGGATTCTCTTAATAGTAAAATAAATAACATGGCAACCGAGAGGAAAAAATACCTTCTCAGATAATGTTTTTAGTAAAAGCGTTTTAGAGTAAGAAAGAGCCTGAATCAAGAGTTAAGCTTGAATTGGTAATGTGAGTCATTTGTTTTGTAATTCCCATTTCATTCCAGTTGATTTTAGTGCAGCTGATAAAATGAGAAATTTTTCTCCTTTTCCTTTTTCAGTTATGCACATGGCACAGCAAATAAATGAAGTTACAACCATGCATATATTTCCAGTACACTGCGAACCTCACTCTAATTCTCATGATAGCATAAACTCTCAAATTATGTCTCTGAACATTTACAGACAGATGCATCTATTACCAGCTGAATTCCTGGTTTCTCCTCTATCCTATTGTACCATCTTTTCTGCTTCTTCTGAGGTTCTGCCCTAATAACAACAAACCCTAATTAAAACCCTGGGGTCTCCTTTGCTGTTACCGTCTTACAGAGAAACTTTAAGTGAAAATCTCTTCAACTCTTCCTGCAAAATATTAGGTAACATAGTTTTATAGATGAACTGATGTTTACAGTGATACAGAATAGCTTGAAATCTGATTTTAGTAAATATGACATTGAGGATTAACCCTGTGTCTTTCCAGACTGTTCAGTTCTTTCCATATATCCAGATTGAATCCCACAGATGCATGCTATTTGCCATTTTGGCAGTGTTATTTGCTGAGGTTGTTACAAAGAACAAAACATGTTAAGTGTTTTGCTGTTTTTTCTTTGTAGCATACCAATGGACTTTTCCATCCGAAATGGGAAATAAGACTTAAGTATATTTTCCTATGTCATGCACTGGAGGTCAGTGAATGTGACTCCAGTCTACAAGAAGGGCAGGAAGGAGGATCCAGGGAATTATAGTCTGGCCTCAGTATCGGGGAAGGTTATGGAGCAGATCAGCTTGAGTGACATCACACAGCACATAAGGGACAGTCAAGTGATCAAATACAGCCAGCATGGGTTTATAAAAAGCAGGTCCTGTCTGACTAACCCAATCTACTTCCCAAGATGACCTACTTAGTAGATAAGGGAAAGGCTGTGACTGCTTTTTACTTCGATTTTAGTAAAGTGTTTAGTAAATCTGTTTCCCACAGCATTTTCCTGGAGAAGCTGGCTGCTGATGGCTTGGACAGGTGTACAGTTCAGTGGGGAGTAAGAACAGGCTGAATGGCCAGGCTCAAGGAGTCACAGTGAATGGAGTTCAGTCCTGTTGGCAGCTGGTCACCAGTGGTCTTCCCCAGGGCTTGGTACTGGGGCCACTTTTAACATTTGTCTGTGATCTGGATGAGGGGATCGAGTGCATCCTCAGCAAGTTCGCAAATAATATCAAGTTAGGTAGGGCTCTTGATCTGCTTGAGGATAGGAAGGCTTTGCAGTGGGATCTGGAGATGCTGGATCGATGGGCTGAGTCCAGTCACAGGACACTCAACAAGGCTAAGTGCCAGGTCCTGCACTTGGGTTGTAACAGCCCCATGCAGTGTTACAGGCTTGGGAAAGAGTGGCTGGGAAGTTGCCCAGCAGACAAGGACCTGGGCAGCTGGCTGAGCATGAGCCATCAGTGTGCCCAGGTGGGCAAGAAGGCCAGTGGCATCCTGGCCTGTGTCAGAAATGGTGTGGCCAGCAGGTCTGGGGAAGGGATTGTCCCCTTGTATGTGGCACTAGTGAGACCATGCCTCAAGTACTGTGCTTAATTTTGGGCCCCTCACTGGGAGAAGAACTTTGAGGTGCTTGAGTGTGTGCAGGGAAGAACCATGAAGCTGGTGAAGGGACTAAAGGAGAAAGAGTTATGAGGCATGGCTGAGGGATTTTGGGTTGTTTAGTATCGGGAAGCGAAGGCTGAGGAGAGACCTCATGACTCCCTACAACTACCTGAAAGGAGATTGCAGTGAGGATTCTGTTGGTCTGTTTCCTCATTTGAGGAATAAGGGATAGGATGCAAGGACATAATCTCAAGATGTACCAAGAGAGGCTTAGAGCGGGCATTACAAAGAATTTATTTGTGAACAGGGTGGCCAAGCGTTGTAACGTGCTGCTCAGGGAAGTGGTGGAGTCCCCATCCCAGGAGGTATTTAAGAGATGTGTGGACAGGGCACTAAGGGACATGGTTTAGTGATGGGACTTGTAAGTCAAGTTGATGGTTAGATTTGATGATCCTGAAGGTCTTCTGAAACCTGCATAGTTCTATGACTCTGTCATACCCTTTTAACAATCACTAGACATGAGAAAAATTACCTTTAATCAGCAGTTCAATCAATCTACTAGTTACTTTTTTAATTCCCTTCTAAACAGAGCCCTACTCCTGTTTTATAGTTTCTGTAAGTTTTTTCAATATAAAACTTACGAGTAGTTTCAGAATGTTATTTGTATGCCCCTAAATTCTAGGAGCAAGCTTCTCTTATTCAGAGAAGATTGATGCTAAAACCCTGTTTCCCACCAACTCTTACAAAGATGAAATTTGCTGAATGCCAGAATCTCCTTTAACTAAATAAGGCAATAAGTACCTTAAGCACTTGGAAGAAATTACTGATTATGTGCAGAAGTATTGCCCATATATAAATGTTCTTCTTTTAGACCCTTTTGTTGCTTTTCATGTTCTGTTTTAGTTCTCCTATCACCCCTCAGACTTCAGTTGAAATACTGGAGCCTGAAACAACTGAGATACAGTTGTTTTGTAACAGGTCTTTTGAGTTACTTCTGAACATCAAGGTGTTATAGTCTTGTTTGCAGCGTTTCTTCAACTATTACCCATGCAATGATCATCTTCACATTTACTTAGATCATAATGTGTGCCAGTTGACAGATAAGGTAACTGTACTGTCAGCAAGAGTTAATCTCTCCCTTTCCCGTTACTTTCTTAGTCTGTTCACAAATACATCCCTTGCTGTAATTCCCTGCTTTGCCTCTTAGCATTTGAAGCCAAGTCATATTTTCAAAATCAGAAACGAATTTTCATTAGTGTAACTGTTCTTAACTTAAAAAATGGCTTGTTATGTCATTACAAAGTGTTCTGTGTTGTGCATACCATGAGCTTTGATTATAGTATTGTTACAGAAAGGAGCATACTGTTTCATTTTCCCCCTTCTGGAGAGGATTTATTTGGAAAAGTAAAGTTAAAAGCAGCCTCTGCAGTTTCTCAGAACTATGCAAGAACTGAATCAAAGATATCGCAAAGATCCATAACTAAAAGCATGCATATATATGCATTATATTTTTTTAAGATATGTTTATTTTTAAATTAATAGATTTTAAACTATCATGGAATTAAAAAGTAAATTGTGATATTATAATTTGAATGCTGAATTTAGTCTGCCTTCTGTTTTTACTGGCACTGCTATATTCCTTCTTACTTTTTCTTCCCCAGAAGCAGTAAACAGCTTTTCCCACAGATGGGGATCAGCTTGGCATTTAATGGTCCCTGATGCCAAACTCTGGAACACTTTTTTGCGAGCAGCATCTGGCTTCTTAGCTGGCATTTTTTCAGGGTTCTTTGGCGAGCTCTTCCTCTCTAGCTGCTGAGATGTTTCCCAAAACATTTGGCTGTTGTGCTTTTGACATCTTCAGTTGTGACTCATAATTTTATTTTCACCCTAGTACCAAGTTCTGTTCTCTTACATAAAGACATCTTCAAAAGATTTATATGGCCGGCTGGGAGACTTCCTAATGAATTATCTAAAGAAATTTGTGAAAGAGCAAACAAACGTTACCTACAAAGACAGCAAATGTTTTATATTTTTATCTGGTAACACTGCTAACAACTGGAAATATGTAGTGTGCTGCTTGTTTCAATGCAGTGTATGAAATGGACTTTAGGGTTTTCATTGCCTTAGGCAGACAACAAAATATTGCTTTGCTATCTCAGTAGTATGTACTAAAAAAAGTCACTGACATTTTGCAGCCTTTGGGGTAAATTTTGGCTGTTATTCAACAGTTTTCAGAAAGGATAGTTGCATTTTTATTTAAAATCCTAACCATATAAAGTTTCATGTGAAATCAATATTGAAACATGAAAATACACCAAGCCAGCTCATGAGCTTTCCATCTTGAACAGTAGTGTTGTTCCTTCTGGTATATTAAATCACTGGGAGATGTGTTTTAAATAAATGTTTTATAATACCTTTTGGTTACGGACACCCAAGGAGTCATGAAATGATCATTTTGTTGAATGTGGGTTAAATGGAGGGAGCACAAAACACTTTCTAAAATAATGAAGTAACTGTGAGTGCATGAGATGTGCTAAGTTACCCATATTAATCATACCTGTGGGTTTAAAAATTACAAAATACGTATTTTAAAAAAGTTTCCAAAATAACATACAAATACATGAGTGCATCAAACAGATGAAGCAGTTCGCACAGCAGTTTCTGGGCTATAATTTGAGATATGCTAGATTTTCTGTGGACTGGTAGGAACTCTTTAAGGAGCTTCAGGGTTCCTGCAGCTTGTGTAAGGAATGGCTACAGTAAGCTGTGACTGATAGCAAACTGTGACAGCTGCTCACAAGCTTGTTGTCAACTTTTTGAACAAAGGGGGCTTTTAGACTTATGTTTCCAGCTGACTCATTAGGGAGAGTCTAGCACCCTTTCAGGAAGTGCAGGAGGGCATGAAGTTAACTACCAGGCCTGGAGCACAGCCACCAGAGGCTGCAGTTAGTGAAGCAGGGGGCCAGAAACGGACATTGCTTAGCAATGGTGCTGCAGGGTGCAATCCCCAACCACCCACTGGAGCAACTATCCCAGCATATCAGAGACCTCAGAACAGACAGCTTCCAAAGCAGGATGCTGTTCTCTGCAGCCCCAAGCTGGAAGATGTATGATGCCTCTTCTGGAGGCAGGGGTCAGGGTACAGTGTCCTTGCCTGCAGGAGGTGCATGTGGACTGGAGGATCTGTGCTTCCAAGTAAATGTGCTGCAGGAGGCAGTCAGCAGCAGACTGCACAGCTTCAGAGGTAATGAGAAGAGCAGCATCTTCTCCAAGACACTGCAGATACCAGAACCTGAACTCATAAGCATAGTGAAGGAAGAGCAGGCAGAGTCTGTGTTTGTGAGATTGGGAAATACCTCGTGATGGTCTGTGATGATGAAGGCTGGAAGCACGACATTGACATCAGGATAATGTGTCCTGTTTTATCTGAAGCTTTGCAGCCATGGAATAGGTTCAGAGACTTGGTAGCGGAGGAGGGACTGGAAATTTTGTCCAGTGAAGCATCTGAATGAGCTGAAGCTGAGCCACAAAACAGCACTGGGAAGGAAGGATGGGTGGTGGTACCAAGAGATTCCCTACTGCAGGAACCTGATAGGATAAAAGTTGCTGAGGAAATCTGAGCCCACTCCTGATTATCTTCAAAAGGTCTGGTTGCTTGGTAAAGGTTCTTGAGGATAGGAAGAAAGCCTGAAAATGGAAGTGCGCCATGGAATAGGAAAAAGAAAAAGGCAGAAAAAGGAAGGCCAGAAATGGAATGTGTCACTGCTACCTTCAAAAAAAAAAAAAAAAGCAAGAAGTATTTGGGAAACTGTGGAGCAGTCAGCTTCACCCCAGTCTGTTGGAGTAAGCAATTCTGGAAACCATTTCTACATACATGATTTATAAGAAGGTGATCAGGAGCATAGATTAACAAAGGGGAAAGCGTGCCTGGCCAACCTGATATAATTCAATGAGATGAATTGTCAATGGGGAATCCTGTCAGTGTGTGTAAGTACTGCAGGGGAGGGGGCAGGTAAAGAAGCCAGAGCCAGATGCTTCTCAGTGGTGCTTCTCTGCGAAAGGACAAGTGATGGGCACAATCTGAAATATAGCAGAGTTTGTCTAAATAGGAAAAGCAGTAAGGGTGATCGAACAAGTTGCCTAGAGAGGTTTTGGAGTGTCCATCATTGCAGATGCTCAAAACTCAATTGGATGAGGGTCCTGAGCAGCCTGTTCTAGTTGACTGTTTTGTTGTACTAGACAATCTCCAAAGGTCCCTTCCTGCCCCAGAGATTTTGTGCATTTCTTTCTGCAGTCATCTGGATTTTCCATCAGTTTAAATATGTAGAGCACATTCCAAAATAGTTTTGGGACAAGTAGGTGATTTTAACAGTAAAATCAAGTATACATAAATTAACATGAGTTATTCTACACTTCAGATTTCCTTTAAATTCAGTCTAGTCCTATGTTTAATGCATGTGAAATAATGTGGAATTTCCTATGTGCAGTTCCTCAGTGCTGGTATGGGTATGTATTCAGGATTCTGACACTTTAAAATAGCAAGTGCCATATACATCCGTAGGTAGGATGTTCATTATACAAGGAATGATGGAAGACTGGACCAAATACATAAGTGATACTAATTCAACAATATCTGGTCACATTTGTATGGAAACATTTAAAAGACAAATATGAAACAAAGAGCTAAGGAGAGCAGAATGATTGAACTGTGCTTCTGTTGACATTGATTCATCCTATGGTGGATGAAGTGAGAATGCAGGAGAAAATAAAGATATAAACTTCCCTTTGTTTCTTCTCCCCCACATAATGAGGTGGGAAGGAGATCACAGTATCTGTAATTACAGGGTGGCTCAACCTGTAACACGTTTGGAAAAAAAGTACTGAGTCATAGTGGTTCTGAAGGCTGGTTCATGGTGTTTCCTGTACTGGCAGAGTGTGGAGAAGGAATGGAATGACTGTGCTTTCACATTTGAGGAAAAGCTTAGGGTAAATTGTTAAAGCAGAGGGAGGTAGCTTTTGTCTTTCTGTCCTGAAATCTTAGTTTTCTTAATTTCAAGGTTAGTTTGAACTACTGAAGAGAAAATCCACAGAAAAGTGGACACGTGCAACTGTAAAATCAGAATCATTTCGGCTGTAAAAGACCTCCAACATCACCAGGTCTGCCCATACCCCTACCACTAACATCACCCACTAAACCATGTCCCTAAGCACCACATCCAACCTTTCCTTAAACACCCCCAGGGATGGTGACTCCACCACCTCCCTGGGCAGCCCCTTTTGCTCAACCAGTTTTGCCCAACCACTTTTTCTGAGAAGTTTCTCCTAATCAGCACCATCTCCTACAGCAACGTAGACCATTTGTTGAGCCATGTAAGATGGATGAATTGGAGAAGACTGCTTCTTAGATCTGTGGTAAGGATGAGCCAAATGATGCTGGGTGTACTCGGTATCTGCCTCCTTTGCCACAAAGGGGCCTCCCGTGATGCCAGCTGCCACCTACTGTGATGTCACCTGAGTGGTGACCTCTGGCCCCCACCCTATAGAAAGGGCTGCCCCATGTCTGGCAAAATCTTGCCAAGCTTCTCGCTCCTGCAGCTCAAGGCAACTTGGAGTAGCCAGGGTGCAGAGAAATCAGGCAGGAACTGCCAGCCTTTGAGTGGTGCACTGCAAAAGTCAAAGGATGGATGTAATGTTCTGCCTGGGATGGAAGGGGAAGTCTCAAGAACTGGACGACCTCAGTGGCCACCCCCCTCTGTAAGTGTCCAAGGCTGGATGAAACAATGCAGCTGGGGAGGAGGAGGAAGTCCACCGAAGGACTGGGTGACCTTGATGGCCAACCTCCCTGTAAGCATCAAAAGGTGGATGATGCAGAAATGGAACTGGATCCACTGACAAAGTTTTTGCGGACCATCAGGGCGTGGGTTGACATGAACAAAATGCTGGCAAGTTGGGACAGATAGCCACCACCAGTGTTGGTGCAAAGCATCAGAGTTCAGCCTGAGAACAATGTCCAGGCCACAGGCAGACACCCACCAACCAAGTTGGTACAGACCACTGTGGTGAGGGGTGAGGTCGATGTCCAGCCCAGGAACAAGCACCCATGAAGAAATGGGGGCAGACCATCAAGGCACAGCTTGAGGATGATACTCAGCCGGGGATGGATTGGGGGATTGACTGTGCATTTACCACAGGTGGGAAGTGGGAGTACATTAGTGCAGCTGACTCCTGCTTGCCTTCTGCTTGCCACAAATAAAAGACCTGTTATGTTTTAAACACATTTTTCATCATGTATCCTGAAGTCCTATCCACATGTTAATTGATGCTTGTTTATGTTGCAAGGCTATTGAAGTCTTCTACTAGTGCAGGGAAGATCAAGAGTGAGAGCCAAAGGAGAAATTTACGAAGTCACTTCCAAAGACCAGCTTTAAAACCATATAAGCATTCAGTGAGCAGTCTCAAGTATGTTGCAGGTGAATTAAGTGCTCTGGTACCACTGGTAGACACAGAAATGCTTTGCATCTAATCACAGAATGACTTGGGTTGGAACGGACTTCAAAGATCATCTAGTTCGAACCCCTGTCATAGGCAAGGATGCCACCCACTAGATTAGGTTGGCCAGTACCCCCTCCGACCTGGACTTGAACAATTCTAGGGATGGGGCATTCACATCTTCTCTGGGCAAACTGTTCCATTGCCTCTCTACCCTTAGAGTGAAGAATTTCTTCCAAATGTGTAATCTAAATCCATCCTCTTCTGGTTTATGAGTCTTCCCCCTTGTCCTATCATTACCTTCCCAAGTAAAGAGTCCCTCTCCATCATTTTTGTAAGAACCTTTAAGTATTGAAAGGCTGCATTGAGGCTTCCACAGAGCCTTCTTCAAGCTGAACGTTCCCAGCTCTCTCAGCCTTCCTTCACAGGAGAGGTGCTCCAGCCCTCTGATCATCTTTATAGGTCTCCTTTGAATGCAGTCCCAACAAGTTCACATCTTTTTGTTGAGCCTTTCAGACTCAAGAGCTGAACACAGTTCTCCAGGTTGGGCTTTGTGAGAGCGAATAAGAGGGGGACAATCAGCTTGCATGCATTGCTGGCTAATGTCGAGCCTTTCATCCACCAGAAGCCCCAAGTCCTTCTCCCCAGGGCTGCTCTCAATGAGTGCTCCTAGTCTGTCCTCAGGTCTGGAACTGCCCTGACGCAGGAGCAGCACCTTGCACTTGGACTTGTTGAGTCTCATTAGGTTCCCACGGGGCCGTTTCTCCAGCCTGTCCAGGTCCCTTTGAATTTCATCTATTCCTTCTTTGGTATCAACTGCACCAATCAGCTTGGTGTCATCTGCAAACTTGGTGAGGATGCACTCAATCCCACCATTTATGTCATTAATAAAGACGTTGAAACACACTGACAAAACTGACCCCTGTGGGACACCACTTGTCATCAGCCTCTACCTGGATGTGAGAACCATTGACCAGTACTCTGGGTGTGGCCATCAAGGCAATTCCTTATCCACTTAATGGACCACACTTCGAATCTTTCCAATTTAGAGATTAGGATATCGTGTGGGACCATGTATTCATCTAAGTATGAAGAAAGATTAGAGAGGGGAGTCAGGTAGGTTTCCAGAGGTGTAAGAACTGATTCTGCAGGAGTTTGCCAAAAAACTGGATTCGAAAACTTCAGGGAGTTCCTTTTTTTCTTTTTTTTTTCTTTCTTCTTCTTTTTTTTTTTTTTAATAAACTGTTCAACAAATTAATTTAGAATTTGCTCAGAGGCATCAAGGTAAAGGAGGCAGAGGTTTGGAGAAACACCTTGGACTATCTTAGCGTATTCTTGATTTTTTTTTTTAGGTTTGATGATAAGAATACTGGATGAAAGAGTGAATAAATCTTAAGGGGGTCATAGGAGAGAGAGTGGGTGCTCATAATGAGATACGGCCAAATAAATAAAAATGATTGAACAAAGCCTTAATTGACTGCAGTGCAAATGACAGCAGGTAGCATTGCTTCTTTCACGTTTTATTTATTTTTCTATAGAATACTTTAATGCTCTCTTTAAGGATTAAACTATAACTTATTTTTTTTTCTGACTGATACTCAGTGGAAGTCATCCCTCCATCATGTTACATAGTAATGATACCAATATGAAAATATAATGACTTTTTTTTTTTTTTTTCCATTCTGTGACTGCTGTTCTGGGGAATAACAAAAATGCTGCTACCACAAAAATACTCTGAGTGAGGGAGTGAGAATTAAAACTACACTGGATAGAAATAAGAGAGGCAATGAACAGAAGAATACAGCAGAACGAGTTTTCAAGAGAGACTTCAGTACCTTGTTATTTGTAATCCAATCCTGTTAAAATGCTCACCTGTTGCATGTAAACTCAGTTTTGTTTGTTGTTTTGCTGTCTTCATTTAACAGTTCTCTAAAAGCATGTTGCCTTTTATTTTTTAGAAAACTTCAGTAAAATAGGAAATTTAAACAAAAAACGATGCTGACACAAAAAATGGCTTATTAGAAATGAATGGGAAAATGATCTGTTATTGTTAGCTGCAAATCAGATGTTTCATGCATTGGTAGTGTCTAGTGCATGGAGAAAGGAGCAAAATTTAGAAAGGATTACGGGCATTTCTGCTGACATACATTGTTGAACCATGCAGAATGGATAATAAGCAGTTCCACATTAAAGGAGAGAACATAGATCACCATTCTCTTTAGTATGAAATCTGTTTTTTTCCTTTAACAACCCTTTTTTTTTAATGGAAAATTTAATAAAATCTACTTGTTAGAACAGACTTGACGGTTTCATAGGTATCGTTGATTTTATCTTGTTTCTTAATGCAATTTTAAAGCAGTTAAGAACAAAAAAAATTCTTAATTGAATTGTGTCAGTTTTAATGCCAAGACTTAATGGAACCCGTATTTATTTTGTAGTGGAATAACTTTACAGCCAAAACAAAAAAAGGCAAGGTTTCATCTTAAATTACAAGACTTTTTTATCTTTTGAATTAGAGAGAGATTTATTGAGATAACGATAGTTTTGTTTTACTGAGAATATTAGTTATTACAAGGCTGTTTTGCAGCATTTACTCTGTTTTGTGAGATTGGGGGAGGGATGAAACTTTGGCTATATTTTAGTTATGTGAAGCAATTCAGCAGTGAAATATTATCTAGCTCATACAGTATTGATTTCAATCAGTGGTGCTCAAATACTTTAGATGAGTAGATTATATTTCTGTTTTCAGGTCACTGGGGTGAAGAAGATAACAGGAAAAATAATTTTGCAAGAGTATTTACAGCATACGATATAATCTAGCATATGTAAAACTGGCATTATATGGCCTACAGCTGATGGAGAAAAAAGTTTTCTCTGTTTAAGAAGTGATAAAAGAAGTATCAGACATTTCTTTAAACAATTGTTTTTTTTTGTGCACTAGCAATTACACACTTAAAGAGAGGAGTATAATTATGTGCTTAGAAAATGTATGCTTGGAAAAATGAAGTACTCAAGTAAAGCAGTTACATCTTTGAAACGAATGATTATATATGATAGAACAATATGAAATGTATGCACATGTATAAACTAAGAAATGGTTCTAGTAGAAGTAAATTGTACACAATGCATAATTAGAAAATCGGCATTGTCTCCTCCACTACTACTTTCTACAGGTAATTGAATTTTCATTAATAGTCATCTTGGTTTTGCCTGGGATTTAAACTCTTTTGTTCTGTTAGATCAATAGAAGTATTATAGGAAAATTTATTTAGACTGCAATTACAGATAGTACGCTATTTAGAGGTCCTCTATAAAGCTACGCTCACTACAACAAGCAGACTAATGCAGGATCTGTAATTACCATGTTTACTTCCACCAAATGCTAGTTTGGATGTGTGGAAAAAAAATCTACCACAGTGAAAAGAAGCCTTTATCTTTGAAGGTCACAAGAAGAGAAAAGGGAGCACAAATATAAAAGTCACACCTCTCCATGAGCATCCTTAAGTATTGTTATGCATGTCTCTTGGTTTGTTCATTGTGTATCGGGAAGGGGCAGTCATAAAATTTTCATAGGTTTGCTCTATTGAAATAACTCAGTGAGACAGCCTGAGTAGAAAGCTGGATTGTTTATATTGCAGTAGATATCAAAGATAGATAAAGGCATAACTGACTCTCAGAGACCAATTGAAAATCATTTTTGTTGTTTGCTTTCATAGTTTTATATCAGAACAATAATATTTTTAAGGAAAAAAACAATTTTTGAAAGTCTAGTTACCAGGACATGGCAAAATGAGTTTTGTTTTGTAACAGCCTGTAGTAGGGAAATCTGTGCCACATCTACTGACTGCAGCATTTGAGCAACATACATGTGTATATGTATCTATACCTATGTGTACTCACACATTATATATATATATATTCGAACATATATATATATATGAACATAACGTATTTGAAATAACTGAGTTAAAAATGCTTGCTTTCGCTCTTTTGCTAATGTTTATGTGTTTAGAAGTTGTACCACTACTTTATAAAATATTTCATTTTCATAGTCTTTATTTCAAAATTGTCCTTAGGAAAACTTAAGTAAGGTTTATTTTAGGTAATCTTTGGTAAATGTAGTTGTGCCAAAATGTAATCTTACTGCCTCAACTCTTGTTTGAAAGTTACAATCATACAGGATTAGATGAATAATAAGAGATCATAATTTGACTATTTTTTTTGATATTTTGGTAATTGATAATTGGATAATTTAGCTTAGATCATTAATCAAAATGAAATTTACTAAAATAGCTTTTCTTATCCTAATAAAAGTGTCTTCTAAATTCTTTAAACCACCAGTATTGGTGACAAACTCGGGAGCCTTTCCAAGTGTTTTTTCATATAGGCTACTTTGCAACTCTGAGTTTATAATGTTGAAATTAGCATTGTGTGTTGTTCACATGCTAAATGACTCGCCACATGAACTTTGAATATTTAGCTACTAATGAGTTTTGAAGATACTTGATTAGTGCTATTAAAATGCATAAACATGGGTATTATACTGTTAAGCGTTGTCCTGATGGATTCTGTAGAAATGCCACAGCTGTCCTCGGTTATCAAGGCACCTAATGCTTTTACAGGCACCTAATTGATTCCCAATGATGTATCATGATGTATCCCAATGTATTCTGTATTTGGAATTTTGGGGCAAAAAAAGAACGTAAGTCATTTGAGACATGTTCCCTTATGCCATTGCTTTCATTCCTGGAATTGATAGTGCCTTTCTGTCAGACTGAGCAAAGATGGTATATCACAAAAGAAACCATCTTGGAGCTTGAGTAGACCCACAGTAGAGAACAGGAGACAATCCTTGAAGTGACTGGAAAAAACAGGCATTGAACACTGAAAAAAAGCTGATAAAGACATCTTGCTTAAATGGCACAAGTATATTTAGAGTTCAGAAACAGAAACATGGGGAAGGGACATGTTTTTTTGTCTCATCAGTATAAATCATTCAAATTGTTATGCAGAGGTAATTTGCATAGATGTTTGAATTGCTGTACATTATGTTCAGTTATTAATTTTTCATGTCAAATTTTCTAAATATCTCAGTAACCTATCTTCAGGGTAATATTCAGTATCACTGTTTCTTCATAAACCTTAAAGTTGCAGCATGCCATTTACCACTTAATGTTGTTGTGCTATTATTGCTAATAAGGATTAGCAATTGTAATTAACTCGGTCTTCCTTTGTTGCCCGTGGTAAAAAGAACAGACCAAGGAAGATCTCTTTTACTCCCCTGGAGAAAAAGGTACCTTATGCTGTCAGCACTCTACCTGAGGAGTTAATGTTTCATTTTGGTACTCAGTGCCATCTCTGTACACTAGGTGAAAAGCTTTGAGGTCAGTTGGCAGACCTGCTGTTGCATTGCTAAATGTTCCCAGTCTAAATGCCACTCCTGCAGAGGGGCTCTTTCTTGCTCTCAGATGACAACTTGTATTTTTTCAGTGTACCATGCTTCTTCCTTTCATGTGTGCTACAACACAGTAAGTTACCTGCAACTGAGAAAATATCAGAGGAACACTAGACTGAAAAGAGGCATTGAGATAATTTCCAGAATCACATAGATGCCTTATGCTGAAGGCTAGCAGAAAGTAAGAGATTTCTAAGCTGGAAATGGAGCCGAAGATACCAATTTCAATAGGTGCAGCAATAAACTGGGTACTGCCAGGTTTTTCATCAAACGCTGGTATTAAATTATGATGGAGGAGCATAAGCAAGCAGGCAGCAAGGGACATGGAAGCCTTTTGTTCTGGAATCCTTCAAAGACGGAGAGTTTTCCAGATAGTTGATTTTTACAACATGTGAGCTCTAATGTTACATAACGTGAGCTTCTTGGCTACCGCATAGCAACTGATGCCCTCTGGTTCTTGAAGGAGTGAAATAGTATTTGTGCCTTCTCTGCCAAGGTGAATTAGTACCATCCAAGATGCTGGAGGTAGATGCTCTACTTCTGGTTCACTGTAACATCTATTTACTGATGCTGTGTTTTCGCAAAGAGGTTATTGCTCTGGCAGACTTGGTCTGACTCAAGTTATTTTGTTGTTGTAAAGATTGTTGTTGCAGTGCAGGATGAAGGACATAAAGGCAAAGAATGTAGCTCTTCTTTCTTTTACCATTTTGTCAGGAACAAAAGGAAGTCTTTGAAGCTTGAAGTAATAAATGATGTTACGCAGAAGTGCAGCTTCATATGCCAGAATGCATGGACAACACGCATGGGGTCCACAGTAATTCAGAGAACTAGCATTGCAGCTCAGAAAATTAATTTTATATACTTAACATGAATTCAGTCGGATCTTTCTACTCTGTATTGTGTGCTAACTACCTAAGCTGCATTCCAAAGTCTTCACCTGACTGTGATGCACTTCCGATGTAGCTCAGAGACTGTAGGAGATGGAAGTTCCATTTTTTTTCTTAAGGGACGGCTTGGTAACTTTTAATCTTCTAGTAATTTTTTAAAAGAACTTGAACCCATTAAGTGGTTCCAAATCTGTAGAGCAAATGGGGGGGGGGGGGGGGCAATACCCTAAAAACCATTATTTTTCCTTTTTTTTTTTTTTTTTCCCAGTTTCATTGCATTCCTGCTACATCTAAAATGTGTTTCAGGAAGTGAGGCTGGAGGCATTTTAGTAATTTTCTATTCGGTCATGATCTATAATTAAGACTGATGTCAAGCCATGCTGTATTTACTGGTACCAGGCCATATGACATAAACGACAGTAATAATGCTCAGTTTTACTTGTATTTTTATGTCTTAATTAAAAGTATTCAATGTTTGCACTCTTTGAAACACAAACATTCTTTCTAATGAGACTGCTCTCTACTGTCAGTTCTGCTGGTAACTTTTCACTATTGTAACAATTTCCAACTGAAACATAATTTAATTTCATTTGGCTTTGTAAATAGGAATATTTGTTGCAAAAATATTTCCCAAGATAAATAGCTTGATTGATACATGGAGGAACTACGTATACTATGTATCTGTGGTCCAGTAGACTGGAAGCTGCATCCAATCCAAAGGTGTAAGATTTGTCTTGTATTTTGATACGCGGAAAATGAAAAAAAGAGGATTTTTAATTTTCAAATTTAGCTTCATTAAAAAAATTGGGAGTTGAAAGTTGAAAGATCATTTTTACGACGTAATTGCTTCCTAAAACAGAAATCTGTGCATTACAGTTGAAGTAGAGTTTCAAGTAAAAGGTTGACATACAGCTTGCTGTCTCCTTGAGCAGAGTGTTACATTGTGATTGCCTGAACTCATTGCTTCAAGTAGAGGAGGATTAAGGAAGAAATATCTGGAAAACAAGCGAATACAACTTGATCTATTTGTTCCTCTGAAACATTTTTTTCCTTGTGTCATATCACTGAATACCCAGAATATTAGGAATAAATTTTTATCTATTGTTACCAAAAGAAATAATGTGAGCAGAGGATTATGGGAGCCAAAGAACACAGAAGAAAGAAAATACATCCTAAAAAAATATAGAAAGGACAAGGATAAAAAGGCTGAAGCAATTAAGCTGGAAGGGAATGAAAACTACCTAAGCCCTCTGAAGTTTTTCTGTACACATCAAACATTCAAAAGGCACACTTATATACTATTACAGTAGCAGAAACATAATCTTTTTATCTCTCTTTCCAGCAGTTTACCTCCCAAATCCTTTTCCTCCAGTTCCGGGTCAATATCCACTTTATTTCCAGCTTTGAGAACAAGCATGAAGGGGTTCAGCATACTTTATTTGCAGGTTTTATTTCTTTATTTGTATTGTACTTCATGTTTTCTGTGTAAAGGGGTTAATCCTTCTGATTTCTAATTCAGAAACCTATAAGCAGAAAAAAGATATTTCAAACTGTCTTCTGAATGAGAAAATACAAATATCTTCAGCATGCATCAGGAATACATTTTGAAATTACAGGTCTAGCTTTTGAAAACTGTAAAAAACAAGGAGAAATCAAGCAGTTGTTACAGAGCTTTCTGCTCTGAATACATGCTTTGAATACAATAAATATTAGAAGTTACACGTCTCATGTAGTTGTTTTATTCCTGCTTTTTTTAGACAGCCATCATCTTTGTGTCATGCTCAGCAATACAAAGACTAAATAAACGCATTTATTATGGTTATAATTAGTAAAATTATAAAAGTTGTTATCCATATTGGGGAAAAAAGTCATTATCAGTTCTGTGAGAAATTTGTGTAAGTCTGTATTGGGCTGCCTTTAGTAGAGGAATATATTCCTCTGCCTCTCAAATACCATGGATTTGTGGCATGTCAAACTGAAGAAGATAGCATAGTTTAAAAAAACAACGTATAATTCAGTTTTCAAAAGTACCTGAATTATTTAAACTGCTACACACTGTTTGCAAATCTGAGGAAAGCAGTTTGGTCTTGGTCTAGACATCCTTTGTGTATCTGAGATATCCTAAGTTCACAAGCTGCTTCCTACATAGCCATAGAAGATAAACAGGCAGAGACTCTTCTGTGTTTTATGTTAGATTTATACCTACTTTTCTGCCTCACAGATTGTCTCCATTTGTGCCACACTGTGGAGGCCTGGCCTTTGGCCTCTGTTCGCCCTTCTGTGTCATCCCAGCATGGACTGGGATGTCCAGAACAGGCAGTGCAAAGGCTTAGTTTCTGTTGCATAGGTACAGCCAGTGAGACTATAATGTACCCATCCCCATTTATCATTTTTTAAATTGGACTAAGATGTTGATTTGCACAGGGAGGTGCAGTTTTGTTATGATTCTAGTATGAAAGGCACTCAAACACTGTCATGTATTGCTCAGAATGTCCTAGGTTGGAGATACGGCCATAAGGAAAGAGAAGTTAGTACGTATAATTAGAGGTCCCATCATGTGCTGGGAACCCCAAGCTGTGCAGCATCAAATGGACCTCCAGTCTCCAGTCAGAGCACGGTGTGCCATGTGTGCAGAACCAGTCTATGGAAAGGCTAGCCTAGTTTGGTGACTCAGGTTCCTACAGGATTTTTTTACATGGAGACAACCTTATTCATCATTTGTACTGCCAAATAGGATGTCCACATGAGAACTTGTTACTGCAGTCTTACATGAAGAAAGGCAAGGCCACAGCTGGTGCAGCCTCATGTACTGGACTTCTGTATTACACTTAATAAGCAAAGTTTGCCTTGTGGTCTGGAGATAAATAAAGCACAATGCAGGCCAGAAGGCAGAGCTCTAGGTGCTGTGTAGCACAGCACAGAACACACCAACTCAGCTTAACTGTTACTTCAATCACTGATACCTTGGATGTGCAATGGTATTCCAGTCAGAATTACTGCACATCTTTGTAGTGGTGTGCTACATGTCTTTTGGTGGGATTCTTGAAATTTTCTCTCATGAGGTATAACATCAGTTGTAGAATTGTAAAACTTGGGTTAGTTTCCTACTGCCTAAACAACTCAGAGTGCTCAGTGTTGCTCACATTTCCACTGAACGCCAGTGGATTATCACCAGCAATATGTGGTTCCTTATAGATAATGGCACTGACTACTGGGATTAAACCCTAGTTTGTATTAATTCAGTGCTTTGTATTTGCTGTTGGTGAATAAATAATACAAAGCGGTAATTGAGTTATATCAATAGTTTGAAAGTATACAAAATAAGTTATAGATTGTTTTGCAAGTAGTAGTGTTAACTTAGGAAACACATTTACTTGCATAGTGTTCAACAGCCTTCGTACAGTACGGGCCTAGAGAAAGAGTGAAAGTTGTTTCAGCCAGTTTGACCAAGTATCTTAGGCCATACTTGGTGTAAATTTTATTGCAGAGTTCTTTTACAGATGAATTATATATCTGAGGTAGAGTAGCAGCAAGGTGCATTGTATTTACAGTTCATGCACTGTATCATCTTATTATTGCATATATTTTACGTTCCATGATGGAAACTTGTCAGAAGCCTGGAACTATGAGGTGCACAATGAAGAGTTAATCTGTTGTTACCTGGTACTACTCCCCAGGTATTTTACATATTCCTTCATAGTACCTGGTTCAAGTTCAACTTGAAGAGTGCAGGTGGTGCCTTGGCTTCCCATAAGCTGACATCTACATTTGTTATATTTAGAAATTTTAGATGTATATGTTCCAGAGGTAACAGTTCTATTTTCCTTAATTTCAGTTTCCCATCATTATTCTAACAACCAAAAAAGGCAAATAGAATCTTTTATAATTTAATTGCTGAATTGATATTCACCTATCAATTTCATGAAAGACAAATTTCTCTTCACTCACCTATTGATTAATCCTTTGGAAAGAGGTGAGAGGGGAAGAGGTGGTATTTCTTCTTATGTGGCCACTTTCTTGCTGTATACCTTTACACGGTTTGGAAAGATATTTATTGCTTGGTTGTGACACACATTAGGGAATTGAAGGTATTGGCGAATCAGAACCATTGGGTAATGGATGAGCTCATATGGATGAGCTTCTTGACTGTTTTTTCCTTTTTTTAATCTTTTTATGCCCTGAACTTCACCGCTGAAAAAATAAATCAAACCAAGCTATTGTTTATTTCACTGCTAATGAAACTTCCATTGCCAGATTGACAGCCTGAAGGAGCTGAACTATTTTATTGACTAACAAAGGAATGGTAGTTTAATACCGCTTTCTTCCCTGAATTGAGAAGATGAAAGGTCAGTCACTATGCTCAGACTGATAATTCAGTTTACAAACAGTGGTGATGACTAATGGCATTGCAATAATGAAGGGATGTCCTAGTATTTCTCAAAGCCTTATGTCTGACCTACTGACATGCTATTGTTGATTGTGACAGCACCTAAACACATCTGGAATTTATCTGAATTGCTATGCAATATATGTATTTTTACTTTCTTTCTGACTTGAGTTCTAACTGAATAACTTACGAGTTTCTCAGGACAAATGCAAGCAAGAAGACAGACCATTCCTAAAATAAAAAATAGTGGTCCCATAAGCTGCGATACCAGCATATTTTCACAGTGCTCAACACTCCTTACAACAGCCAGGTAGACCTTTGAGATAGGTTGTACATTTGCACTGAACCACATGATTCAGTTCACGTGCCTGAAGTAGAAAGCCTTGGTATGGAAAAGATCTTCCTGTTAACTCATGTAACCAGAAGTTTTCTGGCAGGCATTAGAAAAGGGCAACAAGAGCACTGCTCTACCCTGCTCCTCCTATTTATGAAGATATTGTAAAGATTAATGTATGTTCTATGTTAAAAGTACATTTAAAAACAAAATAGCAAAATAAAAACTAATTACTTTTGCAATACTGAATAGAGTAAGCAACTAGTTTCATAAAAACTGCTAACAACCACTATGTTTCTTCATACTGTGCTGGAGCAGAGTTACAGACTGCTCCATTTTTTAATTTGTCTTTTCCATTTAATTTCAACCTGGTGCTAATGCTGTGTACCAGTAAAGCCTATGTTGACATTTAAGATGTTTCCTTCTCATGATCTGCAGCTGAGTCCCTACTGAGCCACAGTCTCTCAGGAAGATTCTGGAGGGACTTTGTCCTGCCTTCTTTGAAAGCACTAGAACAATGCTTATTCATGCATTTCTTTTTCACCAAAACCTGACAGTTTTGCATGTCAGACTGTATGTCATAGAACCACAGAATGTTTTGGGTTGGAAGGGACCTTAAAGATAATCTTGTTCCAACCCCCCTGCCATAAGTAGAGACTCCTCCCACCAGACCAGGTTGCTCAAAGCCCCATTCAGCCTGGCCTTAAACACTTCCAGGGATGGGGCATATACAGCTTCTCTGGGCAGCCTGTTCCAGTGCCTCACCACCTTCAGGCTAAAAAATTTCTTCCTAATATCTAATCTAAACCTACCCTCTTCTAGTGTAAAGGCATTACCTCTTGTCGTATCACTACACTTCCTAATAGAGTCCCTCACCAGCTTTTGTGCAGGCCCCCATTAGGTACTGGAAGGCCACTATAAGGTCTCCCTAGAGCCTTCTCTTCTCTAGGTTGAATATCCCAAACCCCCTCAGCCTATCTTTGTAGGAGAGATGTTCTAGTCTTTGATCATCTTCATGGCCCTTTTCTGAATTAGTTCTAATAGGTCCATGTTCTTGTTGTGCTGGACGTGTTGCAGAGCTGAACACAGCGCTCCAGGTGGGGTCTCATGAGAGCAGAGGGTGAGAAGCACCTGCCTTGACCTGCTGGCCACGCTTCTTTTGATGCAGCTCAGGATGTGGTTGGCTTTCGGGGCTGTGAGCACGCATCTCTGGCTGTTTTTTTGTCCACCAAAACCCCCAAGTTGTTCTCCTCAGAGCTTCTCTCAATGCATTTTCCACTCAGGCTGTATTTGTTTGGGATTGCCCCAACCCAGGTATAGGACCTTTTACTTGGTCTTACTTCATGTGGGCCCACTTCTCGAGCCCGTCAGAGTCTGCCTGTGTGGCATCCCTTCCCACTCGCGTGTTGATCATACCACTCAGCTTGGTGTCATCCACAAGCTTCCTGAGGGTGCTCTCAACCTAACTGTCCACATGGCTGACAAAGATACCAGCCCCGCTACCAACCCCTGAGGGACACCACTCCTCACTGGGATCCACCTGGATAGGGAGCCGTTGACTGCAGCTCTTTGAATGCAACCACCCAGCCAATTCTTTGCCCAACAAGTGGTCCACCCATCATATCCGTCTCTCCAATTCAGAGATGAGGATGCTTTATGGGACAGTATCAAATGCTTTGCGCAAGTCTGGGTAGATAATGTCAGTTGCTCTTCCCCACTGATGAGAAAAGAGAGCATTTCATACGACTAAAAATAAATTATTTTCTCTAGGAAGTGCAGGGAATGTGGGCAGTAACGATGCTGATTTCTCTTGAGGATTTGAAGAGATGAGATCTGTGTACTATTAAAATATACTAAAAAATGCCTTTTGATTCTCTATGTACCTTCCCACTATAGCATCTTGATTGAAAAAGGCTTTACTTGTATATAAGTAATGCCACTCCCCACACCCATCCATACGCCCACATGAGGTTTTGGTGAGCAGAGGCAGGCAAATACTTCTGAAACTGCTGCTACAGTTATGTTTGCTACCGAGCAGGTACCAGTTTCCTTCCTGCACGCTGCAGTTGTTTCTGATCACCAGTCTAACTCAGCCTTTCCAGCCTTTGCTGCAGGGTACCCGAGCATACTGCCTAATTGGAAAGGCCAGGAAGAACCTGCTCCCTGCACAGCAGTGTGGAACAGAAATGCTCCATTATGCAGGGAATACCTAGATAAGAATTTATTGTTAGTCCAATGAAAGTTTAACAGTCTAATGGTCAAAATTACCTAATGCAAAAAATCTCATATAGGAAAGCCAGCAACTGCCAATGCATTTTCTCTGTGTTATGATCACAATCCTGGTGTCTGGAGGTCTTTGCTAGGAGAAAAAGTCTTAGGTATATGGTTGGGATTTGATTTTCAGTTTTGAGCTATGTGATTGGGGTTATGTTTAAGTTTCCCTGTAAAAAGCCTGCTTCTTTCTCTTGGCTGGCCAGCTGAAGGCTTGTAGTGCCCCCATCCTTCAGCTCCATGCCCAGAGAGGGCTGCTGTTTTTCAGGCAGTGACTAGCCCCAGAGGGGTCCAAGAGCTGAAGCTCAAGGGGAGGCAGCAGTCAGTGGGCCCCAGCACAGAGTTTAAACATGTGAAACCCAGTTCTAGCCAAGGCAATGAATTTAATGGTTTGCAATGGAGACCGTTAGGAAGAAAGCAGGGTGAGGAGGAATATGGAAATAAGGGTAAAGAGAGGCTCAGGGTAGAATTCAAGGGAGAGGAGGAGAGGTGTGAGAATTTAAGAACGATTAGGAGTGACATTAGAAGGGAGAACTAGGAGCACCAGAAGAGTGCTGATAAACTCTTAACAGGGCTCTTAGAGGTGAAAGCTGAAGGAGTATGTCAGGTGGGTCATACAGCTGTCTGAGGAACAAAGAGTGTTAAAACTTTCATAGAAGAAGAAAAATGTTTGTGGAGGACAGAGGAGAGAGAAAAATGAATATTTGAAGCTTTGGCGGTGACTGAAAATGTATGTCTGGAGCTTTGTGATGGGTGTTAGTGGATGGTATTCCAGATTCAAAGTCGTGCCTGTATGGAAAGCAAGCTCTCATTTTACTACTTCAGACAATCCAGTAGCCTCTAGCTTACAAGGAATAAATTTGTCAGTGAGCACTGCGGCTTTTCATGCTGTTAGCTGATGTGATTCAGTGCACTAGAGAATACAGACTTGCAGTAAATGGACCATTATTGCATGTGCTGTATAGCTAACAGGCTGACCTAAACTTCACTGAACATCCTGCCCTTTCTGATCAAGATCCTGTCAAATAAAAAAGCAGGTGAATGATGGGCACAGTTTATCTGTGGGTTCAGCTCAAGATTTCAGTATCTTTGACTGAACACTAAGGAAAAAACAGTTTTACCGTAGGTGGGTTTTTTGTTCTTTTTTTTTTTTTCCCCCCCCCCCCCCGTCATGCATATAGCATTTTGTTTTCTAGAAGTATCCGTGACAAAGGCAAGTGCTTTGATTGATACTTTTTGAATATGGTACAAAATACAGAGGGCTAAAATGCCAGTTTCTTTTTTTTTTTTTTTTTTCTTGCTGAAAGACATCTGAAAGCAAAAATGGTTCCTTCTGAAATGTGTTTTGCATGGGTATAATCATCTGCATTACCTCTTTTGTCAAGATTTGGCATTTTTCCAGAGCTTCTAGCTGAGGTAGGTAGAAATGAGCACACCAGTGGGTTTTTCTAATTGATAGAAAGCCACTTTAGAATTCTGAGATTCAGAATAGATTGTGGTTCCTGTTGGCATGCTGAAAAGATTGCTTTGCTGCAGAGCGGCTCTTAGTAGGTAACTGATGGAAAGGAAGGGAAAAGATGGAGCTAGGCTCTTCTAAGTGATACCCAGTGACACAAAAAGTGGAAACAAGCTGAAGTAGATGAAATTCCACTTAATCACAATTAAATGCTTTTTTATTGTGAGGGTGGTCAGACACTGGAACATGTTGCCCAGAGTGCTTGTGAACTCTCTCATCCTTGGAGGTACTCAAAACCCAGCTGTGCACAGACCTGAGGAGCTGTAGTTGACCCTTTTTTGAGTGTGAGTCTAGCTCTTCCAACATCATCCATTCTTTGATTTCTAAGACTCCTAATTATGATTTGATTCCTTAAATAAATAGAGAAGACTAGACTAGACTAGAATGGCTCGGTTGGAAAGGACCTTCAGAGATCATTATGTCCAGCTGCCTGAACACTTCAGGGCTAGCTAACCGAAAGTTAAAGCACATCAATGAGAGCAGTATTCAAATGGTTTTTAAACACTGACAGGCATGGGCTTCCTTGCTAGGAAGCCTGTTCCAGTGTTTGACGACCTTCACGGTAAAGAAGTGTTTCCTTATATCTAGCCTGAACTTCCCCTGGCACAGCTTTGTGCTGTTCCCTCACATCCCGTCATCAGTTATCAGAGAGCAGAGACCGGTACCTCCCTCTTCACTTCCCCTTCTCAGGAAGTTGCAGAGAGCAGTGAGGTTGCCTCTCAGCATCCTTTTCTCCAGTCTAGACAACCCAAGTGTCCTCAACCTCTCCTCATCTGATGTGCCTTCCAGACCTTTTACTAGCTTTGTTGCCCTCCTCTGGACACTTTCAAGTATCTTGACATCCTTTTCATATTTTTTCATACTACAGTATTCAAGGTGAGGCCTTGCCAATTCTACGTAGTGGTAGAATCACCTCTTTTGACTGTCTTGCTATGTTACATTTAATACACCCCAAAAACTCATAAGGTAGTATGTAAGGCAAGCGATACCGAGATATTTCTCACTGGAATGTGAGAAAGGGAAGGTTTCAAACTAGTGAGAAGCAAATGATTTAATGCTTACAGAGTTGTGGGAACTTTAATATCAGTTTTTTTCCAGGTACTTTTCATGACTACAGCTTGCAATTTTTAGCTTTGAGAAATCTATGGAAAGTCAAAATACTATACTTACAGAAGCTAATCTCTGGGTTAGAAGAATTCTACACGTAAGTCACAATCACAGCACCATGCAGGTATATATTATTGCTTGAGTGAATAATTTAAAGAAAGGAGTCATACATGATTTGATTTTGTAATATCAGGTATTTGAATTTACTTATTTAAAAGGAAGTTTTTAATACAGACTCTGGAGGAAGGCAAGTTATTTATTTATTTTTTTTAATCAAATCTGTTTCTGTTGTAAAATCTGTGTATACTTCCTCTTTCTGAAGATGCTCTAAATTACTCAGATTGATAGAAGTTTGTGCTGTTTAAAATACTGTTTTAATAAAACATCAAGTTATTTTCAACTTTTTTTGCTTTTTCTGTGTCTATTTTTTTTATTAGAACTGATAGTAAAATACAGAGCAGAAAGAGTACAGCAGTGGGATACCACGATTCCTGATGTATTTGGTGGTTTATCTTCTCATAGCTGTTTTTAAAAGTTACACAGGAGTATACAATTAGGGAATGAAAGCATAAGATGTCATTTGCATAATTGCATAACATTTATAAGTCATGTTTTCATAGTTCTGGAAGTACATGATACGCTTTATTGAGTGATTGGCTATGTTTTTATTATAAATTTTGATTTTTTTCACAAATGTCAACATTCTTGAAAAATAAAGCTCTCACAAAAACTTCAGCTTCAGAATTTACAACTTGCTAATGTAGGAATAAAGATAGTAATTTCGTTTGTTCTTAAGAGAAGACGTAGAAAGCATTTTCCAGGTCGCAGTATTTTCTTCCTGATGTTTAGCTTCTTTCCTGCATTGTTTCTTCATGAATTTAGCAGATGATAGGATTGTGTTGCATGCCCAGAGTAATTTATATCTAAAAGTATACAATACCTTAGGTTTTTAAGTAAATATAAAAATACCACATACTTTGGCTTAAAAATTCTTTTGGACTTTTAGACAGTTTCTTTAATTAAATTCTAAATATACTCCTATTGAATATAGCAGAGAAATCTTCTGAACATTGACAGAAGACCGAGTAATTTCCCAGGTAATAGCAGTTCTTCGTACCTGAAGGGGTGTTGATTAGTATGTGCACAGAATGGTTTTTATTTGTATAACTTGCAGTTGTAGTTTGCTTTTAAAAAACTTGGCATAATTTAAACACCAAATATCAGCAAATAAATCCGAAAAAGGTTATAACTTTTCTAAACAGTTCAAGAGTAAACACAAAGTTTGATGCAGAACATCTCTCATATTTACATTTTTCTCTAAAGAGAAAAAGCTATGTGAAAACTTCAATGGTATTTGCTAGCACTCTTAAAACGTTTTATCTGAGTTTAGAAGATGAAAAGGACCTTTAGAAAAGGACTTTTTCTTGCCATGCGTAACACATGGTAACCTGATTTTGAATCCCTATTGCTAAAAGAGTCTAGACTTCCAATTGTAAAGTTTCTTAGTAGTAACTACTTGATGTGGCATAGAAATTGTACCCACAAACCAATCACAGAGAAAATCAACAACTCCAAAGAAAACACTCCCTTTGTTTATTGTAAAGGGTTCAAGTTCTTTCGTGTGGCAAGCAGTACCCATGCCCTACAGAACAGAGCTACCTAATTCTATTGATTTTGCATTGAATGTCCTATTTATTGTTTAAGAAAAAGTCCTCTCATCAGAGTAGAACTGTCCAGCCATATTTGAATGGTTTAATGCCTGGAAACAACATCAATCAAACCAGGAAAGAGCTGCTGTTAATCTTTCATATTGTCTGTTACACTGCAAAACAGTGGCAAGTAAATGTTGAATTCAGTGCTATCTTCAGTGAAAGTAATAAGGATGTGTACTTTTCAAAGTGCATAGTCTTCATGAATTACAGCAGTTTGTCTCAAAAATATACTAAAAAGGAAATGAAATTAGTGAGAAAACTTTGTAGAACAAGAAGGCTTTAAATAGTGTTTTAACTAAGAAGGGCATTTGCATTCATACTATCTGCCCTTGGACAAATTTCACTTCAACAATTAAATATCCTCAGATCATATTTAAATCTTTAGGCAGTGAGAAGCTGAATCCATTAGGTAGGTATGTAGAAGGTGGAACAGACCTTTTATTGCAGTTAATGATGAAGTTTTCTCTGCAAATTTTGAAATCATCTGCAAACTGTAATCCTTGTTTGAATTTTTAACACCTCGTCATATTCATGTTGGAAATGGAAACAGTTATTTATGTAGTTCATGAAAGTAAATTCTCTACAATCAGATGTAATGTGGGGTTTGGCTCATTTTTTCTCTCCTGTGTTGTCAGTATCATCCCTTCACACAAGCGTACAAAAAAGAAGCATCCTGTAAAAAGGATTCATCTTAAACACTGCAGTACCTGGAGATTTCACACATGAAAAGATGTCTTTCCAATCCTAAATCTTGAAAAGCCTTGAATTTCAGATTTGATAATTACTGTTGTTGTTTAACAGCTTAGAAAAGATACCCAGATGCTTCTGTCAGCATTAAATAAACCACTTATAATTCCAGGTGGATAAATCCTGATATTCAGAATAAGTAATTCTGTCTTCACACAAAGAAACTGGTGGAGAAGAACTTAAATACGGCTTGTGTTCATAGTGTAAACTGATGCAATTGGCAAAAAAAAAATTATGGACAGAAACATTATTGTGTTTTTGTTGTTTATTGTTGTTTGTTTGCTTAATTGAAGTAGTTAGAATTGATTGGGCTAAGTTGTTGGTTTTCATTCTTGTTTTCATTCTCATTTTTTTCAGGTGCTCGTGTACAGCAGGGTGGACAGGGCCAGACTGCAGTGTAGATATAAATGAATGTGATTCTGAACCATGCTTGAATGGAGCCACCTGCTATGAATCTGTTAAGCAGGGACAGTTTGTATGCATTTGTCCTCCATTTTATACTGGTGACTTTTGCCATCAGCGCTTCAGTCCCTGTGAGCTGCCTTACAATCCTTGCATAAACAACTCAACGTGCTTGGCACAAGTCGATGGAAATCCATTGTGCGTTTGCAAAACAGGTAAAAACTGCTGTAGTTTATGTTTCCTAATCTTTACTGCAGAGTAGTTGAAAATACATGTTGAATTTAATGCTGTTCTTCAATGAAAGCAACAAGAATGTCTATCTTTCAAAGCACATAAAACCTTCATGAATTACAGCAGGTTCATCAATTATGATGAAAGACTGGTAATACAGATGTCGGTTTGCCTAATATTAATTTCTTATATTGCAATAGTTATTAAATCTATGGCTGTTCAGATTCCACCATTCAGAATTACTATTTTTGAGTCAATTGTTACAAAAACATAGACAGACATCAGCCTGGCTAGCAGAGCTGGCAGACTAAATTGACAAAACAGGCAGAAATAGACAGAATACATGCATATTGTTAAAAGTACAAAAATTGGACCAAGTTGGAAATGCAGTCTCTTCCTGCTGAGCTGTCAGGAAGGCCTAGGACATCGGGGGAGTAATCTTCCTCTTACTGATGGAAAAAAGCAGACTGCTGTCTGTCTTCCTGTGCAACAAGTAAAATCGCAACAGGCACTTAAAGCTTTCCTGGGCCATGGCTTAAAAAACACAATTTCTCCATCAGTGTACAAGAACTTGTAAGGTGGAATGGAGCAACAGTTTAACTGCAAAACATCTCTATAAAATCTAGCATAAGAATTGAAGAATGCATTAGCTAATTAAAGCTGCAGTGAAAGCACTACTGAATTTGGAATTTAGGTAGGATTTTGAAGTCATTGCTTTTATACATAAAAATGGTGGGGGTATAGGAGTGTATTAAGGGCCAAAGACAGCAAAACAGTAATTTCAGTATACACCACAATAGTATTACTCATCTTGCTGGATTGCAAAGATACAGAGACAAGATGTAGAAGTCATCATTATTTATAGCTTAGGATCTTTATTACTAAGGTTACTGTAAATTACTGAGTTAAAAAAAGTCATTGTGAAGGTAGGTGAACTGCTTATTGAGTGCTATTATGATATTGAACTTCATGACAACAATAGGAAAAAGCTTTTAATAGTGTGTTTGATTCTGAAGCCTTTTTCAGAAATGATTTGTAAAGAGTTCAAACCTTTTCTATACATCCACCAGAAAAGTCTTTCAAAAGATATTTGTGCATAGTTTCTTAAGAATACAAAAACCTGGCAGCCAAGGTTCTGAAGGAACTTTGAAGGAATCTTCAAGGGTTCTTGAAACTTGCAGCTAGGAATCGTAACAAATCTTCAGGGAACTAACAGAAGAGTAAAGTGCATAGCTAACAGATCTTGGAAAGCTGAAAATATCTCAGTATTGAAAAGGGGTAAAAGGCATAATTCATGGAATGAGTTAGTCATACATGCTCAAAAAAAGCAGTCACTTATTAAGGACTATCAAAACAGGAAGTACAGTAAAATATAAAAATCTAATTGAAAGCATTTTATGGAGATAGATTTTCTCAGTTGTCTTCTTATCCTGTTTTTGTCTGCCACGTGCATCACTTTCTCTCCCAATAAGCTTGTCACGATTACAGACTAGATTACAAAGGGTAATCGCAACTGACATAGTTGGAATATTCCAAGATACCTGACTTAGTACCAGATGACATATTGATTAAAGAACTTGCATGATACGTAGTTAACAGTCCAGTCATTAGTTGTTCTGACTCTAGTTTATCAAGAGTTGCAAAATGCAGCCATATATGAGAAGAACTAAATGAACAATGTAGTTGTCGTTACAACTTTCATAGAATAAAAAAAGCTATTTAATATTTGTGTCAACTGACTAGACAATTTCATAAATATAGTAAATATGCACTGTATTAACCTTCTGTGGTGATGTTTTGGTAGTGCAGGGGCTGGAAGGGGTGCCTCTGTGAGCAGAGCCCAGCAGCTGCTCCATGTCAGATCAGAGCCAGCTCCCACTGGCTCAAAAAGGGACCTGCTGCTGGCCAAAGCCAAGACAGGGAGCGACAATGGATGGGCCTCTGGGGGAGCAGACTGAAGAAAGGGGAAAAAAAAGCTGCACAACAGAAGCAGGGAGAGAGCAGTGAGAACCAGCCCTGCACATCCCAAGATCAGTGGAGCAGGAGGGCAGGAGGTGCCCCAGGCACACAGCAGAAGTTCCCCTGCAGCCTGTGGAGAGGCCCCTGGTGGAGCAGGCTGTCCCCCTGCAGCCAATGGAGCAGATCTCCACGCTGCAGCCACCCCATGGAGGAGCCTTCAGTGGAGTAGGGGCAGAGAGTGACTGTGAAGGAGCGGCAGAGATGAAGTGTGCATTAGGGACTGACAGCAGTTCCCACTGCCTGTTCACCTGCCCTGCTCAGGGTGTGGAGGTGGGAGGAACATGAATGGGGAGGAACATGTTTTTAGTTTCTTACTCTTCTAGTCTTAATAGCAAAAGGCAATAAATTACATAAATCTTCCTTATGCCGAGTCTGTTTTTCCTGTGACAGAAATCGGTGCATAATCTTCCTGTCCTTATCTCAACCTACAATTTTTTTTTTTTTTCATTGTATTTTCTCCTTCTTTTCTGGTGAGGTGGGGGAATGGGAGCAGCATGGTGGTGCTTAGCTACCCATTGGTGTTAAACCACCATGTGCATATGAAACAAACATTGGTTCAGCTGATGGTGAAGTGGGCTGCTTGAGAGTTGCTTGATAAAATACTCAAATAATGAGTCAAACAATTTACTATGTATTTTGATGCAGTATAAAGTACTGTATCTAAAAATTTAAAGACTTCACAGCTGTGTGTTATGATAATGCTTACAAACATTGGTTCAGAAGTGTTTCACAATGAGAAGACAAGTACAATCCATGATTCTTTGCTGGTGTGTAAATCAGTGGAGAGCTTATAGAGAAAGAACGCAGTTTGTCCTTTTTGTTGCCTTTGAAGGTAAATTTTGTGGTATTTCTCTGAAATGGATTAAGCAAACAAACATGACCATAATAATAACAGCAGATGTGTGGCTACACTGTGCATTGCAGATCACACAGAGTAGCCATTTCCAGTATTTCAGAGAAGCCGAAGGAGCAATAGGGTCTATCCCAACTTAAGTAATGCTTCATCCACTGATACTGTTGGAAAAACTTTCACAGGATGTTGGTAGTTCTGTGAAAATTGAAGTGGATAACTACTTTGTGAAAAAGATCCTATTTGAAACTTCTCTAATACCAATGAGATTCCATTCCTATCTTACTTGAGTTTCCTAAATGTCGTAGGAAAAATAATGTAAAATACATCTGGCAAATAAAAAACATTTATTTGTCATTACAATGACATTCATCTACTCCTTATGGCCAGACCCGTGGGGGGAAGAAAAAGAAAAACCGCTCGATTGTCCATCCCTGTTAGGATAATTTCTTAAACTCAATATTGGAAATTTTGAGCAGGTATCTAATGCAATTCTGTATTCCAGAGTGGCAGTGCGTGCCATTTGCTCTTCCCTATTGATTAGATGCAGCTTTTCATTTAGAAGTTCAGAGTAGTTTGAACTGAGTTCAGAAAGCTTTCAGGTTTTCCACATAAAAAGCGTTAAGGTCAAAAATTGCATTTTTAATGTGTCACCCAGGTTTGAAATGTGGAAAAGCTACCTGTTAAAGTATATGGCTGGAGAGCTGCAACAAATCATTTACATGTGCTATTGATTTACAGTTTAGATCCGAAGCTTGACTGATTTGCACTAGCAAAAGCAGGAAGTACTTGCATTTAAATGTGCATATTACTGTCCTACACATAATACTAAATATTGTTAGAGTAACAGTACCTTACAGCAGCATGCATATTTTCGGGCTTTTAAGTAATGTGCTGCTTTACAAAATAGTTTGCTTAAATAAAAAGGTTTTGTGTTTTGTAATTCAGATGAATGAAATATATTTGCCATATAAACTACAAATTAAGTCTTCCAGTATATTTTTTTGGCTCCACTAAGTGAATGCTTGTTTATGTACTGCAAGTTTCTTTGTAACTTAAATGTTAGATTCAGTAGTATTTCTGACATTTTAAACATTTTAAATTGATTTAAATGGAAAACACGTCTGTTCCTTCCTCCCCCCCCCATGTGAAACAATCTGGAAACATCTACATTACTGAAAAAATTGCAACCATACGTTGATCTTAGCTTTAGTCTTCCAGAAGATCCTGGCTATGTGTGGCAGCATTTGTAAGTTATACAAAATTTACTAATGTGTTACATCGCACTTTAAATCATGTTTGACTGTCATGTAAAATACAAGAACTACATGTCCATGCGTGTTAGACCCATGAGGTCTCTCATAGTTTTAACAGCACTGTGTAAGTAAATGAGGAGGGTAACTCTTTCCTTAGGCCAACTCCTCTTACATGTGAGTATTTAAAGTAGTCTTTTGGATCTGAAAACAGTATGGTTGGTTGCTGTCCAAATATATTTGTAAATATTGTACAGGTATTTTGATCCTAACATAAAAGTACGTATTTTGAGGTTTTTCTGTTGTTTGTACAAGAAATGTGCACATTTAAATTTAATTTCATAATTTTCTCTGAGAACATACATCAGCGGTGAATTAAAATTGGCTTTTTAACCAATTGCTTTCATTGAAATATTCATTTTGCAGACTTTATACTACACCACAGACATCCAGAAATTATGTATAAAACAGTGTAAATAACACTGATATTTTTATGTTCTTTTAAGATTCGAGTGTTTCTGATAAACAGTTTTAGCTGAACGCGAACGGTTTTTGTTGAGATCTGTAAAAATGGCCGGCATGGCTAAAGTTGTTTAGCATTGCTGCATGAATTCAGAACAGTGCTTTTAAATTGTAGATCAAAATGTATCATCTACATAGTTTGGTGTCTTTTATGGTTAGCATGTATCATTAAGAAAAATAAGATTGACTTCTTTTTTTAAAAAAAAAAAAAGATGAGCTAATTTATTTTGGTTAAAAAAAAAGACAGTATTCAGTATTAGATTGAACACATCTATTATATCATAATGTAGTAAATAAATAACTGGTTAAATTATGCAATGAAGCCAGTATTTTTCTCCATTTGTAGGAATAGTAGGTAAAATACCATGCCTGCTCTATGTTTATTTCATTTATGTCTTTCCAAGGTAGCTGTATTTTGCCATGGGCTGGAATAGTGTGTACTACTGCAATCAAAAATGTGTCTAAATGGTGCTTTATGTTTTCACTTCAGTATTATTTACCTCAAAAAGACTATAAAACATCCATAACCAATTGGGGTGTCAGGTGGAAGCAGAATGATGAATGTCTACCATTTTCCTTTTTATGTATTTTAATGACAGCTGTGGTATTTTAAGAAGGAGATGCTTGCTCAGATATTACCGAGTATCACAAAAGAATAAGAAGCTGTTCCATATAAGATCATAATGAATAATATTTTTTCTTGATGTAAGTAGTAGAACGAGCTAAATGTGTTTTTCTCATCTTCTGACTGCTTTGGATAAATGTGGTCTCTCTTAACCTTTATTATGCTCTAGATTTTTGAATTAGCTTTTCATTTCTGATACTGTCCTACATGCCCCAAGAAAGCCTTTTAAGTCCTTTAAAACTGGTTGCATTTCACAGTATCCAGGAGCTACATCCAAATGTGGTCTTTCTGGTTCATTAAAGTATGATAAGGCTTCTTTTAGTCTCTGGAGATGAACTGGTTGAAGCTAATGAATAAAATAATTGGAGAAAATTCCTTTAGGATGGCATCCGCTTGCTGCACTTGATGTGCAGTTGATGTGCAGCATGTGAAGGAGGGAGCAGTGAGGGCTAGCTGCTCCACAAGCAAAAATGAGCCAGGAGTCTAACCAAGCGTGCCAGGGCAGGAACCTCACCATTGAGGATCTCGTCTTGACAATATGTGAGTCAGGTGAGCAGGGCAGGACCAGTTCCAGTATCCAGGGTCAGCCTAGGTGCCAGATCACCAGTCAAATCTGTAGTAGTTGAGTGGGCACAGGGTCAAGCCAGGGAGCTGATCTGAGGCAAGAGTCAGGGTGCAGAACTGATACATGGTCACGGGCATGGCTGCAACACAGCTCAAAGGGCAGAGAGCCTCAGCTGAAGTGCTCCCATGAGAAGTAGTTGATGTTTTCCTCAGCTCTTTCTTTAGCAGCTTCTACAGTTGCTGAGTTTTCTCAAGCCTGACACTTGCGTTACCAAAATTGATCCTGAGCTCAGATAGCTCAACTCCCAAGAAGATCCTTGATCCGTATATTCAAATTGTGCAGTGGAATTCACTCATTCATAGTTAATACAATCTATTTTTCAGGATTTGAAGGTACTTACTGTGAAGTTAACAGTGATGAGTGCATCTCAGATCCATGCCAGAATGAAGGTCTCTGTGTGGATGGGGTTAACAGTTACAGGTGAGGGAAATTATTTGAGCAACGAATACCCAGTATGATAAATTGCTAATTAGCTTTTAGCTATTCTTTTCAACCTTTGCTTGTATTATGTTTGCTGCCCTTTGGTGCTATAATGCGTCCTTATTTTGTTATGGGTTTGACACATTACATGTTATGTTACATACAGGATCTTATGGTCAGAAAGGAACATGCCATATGTGTGGACCCAATAATTTATTGTTAGGCTATTTAAAATTTTAACAACCTAATCATGTATTAAAACAGCTATTATTGATCCAGTTACAAACATACTAATACTTATGTCCATATTAATACAAAAGAGCTTCATAAAACTATAGTTCAAATTGTTAGGTAAGAAAGCTTACAGTTATCTAGCCCTTGTTGTAACGAGCATCCTCACAAACTCTGTCTGGGTTCTGGGATCAGTGATTTCAATCTTTCTCAAGAAGAACTGGCAGCGTTTTTGCAAGTGACCTGCATTTGGAAGTGTCTGCTAGGTGGGTGTTTTATGTTTTTCAGTCTTCTACCTGCTTGGAGCTATTTTGGTATGTTTCATTATCATGATTTGCTTCCTTTGCACTGCTTAGCCCCCATGGACACAAGGGGCGAGTGCTCGCAACACCATGCTTGTCCCAGTGTGTCACACCCTCTCCATAGGTCCCAATCCCAGATCTGAAACTAAAGCAAGGGGAGGCATCAGTCAGTTGGCTCCAGGGTAGGTCTCAAAACAAACAAAAACCATGTCAGGTCAAGACAAGCCCTGAGCCCCTGCACAGCTGAGTCAGCACAAAATCTGTGGCTTCAACTAATAATAGTGAAAATACTATTTCCTAGGCTGAAGTCACTGTACTTAGGAAGTTTGTTGAAATGCAGAACTTTCTAATGATCTTAAAAAACAAAACAAACAAAAAACAAACAAACAAAAAAACCAACCAAACAAAAAAACAAAAACAAGCAAACAAAAAAACACTTTTGGTTTGTTCCTCCCAAAATATGCCCCATATTTTTCAGGTATCTTTTTATGGTAAACTGAAAAGTAAAATGATGACGTTCTCTTTGCTAGGTGCTCCTGCCAGCATGGCTTCACTGGGACACTTTGCGAGGTGGAGGTTAATGAATGCTTATCAGTACCCTGCAAAAACAATGGAACTTGCCTTGATCTCATTAACAGGTTAGTTACTACAAATAAATGAAATAAAAAATCAAAAAAAATTGCTTGAATGCAAAATGTGCTTCACTGTATTGAGGTTTGGAAGGGACCTTCAGCAGGCAACACGGATTCTCTATTAAAATGGGGTCAGCAAATGTTGCTGGCTCAGCTACTTGTTTCTTACGTGATTTGAGAGGAAAATGGAAGGGAAGTTGGCACAACTTGTTCTTTTCCTCCTTTTTCTTAAATTTGGCATAAATGTGAAATAGAAGAAATGAACTGCAGTTAGATTGCTTTCTCTCTCTCTCTTCAGTTTCCAACAATGAAGTTTTTTAATGTGTTTACTAACAAAGTTAAGTATAAATAAGAAAAAAATACTGTATCTTGTGTTTGTATCCACAACACTACAATTTTTCAGAGACTTCTGACAAAATTTTATCCTGTATGTCATTTCCTATAGGTTCAGCTGAAATTTTTGAGCACAATTTCCCTACTAATTAAAAAAATAAAAAAATCCAACACTAAATTGCTATGCATGCTTTAGAAACATGGAAATGAGAGGAGTCTGTTAATTATTTCAATATGGATGGTGATTAGGGACCACAGTTTGACATCAGAACATACCTATAGCTTCAGAATATTACAATAGATTATGTTGTTTGCTTCCACTGAGTCACACAATTTTCTCTTCTGTGAAGATTCCTCTGTAATTGTGCACCTGGATACTATGGGTCTCTGTGTGAGATGGATGTAGATGAGTGTGAAACCTTGCCTTGTTTGAATGGAGGAAGCTGCATCAACAGGCTTGGAGGTTATCAGTGCTTCTGTTCTCCTGGATTCACAGGTATGGTACATTCTCTACCACAGACGAGAGGGCTATATTACGGGTTTTACTCGTTTTTAATTTCATAGCAATGGCCTCAACTAAATCAAGGAAGACACGGGATCTTTTGCTTATTGGAGGATAAATCAATATTAACTCAAACAGGACTCTGATCCAGTTCTTGCTAAGTAGGTCAAGGTGTTACTTAAATTAAGTGTTGATTTATAGTTTCTTTACTCACTTGTACATTATGCTGAAACACATTTAAAGGAGATTGTATAATGCAAAGTAAATCATTGTTTTCTGAAATCAGCCAAGAAAAAGTATTACCATAGATACAAAGTAAATTTTACAAACACAATAAAATGCTACCTTGTCATCTAGATTTGCTCATAACCATAGTAACGCTTTGACTTTACTGACCTGTTGGGCTGACCGTGTTGCTATTAGTGTTAATCTTTACATTTTTACAGCACTAATGACAAAATATTTAATGGGTAGAGATGTACTAAAATTTCTCTAAAATGATGCTGACATTTACTTAAATGCTTTATATGTAGCAGAACAATTCATGCTTAATGTTTTGATGTATTCAGTTTAAGCAACCTAAATACACTTGGGGTCATATGACTGTGCTTGAAGAAATTGTTACGGTTTTCTGCCTCAAGTTGCATGATTTCTGCGTATTTTTTGCATAACATTTTTCATACACGTTCCAGTCTGTGATGAATATCACATAAGTTCAAAAGACTAGAGAGGATTCTTTTGGCATCCCCTTAACTGAGAGGAATGTAGTGAGTCTGCAGAGCGAAGTACAGTTTGGGAAATACCAGTACGGTTGTATAACCTTCCATTTGTCACAGACTTTAGTGCATGTATCACTTGTACTGTATTCTTCACATTTTTAATGACATTTCAGCAAAGTTTAGGAAAATCCATGTAATTCTCTTGCCTAAAACTTTAAAAACATTTTTCCCAGATTATTCTCGTCAGCACTGTGTTCTGATTAATAATACTTCTTGGGTATCAAAAACACTGTGGTTCATTAGCGGTGCAGTGATGTGGTGGTGCCAGTGGTCCTGCAGATGTAAAATTTTAACTACTAGATTTTAAAACAATTGCCTTCAGCTTTACGTATATATTTCTGTAAGAATTTCCAGTTATATTCGTAAAAGACATCTGTACTTGAAGGGCTCATGAGACTCCAATGTAAAAAAGAATATGCAATCTGCAAGTGTTTTCTTTCTATCATTTTTCATTATTTGAGTAAGAAGGTTGACTTGAGTTCATTTCCCTTACACAACTACCCTGGAAGGATAGGTGTTTTTCATTTTGTTTCTATGTCAGCTATCATAGTTGTTTTCTATTACAAGTAGTCATCTGCTACAAATGCAATACTCTTCAGTATATTAATAAGGATAGTTGTTTATTACCTAGTGTTAGTTACTTACTGTCAAGGGCAATGTGATATCCTGGTGACTGTTACTCAAAAATTAGTGATAGATTGCCCATCGCTTGATTGCAGTGAGTGCTTTTTTCACCCTTAAAGTGCAACGTGTCAAAGAGTAATTCATCCAATGCAAAGTGTTGGGGGTATTGATTGCTTTTAGAAACCTGATGCATAATAAGGGTTAAAGAAGAAATTGCAAAGCTGTATGTGCAGCATCTTCAATGTCTTGGTGAAAGCAAACGTAATCTTGAAAAAGTTTAAAGTGTTAGCAGAAGAGAGTTAAAAGTAGTTTGATTTGAAAGCAAGGTCTTTTTAGAGCAAGACATTGCTCTTCAGAATTACGAAGAAAACTTCAGTAAAATTAGATGGTATGAGTCAGTCTGTTGGGAATATTCCACTTCAGTATGCTGTACAGTTGGATGAGTATCATTGAATATTTTAAGGCTCTGGCAGCATACTAACATTGGAAGTTTTCTTTATTTTCTTCAAACATTGCCACCTACCTTGTTTACTAATTATAAAACTGAGTAATACCTGAACAATAGTATGGACAATTGGATTTCTACCTAACACTGATACTTAGTCAAATAGATGAACCCCTCACGTTTTCTATTGTTTTTAAGTAATGCAATCATATCACTTCTAATGAAGATAATACTGTCTAATTTTTTTTTATTATAAAGTTATTTTTGTCATTTTGTTAGCTTGACCATATAATTCCTTAAGACTTAGAACCCAGGACACATCACATTTCCAAAAAAATAAGAGTACATAGGGATGGTTAATACTGGAAAGAACAGTAAAGAAATAAAGATCCAGAAGGAGTAAATTCAAGCTCAACAATAGTTATATTGTTTAATCTTGCTCAGAAATATAACAAATATCATATAATTTACTACACCTAGTGATGAGATCAGATTACAGATAACGAAATGCAGTATTTGTACATTAAATTTTTCTTCTATGGAGGATACATGCCTACTAAAATTTTTGTTTTGTACAGTTTCTAACATGAAATGATTACAAAATATTTCTATTATTTACACTGAAACAGATGCTGCAGAAAAATTCTTTCAGTGTCAGTGTGAACAAAGAGCATGTGTCAAGTGTATGTTTCCCTGACAAACATACAAAATTGTAAAGTAGTTCCCTGGTTGTTTTGAGATTTTAGAACTTAGTCATTACAATAATACATCAAATGGGTTAGGCCAAATTATGTTACTTTATTTCATTTTGTTTATAAAAATTTATTTTAAAAGTACTGTCTTTCACCAGACATTTTGAATGTTGGTTATTGTTTTTTTTTGGTCATAGTGTAATTTTATGTCTCAAGGAAGGCAGTCTTAAAACACTGATCTCTACTGTGTAGGCTCTAGAATTTCGATAGTTAATGTATCACTTAAAGTTATGTGTTTTCTGTAAATTTACATAATTTTTATTCATTTTACATCGCTCAACATTTTATTTCATTTTAAATAGCTATTTAACAAAAATATTTTTTAAAAATGTACTAATATTTAAAACATTTTTCTCAGCACTGTAAGATTGCTGTCTTGCAGCTCATATAGACTTTTACAAAAAGTTATCACAGCTGAGGTGACAAGTGCACAGATGGATCCTTTGTGTCAGGATTTAAGTGGCAGCAACAATGGTCGTCTTAACCTGTATAGAGATTGCCCCAGAAAATAAGAGATCTAGACATTCAAGAAACTGTTTTTCCCCTGGTGAGAAATCGTAAGTGACTTAATACAGCAGTGCTATATTAGAAGGAGGAGAAAAGTAAAAAAAACAAAAGCATAATATAAAAAAATCAATTGTTTATACCTGCTAGAGATAACTGCATTCCCTCTTCTGCAGTATTCCTTCATACGTTTAGTCATCCTCAATCACACTGTCGAGCAAGGCTACGTCAAAGCAGCAGATGACCTAGTAATATGAAGTTTCTGTCTCCAGTCTAGCCCCCCCCCCCCTTTTTTTTTTTTTTTAAATTTGCTTTGTCTGGCCAGTGTTACTCCATGAAAGAATGCTGCTCAGTTCCACTAGGTACTCTTGATAACGCCAGATTTGATTATTTCAGCTTCATCAGCTGCTGCTGTTGTACTTATATGTGCTCTTCCGCAAATGTTTATATAGAATACACGTAATCTCTGTTTCTGAAAATGACCTTTGTAAACAGATATGTGTTGTTTTTTCAGACCAGTGACTTTAGGAAGCAAAATCTACATCCTGTCTCCTTACATTAGTGTGACCACTTGCTTCCAAGCACACAAACTATTAGTTTTTCCCAGTTTTACACATACTGTTGCAATATGTCTGTCCCTTCAATTCATAGTAAAGCTACTTTTAACTTTCGTGACATAATGAAGCATAAATGGCAAGAATCAGTTTTGGGAAAAAGTGCTTAAATTTATGTGTCTTTGCATCAGTAATATTCTGTCTGACTAAGCTCCTAATACCATCAGCAGAGAGATACAGTCAAAGGATTCCAGCAGCCTGTTCAGCTGTCAGATCCTGACAACAAGATTTAGTTGCCTCAACACAGTTGTCTTGAACAATTTTACACTTCCCCCAGCATATTCTGTCTTGTCTTTAGCTGACCCTCCAGAAGGTCATGGGTTTCCCATGGGTTTTAAATAGTAACTACAGGACTTGCACTGTTTTATTGGATCCCAGAGGCCTTCTCGTATGACGTCGTAAACCAGTTTAGGTGACTTAATACTTCCCTGAGTGCCTTTAGTGTTGATGGGATCAGTCTCTGAAGTTCTCATGATTATTTTTATTTAATCTCTGCAGACTATATTGCGGACTTAGACACTCAGCTCATATGTAGATATTATGTGTCTTCATATAAAACTAAAGAGAGAACTGAAACTGTTTCATTCTACTTGTTGTATTCTTCTCTCTCCCAGATGCCATTTGAATGCCTTTCCCTTTGGGGGCTTCCGTCATCTGAGGCTGTCTGGATAGTCTTTGTGGACTCAGACTTAATTTACACTCTTGGTTTATGCAGACAGGAATGGGAAGATGCAAATATAATTGAACTACAAATCTAAAAAGATTTAGGACAACTGAAAGTATTTGAAAAACTGATCAGTACAGTTGGTCTGATTCTGATCAAAATATTAGAAGCATCAATGCAAGCAAAAACATTTTGTCAGCCTTGTTTTATGTTTGTTTGTTTATTTTTAAATAAAAATAAAGTTAATTTATCATTTGAAAATTGTGCTTTCTTTTAGAAAATATCAAAACCAAAAATTATTAATTTAAAGGAATCTTGTACTACGGGTTAAAAAAAGACTAGTAAATTTTTTATTAGGTTTTCAGCTGAAAAAAATACTGCTTCAGTCATACTCAAGTCATTACATGTATAAAGACTTAAGTGAAAAAATATTTACTTGCATTGCTCTACAAATAATCTATGGTAAAGATATTTCTCTAGCCACTACACTTGTACATTAAATATTGTGGCATGTTCATACTAAAAGCAGTCGTTTACTTAGTAAGTGAATCATTCAAAAGAACAGGTAGAATTGAGAGTAGAATTAATACATTGACACTTGCTTTTCAACAACTTTAGATTAAAAAAATAATATGGAAAAATTATCAGTACTATTTTCCATTTTGCTGGAAGGTCATAGTTAGTCTCATGTTATAAAATATTCTCATTAGATAAATATATTTATCACAGAATCACAGGACCTTTTAGGTCGGATTGGATCCCTTGAGATCATCTAGTCCTACTCACTTCTCAAGCAAGGTCAGCTAGAGCAGATTGTCTGGGACTGTGTCCACTTGGATTCTGAAGATCTCCAAGGATGGAGATTCCATAACCTCTCCGGGCAACCTGTTCCATGCTTGGTCACCCTCACAACAATGGTACAGTTCCTTAAGTTCTGTCAGAACCTACAATGTTGCAGTTAGTGCCCCTTGCTTCTTGTCTTGTCTGTGGATGCTACTGAGAAGAGTCTGCTGCTTCTTCATCCCCCTCCCGTCAGGTTTTGTACACATGGGTAAGATCCCTTTGAGATTTCTCTTCTCCAGGCTGAACAGTCCAAGCTCTCTCATGTCTCTTATGAAAGAGACTTCAGTCCCTTAATCATCTTTGTGATACTGCTCTGGTGTTGCTCCAGTAAGTCCACGCCTTTCTTGTTCTGAGGAGCCTAGAACTGTCTTGGTATGGAGTAGAGAGGAAGAATCACCTCCTTCCACCTGCAGGCAAAACTCTGCTTCATGCAGGTCAGGATACTGCTGGCTTTTCCTGTTGCAGGGATGCACTGATGGTTCATGATCAATGTGTCTACTAGGACTATAAGTTCTCTGCGAAGAGACTTTCCAGCTGGTTTTCCTGAAGAGCATACTGGTTCATGTGATGTTCATTCCTAGGTACAGGACTTTGCATTTCTCCTTGTTCATTTCTTTGAGAGTCCTCTCAGTCCTGGCTTGGGTCTGTCAAAATACTTTTGAAGGGCAAAACAGCCAACTGCAGATGTTGAGGGTGCACTCCAATAAACTGTCCTAAGTTAGTAAAGATGTTAAATACTGGAGCTACTATCAAACTCTGGGATACCCCACTAGTGACTGGCATCTGGATCGACTTTGTGCCACTGATCACAAACCAGTGGGCTTTTAATCCATCTCATTGGGCACTTGTCCAACCTTTATTTTTTTAGCTTGTCTATACCGATGCTACAGGAGACAATGTTGGAAGCCTTAATAAAATTGAGATAGACAACCACTTCTCTCCTTTCATTCACTAAGACAGCCTTCTGTGGTGATGACTTTCACATTGGCCAAGCGTGACTCCCCTTTGTAAATTCATGTTTATTGCTGAGCTTGACATCATATGGTATGCAATATCCCTTTGGTCAGTTTGGGTCAACTGTTGCCTCCCAGCCTCTTGACCACCACTGGCTTCTCTAGTGGATATACATTTTGAGGATTGTGTTTTGGGTTTTGGTACCTAAAAGGGAAATCAAAGGAGTATGAAAGGCTATTGCACAGATTTCATGATGGCTTGATAGGTTAATAAACCTTTGTATCTGAAGATATAGTGCAGGCAAGTGGAACTTCTGTTACTCTTTGTGAAATTATATGGAACATAATCATCAATTTAAAATTACAAGCACGATAATGAAATATAATCAATGAGTATAGCTATATCTTAATTATCACAAATCAATTAATGGGTTGCTGCATTCTGAGTGTGCATTGGTACATAATTATGATAAAGAAAAACACAAGAAAAACCTACATAAATATATATTCCACATTGATATTAAAAACAAGCCTGTTAACTAAAACATTAATATTACTCTCGCTTCAGCTGTGAAATATGACAAAGTAATAGGAATAAGTAATTAAACATAATGTATGATGATAACTTACCCTTACGGTCTTTTTCGTGATTCAGGTGTTAATCATTTTTTCTTTATAAATCTTACCATCCAAACAACCTTATGTCAAAGTGCAATCCAGATGATTCAGACATGCCTCAAATGAAATATTTTTCATGTTCATGAAAAATCATTTTATATTGAAGTATAAACTATAAGTGTCAGGGTCACCAAGTCTGATGCAGAATGAATCTAATTAGAATACAACTGTTTTGAGTAAAGAATTTTTGGGGGTGATGCCTAATTGCTTCTTTTGAAAGGATTCTATGACTAGCAAAAGTTTTTACTGCATTCATTGACATATTTGCTAGTTCTTAAGTCTTTATTTTCTTTTATATATATATATATATATGTATTTAATCTTGAGGTTAAGTAAATACTTTCAGCTATTAGAATAATTCTAAGAATCATTTAGTCACCAGCTGCGAGATATCCACCCAGCTGCTCTCACTTCACTTCTCAACAAGACAGGGAAGAAAATAAGGCGAAAAAGCTCATGGGTCAAGGTAAAGACAGGGAGACTTACCAGTTACCATCAAGGGCAGAATGGATCCAACTTAAGCAAAATTGTTTTTATTGCCAATTAAAATAGATTTTTGGATGGTGAGAAGCAAAGAAATTAAAACAACAGCTTTCTTCTACCCCGTACTTCTTCACTGGCTCAATATCATTTCCTGACTCCTACTTTGCCCTCCTCAAGCAGTACAGAGTAATGGTGGGTTGTAGTCCATTCATAACAGTTCCTCTCTGCTGTTACCTACTCCTCACGCTTTTCTCTTGCATGGGTCTTCTGCTGTGACGGCAGTCCTTCCCTGCTCTACTATGGTCTCCTGCATGGACTGTGGAAGAATGTCTGCTCTGGTGCCTGGAGCACCTCCTCTCCCTCCTTCTCTGACCTTGGTGTTCACAGAATTGTTTCTTACACTTTTTCCCCTCAGTACTCACTCTGCCTGTGCAGCCTTTTCCTTTTTCTCACATGCACTTTCGCAGAGGCACTGTCAGCTTGGCTGATGGAGCCGGCTGGGATCAGTTGTGTCTAGCACAGGGTAGCCCCAGCTTCTCCTTACATTTTCCACCCCAGCAGCTCCCACACTACAGACAGCTTGGTACCCACATCCAATACAAAAAGTAAGATTTCAGTGACTAAAATGTGAGATGTATAAAACAGGTATATAAATTCAAAATTCTGATCTAAACAGATGATTATTGGACGTGTGATTTAAAAATTGCCTAAAAATGGCGAAGTACCACTTGTTGCTGTGAAAGTTCACTCATCGTTTCTGCAGAGCACAGTACTTATTCCTTGAATGGCTAGTCTCTTAATCGCAGGCTTACCCTTTATAGTCATATTTTCTGTATGACATCAGTACAAACTGCCACTTGCAAGTGACTAAGGATATATTTAAGTTTTATGTCAAACCAACTCAAAACCTTGTTTTAAAATTTACCTCATCATGTATTTTTTCTATAATACCAAGTCTGAACTCCAACTTTCCTTATCCTGGGCCACAAAACTGCCTGTTCATCTTCTCTGCATGACAATAAATAATTCTGCTCTGCTTTTTATACGGTGGGCTGACCTAACAGAAAAGTCCCACAAACCTAGCAGTGAAAAGGAAGAAAAGTTGGGTTTATCTTTCTGACCTTCCCAGCTACTTCTGCATATTCCTGCTGCCAGCCAGCTGGCAGTGCTTGCATCTGCTGTCCTCAGACCTCTGTCTTTACTCCCTGCTATTGATGTACAGAAGAAGAGCAACTACAGTACCAAGACAATGACTGTGTATTTATAGTCATTCCTCTGAGAGGAGGAATCTCTTGGCTCCCTGAGATGCCAAAGCAAGATGCAGCTTGAGTAGAGAGAAAGGCCAAAAGTGATTGGTGTGCTGAGAAGAAATTTCACATGTACACTGTGAAATTCTTCACTCAGTGTGTAGGTAGTGGGGTCTGTCTTTAATAATTAGAGCATTCACATCAGTACTGGGAATTTCAAGTTCAGTGAACACTCCATCTTGAAGTGACAAATTCACTTTGTCCATTCTCCTCAGAAGTGCTGGAATGTCCGTGTTATATGTTAAACTGCTTTGTAAGGAAAGGTGAGGGTACTTTTTGTTGCACTTGCTGAGCTTCAATGCTATTTGGCAGATTTCCTGGGCCAAGAGGAACATACAAGAGTACTGTGTAACCTTACGTAGCATTTGGCTTGAAGTGCTGTGTCCCCTCCTCCCTCTTAAGCTCTCATTGGATAAACAAATCCCAAGAGCCAAGATCATAAAAGACATAAACATTTTTGCCCTGAAAGGGACCTTAGTGCTAACTAAAGTCTTAAGCCATCCCTTAACTGATCAAACGTGAGACTGGTGGCAGCTTTGTTCAAATTTCTGCTCATCCATGGTTGAGGAAAAGAGTTGTCGAGAATGCATGGCAAGGTTGAATAGGGAACACCCAACCGAGATGCAAAATGGGAATTTGAAGCAGAAATGAGTGCCATGTTTGTCCTTCCCTGGTGATCTCCCTCAGTTTCTATGGCTTTTCAGAACCTTCCCCAATTTCCATAAATTTTCAGACAACAGAAAGCTTTCCAAGGTTATAAGCCAGTTTTCTCAGTGCCCTCAAATGCCGCCCATCAGGTATTGAATTATATGAGTTGATACAGGCTTTGTATGCTTGGCCCAGTGGTCTGTGTTCTTTGGTCCAGAATGGAAACCAGGCACCCATGGTTAAATTAGTGTCCAACTTTTAGCCACACAAAGCCAGTTTGGGGTTGTCACCTTTTGACAATTTTATTCCAAGTCTTATAGTCACAGCTTCAGCAGAAGGGGAAGATAGACTGGTCCATATTTTCAGTTTCAAAGCAGGGAAGTTACTGAACAGCTGAGAATCCCAATTGTAAGGAACAAAGTCTCTGTAGTGCATGCAAACTCTTAAGGAGACTCCTTAAGGTCATCAAGGAGATAAAGTCAATAACTACCTACTTTTTTCTATGGATTATGTTCAAAATATGTGATGCTACAGTCCATTCATAATGAGTGCTTGGCAGCAGCAACTCTTGCTGTGTATACAGATTGAATCTGGTGATTAGAAACTTGGATGACAGTACACTCTCCTTGCTTAGTAAAATATAATTGTTTTGGGTTACAGATCTCTGCCTTTAGGGAGGAAAATCCTTGTCTTTTGGCAATGAATATCTAAATGTGAAGTGTTTGTTCTTCATGCTCATTACTGTACAATTTGTGTATGTATTTTGTATAGTAATTCTAAGGCAATTTCATCAATGTGCTGTATAGTTAGTTACTATTGATCTTCAAACAGAACCATCTTCTTTCTCAATTCATATGAGTAAAGGAGGAATAGAACAATCTCTGCTTCTTATTTTTGACTGCTGAGGAGAAGCAATGCTTTATTTACGAAAACTATCTATGTAGAAGGCACCACATTATACTCATAAGAAGGACACTGTGCTCATGCAGTCAAGTACATTTTAGGACCTACACCCATTTTTCATTGTACCCACTGCCTAAAGCAATCATTGACTTTGAGAAAATCTCAGTTTGATTCTCTCAGATTTTTGTCCACGTTTGCTGCACCTTTGTAGAGGCCACTGACTGCAGCAACAGTATTATTAAAGAGTTCAGAATCACCTCTGCACGAAATACTATTTTTTCGTACATCGCTGCATATTGACCAGAACAAAGTCTTGGATCTGATTCTTACACATAATGTAAGATTATGGTGATGCCTTCTCTCCCATATTGTCTGTCTGTAGCTGGTGTATCAATTATTAATTATTTATACTAAGTAGGAAAAAAAAAAGATTTTCAATAAAAAATATTCAGTACAGTATATGCCATGGGTGCATTCTGTCAGTTTATCTTAAAAATTATTGCTACATATCAAGCACATTTAGAAATACTTGGAAATAGTTTTATAATTCTTTAGTGAAAACAGGGGGAGGTGATGGCTTAGATTAATTTAGCTGACAAAAATGAACATACTGTATGTACATCACAGGTCAAGATTTCCCAGCTAGACTGAATGTAAAAAAAAAATTAACTGCATCAGCATGGTGTCAGCCCGTCTAATTTATTCTCTTGAGAGGCATGGCAGTAAAGCCAGATATAATGCCATACTAACATGGCTAAAGTGCTTTTGACCTTCCAGAGCTACTGCTTTGCACATATTTCATAGGGACTATAACACTACTTCATTATACTACCTAGACATGTGCTCCTTCCTCATTTTACAGGCTTCTAAAGTCCTTGGGTACCTTTCCTCCCTTGTGGATTTCATGGAAAGGTTGGTTGCCTCAAAGTTAAGGATTTTGCTGAGGCTGCCAAGTAGAATACTTAAATGTACTTGCTTATATGCTACTAGTTAGTACAGAAATAACTTGTTACATGGCACCTTTTGCAAGTACGTATCTGTGCATGAACCTTATTCCTCAACAAGTGCAAGGTCATTTAAATTAGCTTAACTGTAATGATGAAGCCTTTTGCTGAGGCCTGAGCTGACCTTCCATAATTTAATTCCATGTCTGAGCCCAAATTTTGCTTGTCTATGTATAAGGGGTTCTTGTTATCAGAAAGCTATGTATAATCTGCGGGATTAGTGATGTCCCCAGCTAAACAAAGTGAAAATCATATCTTAATTTATCTTACAATAATATAATCTATCTGATCAGTGTTTCAGGGTAAAGGAGATGAAGCAGATAATTTTCCTTCCCTGAAAATTGTTGGAGCTGCTTGAGATGCACAATTTAAGGGCTAGTCCTATGCAGTGAGAATATCTGAGAGCTTGTGGTCAAATGATCAGATCTTATCTGTTATGGTAGGCTATTAGGTGAGAATTTAAATTATCTAGGGTTTCTGGAGCCAAAATCAGTGCTTTGCATTATACCCAAAACAAATTTGAAAAATCCTGATGCAGCTGTTGAGATTGAGCTGTACGGTAATACAGCTGTTACTCCTAGCTAGGGAAGTTGCTGTACTTCTCAGCAAGTCTAACTTTGCAGGGGTCTTTGAATGTATTCAAGTATACTACTGCGAATGTGCTAAAGGAGTTTCTATTCTGTAAGAGTTAGCAAGGCCCAGGGGATTGAAATCTCAATTTCCACACAAATTGCTCTGCTACAGATACTATGAAAAAAGGAACTTTTAAGCAGCTTTAATGCTGACACCACAGAGGAACATTATGCATTACAATGTGTCTATTCTTCTGTGATTCTGCAATATGTCTTTGAGCTTTCTATAAGTTGTAAATGTACTTAAAGTCTAAATCTACTATATTAGATTATTATAATATTTCTATAAGATGTTACAAAGGAAATAATATCTTAATAGTGATTTGTGATGGTGTTCTTTTTTTTTTTTCTTTTTGCTTGGAACTCAGAAAATGCCGTGACTGGGAAGAGTTTAGATAAAAAAAATACATAATTTAAAAGTTTGTGGATGTTTCAATCAGTCACAGCAATAAATAACTAAAGCAATGACTACTGAGTGTTTCACTTAGCAGAACTCAATGTGCTGTGTGTTAGAACAGTTAATGCGAAGTTGTGCTTCTTCATGTTTCTGAACAGCATGGCAGTGATAGCTTCATGGATCTGTTAGGTTCTTTAAAGCTGTCTTTGCCAGCAAACTGTCTTAATCTCAGTAGGATTCAGATAAGTAGCAGCTCTCTGGGTCTCACTCGTTACATGACTTGGATCTGTTTTACTTCCCTTCAGTCACCCTAAAATGCAGTTCTGAATTGCAAAAATCTCATTTGACATAAGATGTCACAAAGGTGTTCTGCAGTACTTAAATTAACCAAATTTCATTGTCCAAATACACTATTAAAGGCATACCTATTTTTTAAATACTACATTTTCTTGACGGTACTTGAGATTATTTCCTGTTATTGTTTCCAAGGATCTGTACTTCTTGCTTGCCTGCATGGAGTCTCAGTGTGTGATTAGCGCCTATCTCAAAAGGAATAAAAGCACCTTACTGTCTTCATTTACTTTCTTCTGGGATTTTGAGGAGAGTTGAATTTGACCAGGTAGTATTATTAAATCGCATATTAAGTTTGAAAATGATAAGCTTGCAATGAAATTGATGCATTTCCCAAGTAATTTTGCATACAACTGTGCTCAAATTCTCGCTGCATTGTCATCTGTTTCCATGACCCATTACATACTTTTGATCCCGTGCATTTTGCTGTTTACCAAGCTTCCAGGTCAGGTTACTGGAGCAGTTTCATTCTTGAATAAGAACAATTCAGTCTGGAAGAGACCTTGTGAGCTCTTTAGCCCAAACTCTTCCTGAACGCAGTGTTAGCCATGGGGCCAGACCAAGGAGCTCAGGGCTTTGTCTTGTTAGGTCTGGAGAGCCTCCAAGGACAGCATTGTTCTCATTCCTGATGGCACATTTAAACTGTAACGTGAATATTACATTATGTTAGCAGTAGTGACTGTGATTCCTTGTGTCCCAAGAAGAGAAAGACATTGAGTTTTTAGCCTTAATGTGTACTCTTTTATTTTCACCTGAGTCTGAAAACATGTAAGTACTTCAGTTTTTAATAGGAATATTAACAGACTGCATAAAATAAGCCTAGTAGAGATGAAAATCAAAAGCTGTAATAATATTTGTAATATTAGTATATTCTGGAGGCATTCATGTTACAGAGTGATAAGGAAATAAATGTGAATATAATTTCTTTTACACCAAACTATACTCTTATTGTTTCAGAGTGAAAGTCCTTTTTTGATACCTTTACCACATAGATGGCAAAGCTCTCCAATTTTCCATTACTTGGTTTTATTTTGTGCTGTATTTTGTGTTACAGTGTTAAAATTAAGATGGCTTGTAAACAGTGCCTGCAAACATGGGCATTTCTCTGTAAGACTGTATGTGTCTGTTTATATGAGTTATACATACACAACTAGATACAGTATATATTCAATACAGTACACTAATACAGTTCACTATGGATTTTTTTCCCCATATTGAACTGTATTAGTTCTAATGACAGACACTTTGCTTCTTAGAAATTTCAGTCTTACGGTTAAATTTTTTTTAGTTACCTTTTAGTTTTAAAAGTTTTTCATTAATTTTAGTAAAGGGATTGATGGTACGAAAACCCATGTTCTTAAAATCATTTTAAAATGTCATAAATATTGAATTGATATTTGCATCCTGCTCATCTACAGTGTGACCTACTCTAGCAATATTGACAACTGTGACATTTTGCTCATGATGTTTTCTATGTGCCATAATGTTTCCAATTGAGACAAGAATTAAGAGATTTTACTTGTACTGTCTGCAGATTTATCTTGTTCTTCATCCCTTTCGGTTTGTTATACATGAACTGAATCTTAATTCTCAATTGTGGTATCTCTAGGTCCAGCTATTTTTTAGTCATTTTGTAGTGCAATAAGTATGATTTCTGCCCTTTCTGGAGGAGGTCCCAGCTTTCTGCTAGCCCTGCAGTGCAGGTGTTCAGCCTGGCCATGGCCTGAGCTGGGTTTTGCTGGTTCAAGCCCAGTGGATGCTGAAGCCCTGCTTTGGCTCCAGCTGTGGGCATCCATCTCACCACCACCAGCAGCCACGGCCTGGTAAACAGCAGCCCTTGGTGTACCTGGACACAAATGGATAGGAGCAAGGTGTCGGGCTTTTTTTCCTTTTCGCCTATCACAAGGTCATTACTGTTTAAATCTGTGCCACTTCACAAGACGTACTTACTTCTACTGAAAAGTAGAAGGTGTTCAGATCACTAAGATCAGATGCTTGCCCTGATGGTCTCTCTGTCTAGGCAGTACAAAAAGCCAAGAAGGAATTGCCTGAGGTAGATTGCTTCTCCTGATGCTCCGGTCTGGAGTTCAGATAGCTAAATAACGAGGCAGTGTATGCTGCCAGTTTGTATTTAATCTATGTGTTTTGTGCATTCACGTTAAAATTAAATGTATATATATAGTCTTCAAACGCCATGCATGATTATCGCAGATCTGAAGTTGATATTTAACAGAACAAATAATGTCTTAAATGTTTCAGACCAAGCAAATTAATCTGTATTAATATTAATTATGGTGTTTCCTGTTGTCTAATATTATCTTGTAAAGTTCTTTTCACTTTTCCACCCTGAATGGGTATCAAATTTGTCTAAAATAAAAATAGTTTGCAACCATGCAAATTTTCTGCAGTCAGCAGCAATTTAACTTCACTCAATGTAAGGAAGGTGAAATAATTCCCTGAAATTTAACTTCACTCAATGTAAGGAAGGTGAAATATTTCCCTGAAATAAATCTATTAACAAATCCCTGAAATAAATCTATTACTAACACAACAAAATACAACAGAAATAGAAAATCTAAATCTCTGGTATTAGTCACTAAGCTATACTAAATCTTCCTTAAGATGACATCAACAAAATCAGGCTCAGCAGCCTTATCAGTGCTAGTTTTTCTTGCTGCATACATAGAAAATGTTTGTTACAGTTTATTTACTCAAAATGGGGTGGATGAGGCAATACAAAAATGATGTTGAAAACACATTGTGCCGTTCACAAAATTAATGTCCCTGTGACACAATGAGCATTAGTTCTTCGCTGTCAGCTACTAATTTTAAGATGAAACATGTTTTAGATTTGTTAGATAGTGGTTTTAGAATATGATGATTGGTGTATATGGTATCAAAAGTTAATTTGTTGGATTGGAGATGGAAGACTTTCTGCTGGAAAATGTCTTCCAAGGAGACTAAAGCATTTATTTTGCAATGTGGTTTTGTACTTATGTGTGTATTTAGTAAATGTATTTATTACAGCAACTATTTAAAAAGCAGTGGGAATAAAATTATAGCTGGTGGAAATTATAGGTGCTTTAACGTCAGATCATACTGTTTCAAAATCTATCTGCAGCATCTTCCTATAATTGGTAAAATATCTGAATTTTCCACCCAGTACTCATCCCAGCTTGTTCTTGCTTTAATTATGCAACGCTATAGAATATAAATTTCCCTATACCAGTTTGTCTTCACATTGCTTTTGATCTCAGATAACTCAGCTGATACATCTTTTTTCTCTCTATTACTTTCTTTTTTTTTTTTGTTATTTTTTTTCTCTTCGGCAAAAAGCTAAGAATGAACACTGATAATTCTTGATCATGGTCAAGAAGGAGAAGATATTTGAATATGTTTCCTATCTCTGTCCGGAATAAGATCTTGAAAGCTGGAATAACTACCAATGTTAAGTCGTATACATATATAGGGACATATTCTAATGTCCTTTCACAACTTCTGTTGATGATTTATAATTGTTTACAGTTTCTTGTGGTTTAACCCCGGTAGGAAGCTAAGCACCACACAGCCACTCATTTGCTTCTTCATCCCCAGCTGGATGAGAGGAAGAGAATCAGAAGGGAAAAACTTGCAAAACTTGTAAGTTGAGATAAAGACAGGTGGATAAGAAAGGAAAAAAAAAAAAAAAAAAAAAGGGTATTGGGTTGGAATCCACAACTGAAGGAAAAAAAAAAAAGGAAAAAAAAATAAAGCAAAACACGGTTGTTCTTGACTGTAGAATCATAGAATTTCCTGAGTTGAAAGGGGCCCGCATGGATCATCATGTCTCCACACAGGACCACCCAAAAATCAAACTGAGCACATTGTCCAAATGCTTTTTGAATTCCATAAGGCTCAGTGCTGTGACCCACTCACTGGGGAGCCTGTTCCATGGCACAGCCACCCTCTCGGTGAAGAGCTGTTTCTTTACATCTTTTTCAACATCATATGTAAATTAGTATAGTGTGCTAGTTTACCATCCCATTCAGTTTTCAGGTGTGCCCTCAGCAGCCAATTGTTTCTTCGCATGCATTTGTTTTTCTTTTCCTAGTAGTACGTTTTTGGCTTTATTTATGTACAAGATTTTGTTTTTCTTCCTCTTCTCTGCACTAAAACACAGCCACTTACTATAAATCAATAACCTAAATTTTTGATCTCCTGAAACAGCACTCAAATCTCGTTACCATCTCATAAAAAAAAGAAACGAACAGGTCTATAAGTTAGCATCTTCCTCAGTTTGTAGCCCTAAAAATCAAATATTTTTATTTTTAGTATATAAATTTTGGGGTGTATTTGTATATGCTTTTATATGTCTTCTTACATGTCTAATACGAAAAAAACAAACCAGGATATATGCTATTGTTTCAAAAATGAAAATATTTTTACTCTCAGAAATGTAACACACAGCCACAACATCTGAGTACAAAAGGTTATAAAAATGCCAAGGTTAGTTACCAGGACAGAGAATCTGGAGATGATCACAGGATTTTTTTTCTAAAAATGTTCTTTACTGTCTAAGAAATTGAACCTTTGCAAATTTATGTTCATATTGTATAAAGGAACTGTAAAAGCATCTTAAAGTAATGAAGCCAAAAAGCCGAATGGTTTTAAGTGAAATAGAAACTTGCATAGGCTACAAAACTTGGATTTTCAGGGCGTGAACACATCAGTCATAAGTTATAGTCAAAATGCAAAAATACACAGAAAAAACATTAAGGCTGTTAGTACTAGGATGTAGGCTTAGGAAATGCTTCTGCTTGACAGAGATTGCGTGTAAGTCAGTGGTGTTTATTGTATGGTCCATTGACATGTTCACAATGTCAGCTTGCAGCCCTATTCTGTTGAAAGGCAGATGGTCTTGAAAAGCTCAAGTTCTGCAGCTAGGAGAGTTTTCAAAAAAGTACTTTGAAGATCACAGTTATTTCTGTCTTCCTCCTTTACTATCCTGAAATGCTTATGGGATCTAGTCTAGTGTCTGATTTTTCAGTTGAGTACACTACAGTTCGTAAAAAATCAATTGGATATTGGGAGAATGTGTTTCTGGGATAAGGAATGCAAAAATTATTTATTTATTTATTTTTAATCAGAGGGCTGAGACTAAATACCCAGTGATCAGAAGATGGAAAGATTCTAATTTGGTTGAGAAGTTGGTGGGAAAATCCTTGAAGACAGAAAAGGGTATTTTCTTACTTGGGTTTACAGCTGAAAACCTGAAAGTGTAGATGGAAGATGTGATAATCTCTTCATTAGGATGTAGATAAGGAATGCTGCAAACAAGGTGCAAGAAACATGAAAGGGAGAGGCATCTCCAGTTAGCAAAGTGTGTTGAAGATACAAAAGGCATCGGAAGAAGGTTGTTGAGTTTTCTTTATTAAGATATCAGACAGTCTTTGATCCTTGATGAATGTGAAGGAGCAGGAGGAGAAGGGCTGTCTCCCTTTTGTAGTGTTACTGTTACTGCTCCATGCTCTTGTGTTGTGACATCTATGCCATTTCCTTGCCATCTGCAGCACACTGACACCTTGGGGAGTCCCTAGGTTACCATTAGTATCAAAAATCACCCAAATGTGGCACGTATGGGGTAATTTTCCCTTTTCTTGGGTGAGTGGTGTCATTGTAGTACAATCTGTAAAGCAGAGCTCCAAGAGCTTCATCCCAGTGTGCCTGAACACACCTGGCACAATCATAGCTAAGAAACAGAACTTGCAGGCAATGTTTTAAGTCAAATATTAGCTCTGTGGTATTGTAGCCTGTCTCTCACACCAACTTTGCAGAATATTTGGATGTTTATACTACAGCAAAAGATTTTTACTAAAGTTTTCATACTTCCAACAAGAATTGAAAAGAAGGCAGGTTTCAAATTAAATGACAGTCAACATTGAAAGAGGACGACAGACTGTGTAAGTTATGAATGATTACTAACCTTTCTGTGTCTATAAAGTGACATTTCACAAATTTAGTACATATTGCTCTTGGAAATAGCTGCATGATAATGTCTATTCAGAATGGAAGGGATTCCTCTAGTGAAGCTAAGGGATTAATGCCAGGGACATATTTGGCCTAATTTGTTCAGGCAAAGTTAGCATATAGGTGCTGAACTCAAAGAAGAAATTTTAGCATGTGAATATAAATTATGTTTTATAAAAACTATCAAATATATTTTCCATGAGTGCACTTTAGCAAGAACATTTGAACTAGCTCCTACTATTTATGAATTCTCTTTGTTAGAACTAATTCTTCAAAATAACTTTCTTTAATTTTTATTTAATTATCTTTCCTATGTGAGAAATACTCATTTTCACCTTTAATCCTGTTGTACCAGTAATCACTGTAATGATTATAGTCTGTATTCACAACAAATCTCACAAATTCCTTTCCGGGTGGAAAGCACAAAATGGACTTGTACTCCATGTGTAAAACATCAGCACTTGGAAGAATATAAAGTCCATTTTGCCTATTAATAATGCTAAAGCTTTCCTAGTAAGGACAGAATATGGAGATAGCAGTAGAAGGCATTTTTGTTCCTTCTATCGGATTTACTCTTTCTTGGCATACTCTAATCTTAATTACATCTCATGATACCTGTTTTTTTAAAAAAACATAAGCACAAAGTTAGAGTTCTGTAGCTTCCCTTTTATTTTTTTCCCACAGTGAAAAAATCCATTGGAGAGTAATAGGCATTTTTTATCGTTTTTGTCTGATAACCAGATTTTCATTAGTGGCACTTAATCACTGATTTTTACCTGTTTATTTTATTATTTTATTTTATTTTATTTTATTTTATTTTATTTTATTTTATTTTATTTTATTTTATTTTATTTTATTTTATTTTATTTTATTTTATTTTTTATGTGAGTTTGTCTGGATAAAGCACTTTAAAAAAAAATAAAAATTATGTACAGTCCAACTCAACCCTTCAAAATATTTCTCCTTTTTCTATTAATAGACATTTCAAATGCAATTATTTCTCTGTAGAGTAGAAAGAGTCATTAAGAAAATGCAGTGATTATGTTGTTGGATTCCAAGGAATCTAAAACAACAACAACAAAGTTGAAAGTAGTGAGCTTGAACAACCCATGCCTCACATATTCCGAGCCTGAACATTGGTTCATGTATACTTCAGGAATTTTGGTGCCTGTACTTGAGATACCCCTACAGACCACTTGCAGCCTAGCATTGTCTTAAGGAGAGGTCAGCCTGAAAGGTGCTGTACAGTGTATCACAGTATTGGGGCAGACACGAAGGAAGATGACTGTGAAGTTTGTGCTGTACTCAAAGGTCTGGGAGAACTGTGACTGAAAAACAAAGCTTCGTTTAATTAAATATTGTGTAAGGGCTCATCCTGATATTCCAAAAACCCCTATACACAACAAACACACACAAAAAAATAAAATGTACAAAATGTGGAGCAAGCTGCACTGCATGCATAATGATGTTTACAGCTGAGAATAGGAGCAGGCTTAATTTCCTTGAATTTTAGTTCTCTAAAAACTAAACAGCTAGTCCAACTCTCCCATTTGGTTTCATTGTGCACTCATTGCCACCTCTAGGTAATTCAAGATAAGTGCTGTCTGAGACAGATGATACAGGTCACCCGTTGACAATGGTTTTCTCTTTATGCATTATAAAAGGAATATAGACACCTTAAACTATCTTCTTAATTTTTAATTAGTTAACATTAGTGGGGATGTGTTAGACTGACTTCCCTAACAATGTAGTATCTGAATTCTACTCTTTCCTTCTCTGTCCCATAGAAGTTTAGGAGTGGGTTGATAAATTATGTCAGCTGTAGTTTCAACAAAATTGTGTGTATAGGAAAAAAATAATTATAAAAGTTTTTCATTGTGCATAAACACCTTGTCTAGAATAATAAAAATAGTTATTTTCTTCAATTTATGTAGTTACTCTTGAGTTGTTTCTTTTCGTTAATTCATTATGAATATTTTACTTGATTGTCTGAGAGTAGGTCTGCAAGCTTTTGCAAAAGACAAAAGACCATATAACAGAGAAACATTTCTTGGTGTTAATAATAAGTATGGCTAGTTCTAATTTGGCAGTTTGATCACAATTTTTCATTGTCTCATATTCAACCAAACAACTGTTGGTGCAGTATAATGGAATTAACCTAATGAATGCTTCTAAGAGTTGCAGATTTGATTGCCATTCTGTGGCCTTGTACTGGCATGATCTCTTTCATTATTATTTCTAATAAATATATTAAATTACATCTAGGATGAACTTTCAAATATGATATGGGAAAGGAAAATCTCTTCATACAATATACATGTTGAATATTTCTTCACAGTTTGGTAATTCTGAGTATGCAAATAGTTTAAAATAAAAGGAACACTGCAATGATTCCTGTTTTCAAAACTATCTAAGGTTATAACTGCAAGTTATAGGAATGAAAGGAAGATGAAAAGTATGTTTTTTTCCCAGTACATCTTGTCTTTTGAAACATAATTTTTCTAATCATTTATTAACACATTAAATTATGCACTGGGTCTTTTTTTCTCACAATCAAGTAATGGATTTTCACTACATTGCCATTGCGTTCATTGAGCTGTTCAAGCAAAAATTAATTCAATGGCATTGTGGTAGTAGATCAATGTAGCATAAATAAAGGTAGATCAGGAGCAGAATAACGTAACAGAATCTATTCAATTTCAAGATGTTAATCATCTAAAGGAGCTATAACTTTTTTTCTTTTTGAATAGATTATGCAGTAATGGAAGCACATCTGAATATGGAAGTATTATGAAGGATGAACCTTTAACCCTTGATCTGTCTTTCAGAATCAGTCTATCAATATGTGTCAACTTCAAATGAAAGGTTTCAACCATCTATCTCAACCAGCTTTCTAACAGGTTGATAACAGGCAAATCAAATGTACCTAGGTGATTTGGAAATCTGCTACTGGTATATTTCTGAACTAATATTGAAGTATCTTATTAGCAAAATACTATTTTTTTAAACTATTTGATGTCAGGTTTATTTTCCTTCAGTGAATATGTTACCCCTAAGGAGAGGATAGAAGATAGCAACAGTAAATGTCAGCAGTATGAATGAATGACCTTAGATTATTTATGAAGCAAACTATTTTGAGTAATAAATTAATATTTGAATAATAAACAGCTATTGAACAGAACTATTCTAGGATGCTGGGTTTTTTTGGTTGTTGTTGTTTTTTTTAAGATCAGAAATGTCTGCCTTAAAATTCATAAGAACACCAAATCTAATGTCTGCGATGATTAATGCTTTCACAAATCTCATTATCAAAACCAAATTAGTAAATTTGAACTGAGAACTTTAACCCGTGAAATACAGATTTGGACCTACTGAGTAACATGATTATTATTAAAATGAGTTTCCAAAGATAACTGCTATTGTTTTTGTAAGAGCATGTAGTGCAAAAAATAGTAGTGGTCTGTACACTTAAATACTACCCACTTCATTATAAGTCCTCCCTCTGATTTTGTATATTAAAAATCCAATAAGATTTCATAGGAGAACAGACTTTTTTTTTTCTTCTTTTTTCTTTTTCCTTAGGAAGCTAATACCATTTCTTATCAGCAGCTTTGAAAAGATTGGGAATATGAACATGATAAAGTGACAATGCTGCTGGTTATGAGAGCAAAAATTGGAATTGCTTATTTACCAAAAATACTTAAATTCAGTAAATTCAGCAAATGAAGTAAAGTCATGGTATATTATTGTGTAGTACTACCATCCTTCCTGCCAGTGCTTTCCAAGCATTGCTTGTTAAAAAGCAGATTAAGAATTGTCTTTCCTAATGCCAACTTACAGGGAAAAATGTCTGGTATTTTAAATCTTCTGTAGTAGAATTAGTCTTCTCTGTTCTTGAATTTAGATTTTGGCAGCGTATTCACAAAACACCATTTTTCTGAGAGTTTTAAGTTCTTATATGTATTAAGTTCAAGTAAGATACTACTGGTCAGAGAATCTGACACTGGAAATGAGCAAGAGTATCCAGAGCTGCTTTTTGCTGAATGCTTGCATGTGGTGGAGGATGAACATGTCAGAGAATTGCCCTCTAATTTGTACCAGCACAGAGCATAGCATATTGCAAGTACCACTGCACCAAGATCTGCTCAAACACAGAAATGTACCGCAGCCTCTCTCAGAGTGATCATTTACCTGAGGATACCTGCCAAGTCCAGTTTTTTCGGTACTTTCTACTACTGCACGATAGCAGTGCTCTAAGGCTCCTGGGGCTGTGGCTGCAGACTTTTAAATAGAACCTGGGATGTTATTTCATTCCTTTCGTTTTAAGAAGCTGAGTATATATTGTGAAAAAAACTGTTAACTCAAATGTGTACAATACTTGTAAATAGCTAACATTCATATTAACATGAATATTACTCTAAAATCTTTACTAAGCAAAAACATTTCCCATGATCTTAAAGACACTATTTGTAGCTGTGTGAACAGATGTACTGTGAACTCCTGTTTTTGATCTTCTGCTAAATACTCACGCATAGACCACAAAAAGGTTAGTGCATCTCTGCTTCCTCCTTGCTATAGATTATTTTCTTTTAAAAAAAAAAAAAAAAAAAAACTGCCAGCAGTTGGGGTGCACAGTAATGAGAAAAGGCTATAGGAGCTTTTCATTCACTATTCGCTATGAAGTAGCAGTTGCTCTTTTGAGTAGAGACAGAGGTACTTAAGTAAATACAGGTGTTTTGTGAAATGGAGAGCCAGAGGAATTGATTTAACTTCTGGCTTCAGGACTCATATGCTCTGGCAGATGACTTTTTGCCTTAAGCATTCTTCTTCTCTCCCACACAGTACACCTGACCCACACACCCTAAAAATCAGGATAGTGATCTTGCTAACACAAGGTTACATATCCCTAGAGATGTGTTGATTGTCAATTAGTACTTCGTAAAGTACTTTGAGAGGTTCAGATGGAAGTTGGGTGGCACTAATTTGCAGGAAAACAAGCAGAAAAACATACCGCCATGTCTTCCATAATGGATATCATCATAAAGGTTTCACATAATTTTATGTCTAAGATCGTTTACCAAAAGCCCTTGAATTCTAATTACAGTTTGAGAAAATAAATACTATAGTTAGATCGCTACCAAGACATATATCATTTTAATTCTGCATTTCTCTTATGGGAAACCTGTGCTATTCATCTTTCTAATAACTGTGTACAAAAAAAATCCTCTTGAACTTTGTTTCTCCACTTAATTATTCTGCTTGCAAGTTGACCCTCACAGCCTTCTTGCCTTGCCACAATTACAGACATTATTGAAGTAACGTGTTACATTATAACCACTCTTTCTAGCATTTGCACCTATAATTAATTCCAGTGTGATACTCTTTCTTGATGAATATAATGAATGTGAATAAAACAATGTATGAAACAATGTATGTGAATAAAAACAGTTTATCTGGAATATACAGTATGAATAGATAAACTATTAGTTGCTTTGAGTTTAGAATTCAGAGCTTAGTCGTAACTGTTCTGTTTTTTACGCAGGTGATAGATGTGAAGCAAATATAGATGAATGTATTTCTGTTCCTTGCCTAAACAATGGAAGTTGCATCGATGACATCAGTTCCTATACGTGTCACTGTAGGAGAGGTTTCATTGGAACAAACTGCGAGATAAATGTTAATGAATGCTTGCCAGATCCTTGTCTTCATGGAAGGTGGCTATTTTTATTTAATTATTATTATCTCCAAGATAATGTACTTAAATAGCAATATTTAAGATTTAATGACATAAGAAGGGTGATAAATACTTTTTAAATTATTTTCTTCCATAAAATAAGAGTACAATCACACTTAAAGATGACAGATGTTGCCTGTTAAAGCTAATGTAATACACTGTAAAATTGTCTTAGTCCCTCTTTTACTTGTGTTCATTATCATAAACTGGTTTTCAGTAAATGTGGATTAATTAGATTTTAATATACTTAAAAGCAAATCTTTATTACATCCAACAGGTTGAAATCGGAAGGGGTCTTCTAATACGAGAATCAGTATTCTTGTAAAACCCCTTAGCACCAGTAATAGGCACATTTGAAACTGTAACTAGGAAAACTAATGAAAAATTCCATGGATTTCAGAAGTTTGCATCAGACCACTAATTCAAAATGTATAGAATGGTACTGTAAATGCTGAACCTATAATTAGACAGCTTCATCTGAATAATACTGTTTTGTATTTCAGATGTATAGATCTCATTGATGGATATCAATGCTCTTGTGAAGCAGGATGGACCAGCACAAGATGTGAGATAAATATTAATGTAAGTCATCAAATCTTACTTTAATTATAGGGGAAAGGGTAATGTGCCACTCGAAACTCACTTTTAGAATATAACTTCTGAATGTGTCAGTATATTGAAAATGCATGACAAATTCAGTTGTTTCAAATCCATTCTGAAAAGCTCATTATTGTTACTCAAATGAAACTGCATTTAAAAGAAAATTGAGAAAATGTCTAAAGAACTTTAAACTGTGAGTAATAAATCTGAAAAGCCACAGCAAACTAAGCCAGCATTCTCTGAAAATAATTTATACTTTCAGTTTGGTATGGTAATATAAAACTATCTTACATTGCTAAGCCCATGTGCTGTAGCTTAACTGTATAGTTAAATATTAAAGCCCAAGATGCAATTTTCTATACGGAAAGTTGGCATGACTTATGTTTAGGATTTCAAGTTCCATATAATTATAGAATTCCGTGCATATAAAATACATTATCTGGCATATAAAATACATTATTTGTTTCCTCGTGTTAAGGGAAAGAATGTATTTGAGTTATCATGAGGAAGGTAAGTGTATATTCATGTCTGTGCCATGAAGATTCCAGTGGTCAGCAAACAAGTTTGTAGAAGATCTTTGCATCTGGTGTAACAATAAACAGCCCTTAGACAGTTGGCTGCAGTTTGGAGGAAGTATTACATTAATTCGGACTTTTTCAGGTTTTGTGCCAGAGTTTAATCAGATTACGGTATCTGGACATTTTGAATGTATTTCTTCTCACAAGAAAGTCTGTCTTGAGGACTGCCTCCCTTTTGGGCTATCTGACTTGTAAAATTGTGCTTCTGAATTGCTAAAAATATATCCGAAAATGTTATCTAAACCTTTTTTTTTTAGCTTATTTATCCGTGTAGGGACCATTCATGTTAAATACAGCTAAAAAGTATCAGACAACTAAAATGCCCTATATTACATGAAGGAAGTGTGGTCTATAACTTTGCTGTTGAAAATGCATGGTGGTGTCACACCAGGAGTAAGTGTAGCTGGAATCCTATCTTCCAACTTCCATTATAGAAAGAAAAAATAAGTAATTCAGTTCAGCAGAGTGTGCATTGTGATAATGATATTGCAGATCTATATGATTATCAGTTCTTGCCAATGCTAATACAGCATACTCTTGGGTAATATTTTCTCTGGCAACATCCATAATTTAAGCTTTCCTCCATTTTGAGAGAATAAGACACTAAATGACCTGTAGACAATTGCATAAAATCATATTCAAAAGATATCCACATTTCATACTGATATGTTTGAAAATGTATAGATTAGAAATTCAGAGGAAGAAACAATATACATATACATTTGACAGATAAGTCTGTCAGAGTGATGGCTTCATTCTATTTGCATGCACTGTGCTTCCCAGATTAGACTGTGCTGCAGGTGTCATATTTTTAAAGGCTCTAATACTGCATTCATCCTGCTCAGACATATATCATGCCTATCCAAGTCTTACAGAGATCAACAAGGCTTTCTGACTGTGTAGGGGTGTACACATCTAGATAATGATGCTAGAATGGTGCTCTAAAATAGTTTTTCTCTGGATTAACATCAGCCAGATTCTTTGTTTGAAAAAGAACAATCAGGAATAAATATGTAAATTCTATTTTCTTCTCTTGATGTATATCTTTGTATTAAGGTATATGCAACTCTATTGAGTGTAGGTAGCAAGGTTTTACTTTTGGTTTTGGGGGGGCTGCAGATGTGGTCTCTGTGGCAGAAGCCAGGGGTTGCCCTGTGAATGACGCAGATGGTTCTAGCCAGCTCCAGTGGATCCACCGCAGGGCACATATGAGCCCATCAGCCAAGCTGGTGACACATCTGTAGAAATACAATTTAAAAGTGTTAAAGTAGCAGTGCAGCAGAGAGAGCGATGAAAAAAAAAAATGAGAAATGTTCCTGAGAACACCAAGATTAGAGAAAGAGGAGGAGGTGCTCGAGGTTCTCCAGGTGCCAGAGCAGAGCAGCCTATGGAGAGGGTCACGGTGGAACAGTTATTTCCCTAAAGCCCATGGAGGGGACCACTCTGAAGCAGATACCCACACTGCAGTCCTGTGGAGGACCCCACATCACAGAAGGTGGACAAGCCCTGAGGGAAACATACCCCGCCTCGTTTCCTGCATGCTACTCAGGGTGGGAGGAGGAGGAGGTAGAAGAGTGGGAAATGAAGGTGTAAAGTTAAGCCTGGTAAGAAGGGGTTGGAGGGAAGGTGTTTTTAGTTGTTGTTTTTTTTCCTCACCATCTTACTCTAATTGGCAGAAAGTTAAATATTTTCTCCAAGCTGAGTCAGTTTTGCTCATGATAGTAATTGATCAGTGATCTCCTTGTCTTTATCTTCAACCCATGATATTTTTCATGTTATTTTCTCTACCTGTCCCATTTAGGAGTGGGAATGAGAGAGCGGATGAGTGGGCATCAGGCAGCCAGGGGCGATTAGCAAGTAAGCTGATTAAAATAGCCCATATGTTTGTGTTTTTATATATATTTCCTTTGAGATAATAGGGTATTTTTCCTCTTGGATTTTTTTTTTATCCTTTACATATGTTTGAAATATAGTTCACAAGGAAATGCACTTCAAGGCTTTCTCAGATTGTCTAACACCTCATGAAAAAAATAAACACTTTATAACTTACAACCTCTAACCTTTGCATATGAAATGCGTAGTATGGATGTAGGAACTTCCATTTCTATTATAGTTGTCATTATTTTTTGTTGCACAGAATTCATGCAAGAAAGAGAAAAATCTACCAACAGAGGTAAACAGATGGCTAATACTAGACTATTATTGATACACATCCTTTCTAATTTATTTTGGCTGCTTTGTGGTAGTGACAGTCATTGGCAATTATGTTTCTTCCATGCTTAGCTAATGCATGGTCATAATGCTGTCTCATGCTGTCAGAAAGGGTAAGAAAAAGTGTTTTGTGTCCTTACACAGTAGGATATGCAGCATGTAGGTGCTCTTGCTTGTATCTGGTAAAAGGTTGTGATCAGACTATGTGGGAAAATAAATAGATTATTCAGTTAGAACAGATGGGTGGGAGTGAGGACTACATCCTACAATTGCTTTCTTTTGTCTGACTTTGCTAATCTTTTTTTCTCTGTTTTCATAAAAGATAGAAAAAAATAGGGAAATCAGGAAAAACAACTGATTTTGTATACAGAGACACCTCAGCTGATGTTCATGTGGAGACACAGAGCAGTATTCTGACAGTCCAAGCAGATAAGCAATTATTCACTAGGACTTGCCAGATTGCACAGAAGACATGAGACTTGACAGCTATTAATTATGTGTGATTTGGAGTTGGGAAGAACAGTAGGATTCAGCTTGCCTAACTTGAGGTGTCTTTGTGAAAGCTAGTTGTCTGTGTACTTACAGTCAATGAAAATGTGAATATTGAGCGAAGTCTACAGAGCTGTTCAGCTGATTTTGAAAGAGAGATCTGCATTTCATTAGTGAGTCCATACTCCACTGGCTAATGACTGGTTCTTAACCATCTAACCATAGGTAAGCCAGAGAGAAGGATTGCCTCCTCAGATCTCTTTGTATGTGTGTAGCATGTACTTGTAGGACAACTGTTGGTGAACATAGGGAGAAGCCTCCACAAGCTGGATGTTACAGTGTGTGCATGTGTTGGACTTCATTACGCTATTTAGTATTTTCTAGTTATTGCTAATTAGTATAAAAAAGGGTTGAGTAAGGTAAGTAGTTTCTTCAAAGGAGCTAACATAATGTAATAGATCTCTTAATGTAAGAGAGGCTGAACTGGTGATTCTCTTAAATGGAGATGTAATAGAGGAATACAGAATAGAAATTAGAACAGTAAAGAGTAATGGAGAAGTAGAGAAATGGATGAGACCTACAAGAATATTGCAGAGTTGTTTTGCCTCCAAAGTAATAAAAACCCTCTGCTTCTATAGAATACAGAAACCTTAGGACCTTCTCTGACAGGCAGATATCTGATCTCTTACATAAGAAAAGTTTGTTAGTTTATATCACAGCATACTCTTGCATTGAGGAAGTTCTAGCAACAGAAAATACGTTAAAAAATAGGACTGTTCAAATAGTAGATACATAGGCAGCTAGAAGCCTTGGATATAAATTATCAGTATGTCTAGAGACATTACTTCGCGAAGGATCTGAGACGTGTGGCCTGTGTTGAAAACCAGTAATGGAGAAAAGTGTGGGAAGGGTGCTACTAAATCTTTAAATTCAGGCTGAGCAGCAAACTGAAGTCTGGGACATGCTTCTAGCTTTTGTTAAAAGGCTGCCAGTTCTGCATGAGACCTGAGACAGATGGAGATTTGGCCCCAGTACAGGAGTAATATGATGGTGCAGACAAAAGAAACTCAAAGACATTTGAAAATGGAAAACCTTTTGAAATTGGAGGAACTTGGACAAGAATGGATTGCACCTTTATCATTATGGAATCAGGTTATTGAATGAAAATAAAAATTGTTATACGGGAGTCTTGAAACTAGACGCTTAGGAAATGCTGACAGGTATAAAAGAGAACTGTTGAAGAGTGACAATTTTTTTTTAAATATGAATGGAACTAATGCGCAGTATGCTTCTGAAAAGACGAACATCGTACTCAAGACATGTTAATGACAGAGCTGCTGTCTATTAGTGACTGTGGCAGAGTTAGGTATATGAATGTAGTATGAGAGAGCATGCCAAATAAATATAGCAGAGGGACATTCGACTTCAGGAAAGGAGACTCTGTAGAAATGAGGCATGTAATTGTCAGGTGATTTAAGAGGAGAAAACTAAATCCACAAGAAACCTACAAGCAGCCTAGGGGCTATTAACAAATAATGCGTTAAAAGCCCAGCTAAAATGTGTTTCACAATTCAAGAACACAAAGTGGTCTAAAACCCCTGAATGAATTAATGGGAAACTTAAGAAGGCTGCCACAGGGGTTTTAACTCGTATTTTAACAAACAGAAAGCTTGCCCAAATGAGGAAAACAGAGAAGTTCATAAGACATTAGTTTAAATGTTAGCTGAAAGTTCAAAAACCTGAAAAATAAATTGAAATGTCCCTTGTTAAAGAATATTCTTGTAAAAAGCTCTTTACATTTATCAAAGCCAGGAAGCCAGGTTGGGAACTGGTGAGATTGCCTGGGGCAAAGGCTAAAGGTAGGCACTCAAACAGCATAAGGTCATAGCACAAAGAAGCTCATTGAATTCTTTGGAATGGTCCTTACTACTGAAGATGCTAGGGAGGTTCCCACACCTGACACTTGCTAGCTGAATTTGAAGCAAGTACTCAGGAACTACCAAGCAGAATACATAAGCAAGGCATACGTGAGTCATCCTGAGCAAATGGCATTAACCCAAGATTTCCAAAGGAAGTCAGAAGTGAAATTGTTGACATGCTTGCCAAGGTGTGTAATGTATTATAACAAACAGAAACCCAGGAGATTTCCACTGTAATCCCATCTACTAAACTATGTGCTTCTTATGCTATTGTAAAAACTAATTACTGTGTGCAATTTTATAAGATTTTACAAGAAAAATAGATTCCACAGAAGAAAATAAAAAGGTCTTACAGTAAGTTTGTAACTTGATATGACTCTGATGGCATACTGAGCCAAGGCTGTGAACATTTGTTTGAGCTTTGAAATTATACTTAGTAACTTTTGATGACGATTTTGCTGTTTTGTGAATTACATCTTTTCAATTATAATTAGTTAAATCATCGGTCCATTAATTGATAGATTATTAATATATTCTGCTAATGAGCAAAGACAAAAAAATAGAAGTAGAGAGCAGTGTAAGTAAATACAAATTAAGAAGACTAAAATAAATTAGTGGAATAGAAAAAAGCCAGAAAGTTTGAACTGTGAATTGTGATTTTTGTATAAACAAAACAAAGATGACTTATGTTTGCCAACAACAAATTCAATTAACATTGCAAAAGGCTACTTCAGACTCAGAAGTTCTGGCAGTCTATAAAACTATCCCCAACTTTCCTATGGGATGTATAATTCAATTAGTTTATGTAAAGCTCACTAATAAATCATCCTATATATACCCAGCTGGAGAACTTATAGGGAAATAAGTTGTTTTCTCACAATTCCCTGTGGGTATCTGAATTTACATTCTGTCAAAGCAACTGCAATAACTGCATGAAATCTAAGTGCCCTTGGATATCCTTAAAAAATCAAACCTTCTCAAGTTTAAGTACTGTGAGAATAAATTCCCTTTTAAAATACTGGGTATAGCTGTACTATTTGGGTGGCAGCAGCAAAATAAAACTTCTTTCGGATATAGGCAAAAAGTAGGTTTATATGCTCAAGGGTAAGACCACATATTTGCACTGGAAATCACACAAATGACACTCCCATCTAATTTTACAGAAATGGTAATTTGTGGCTAGTTTTCTTGGTTTGAATTTGATGACTTCCGCATTAACTTTATCAGAGGGAATTGTTATTATGTGAACACATAAACACTTCTACATGTTCTTGTTTACAATATTATGCAATAATTGATAATCATTAGTTAGCATTTATCAATAAGTATTTGGTAGAATGGGGCTCGTATACATTGGTTAGTACAAGTTATTTATTCTGTCCAGAATTATCTTACTAATGTAGCTTTTATCACTGTGATTGTACTTTTAAAAACTCAGAAGAAGGAATAATTGTATGAAATACAACTTAAAAGCATTCTTTAAAATTTTATTATTTTTTTTTTAGTTTTAAATTTTAAAAGGAATCATGAGTAGCAATCACATACTTGCAAGATTAATCAGGAGGAGCAAGCATAATTTCAAGAGTGCGTATAAGCAGTAATCAAATCATCTCTATATAAAAAAAAATGACCAAAATTTGAGCCTCTTGCATATCAGACATTAAAAAGGCTATTATTCCTTTCCTAATCTCCAGACTCAGTTTCTTGCACTTGCTGTAGACATGAATGAATAAATAATGTGCTTTAAAGCTGTGTAGTCAATGCATTGTTGTTTCTCTCCTCAGGAATGTGAATCTGTTCCCTGCATTAATGGAGGTTCTTGTCAAGATTTGGTTAATGCATTTGTTTGCGTTTGCCTGAGTGGATACACTGGCAAGTTCTGTGAAGTTGATATTGATGTTTGCAGTGAACCTATGCTGAGCTCAGTTTTGTGTCACAATGGAGGTGTATGTGCTGATGGTCCTGGAAGAACTTTTCACTGCAGGTTAGTAAGAATACTGCCATTTAACTGTTCTAGTTAATAAACATCGATTTGCTAAGATTTCAGGGCAGTGTTGCTCTGTGCACTCTAAGAACACAATTGGATTTGATACCACTTAAGGGACTTGGCAGACTGAAAATGTTATAAAATAATCAGAGTTAATTATTGCAGTTTGCTGATGTGGCCACATTTCACTTCAGACTTCTTGTAACTCAGAAAAACATCACTTTTTAATATTGAAGCTCTTAAGAATTGAGAAAATTAATGCAAATGCTTAGTCTGGTGCTCAAAAATATTATTTTAAGCTATTCATTGTTTAACATCAGGCCCTTTATTTTTATCTTCTAGTTATCTTCTGCAATATCATCTTCTAGTCCTTTTCAGAATTACATGTGGAAACTTAAAGCATAAACAGAGCCTAAAAATTGAAAATTCAGTGTTTAAAGATACATATATGCTCCTGTGTTTTGTACTCAGAGCTATTAATTTGCAAATTTACATAGCAGATAGTTCGTGTTATTATCTGTGCACAGTCATGTGTCCAAAGAAATCTTCTGTGATCCAGCATCATCATTGCCTGGCTAAATACATATAATCTCATAGTTAAGCACTTCAGTATAGCAAAACCCCCTTAAAATTAAACTACTCCATAGATTGTATACATTATTCTCTACTACATCTAATAAATGCATTAGCTCAGAATTGTTATCTAGGTTCCTGATCCATTACTATACTTGTAGAAATATCAAATACTAAGAAAACACTTTATAAACTTACGTAACAATGAAGCAGAAATATCTTCCATATACAATCATGTGCTCAATATCTGGACTTTATTTTATGTGCAGAAGTGAAGCTTAAGGGTGATAGTTTTATTTAAAAAAAATAACTGCAGATGTTGAGACAATAATAATGATTATTAGTTGGATGTAAGAATTTGTTAGCTTTATAATGTACAGTCAGAGATGAAACTATAAGAAGTGTATAAGAAGTATAAGATGATGCTACATATCTTCATCAGAGTCACCATGGTACTAAAATGAAGCTAAGGTTGAAATGTCATTTCCAACTAACCCTGTAATTTCAAGTCTCTTAGAAAATACGTGAAACTAGTGGAGATATGTTAAAATACCTCAAAGTGTATGAAGCAGTCTTTCTGGGTAACATAGGGGACTGAGTATCTTGCCATGTGAAATCAGCATTACTGGAGAGTAACGTTTTTCATTTTTATTTTGTCATAACGCGGTTTGAAATATGTTCTTTCATTTAGTTTCTCTCTTTTATAAGGTACTTGAACACATTATAGTAGTGTCGGATAAATGTCTAATTGTTCTATTTCCTTACTACGTGCTGCAGTTGTTTTTGACCGCTGTTTCTTGACCAACCGAACTCAGCATTTCCAGTCTTTACTGCACTGTGAGGAGCAATGAGCCGCTCATAATTCTTGTTTTCTAGTCCCTTCACCAGCTTTGTTGATGTTCTCTGCACATGCTCAACCTTGAGCGTGGAGTTATGTAACTGCAGATCCTTCTCGTAGTGAGGGACCCAAAACTGGACAGGATGTTCAAGATGTAGTCTCTCCAATGCCGTGTACAAACCCTTCCCCAGACCTGCTGGCCACACCATTTCTGACACAGGTCAGGATGCCATTGGCCTTCTTGCCCACCTGGGCACACTGATGGCTCATGCTCAGCCAGCTGCCAACCACCACCTCCAGCTCCTTGTCTGCTGGGCAACTTTCCTGCCACTTTTCCCCAAGCCTGTAACACTGCATGGGGTTGTTACTACCCCAGTGCAGAGGACCTGGCACTTAGCCTCGTTGAGTGTCCCGTGATTGGGCTGAGCCCATCGATCCAGCCTCTCCAGATCCCTCTGCAAAGCCTTCCTGTCCTCAAGCAAGTCGAGAGCCCTGCCTAACTTGGTACTATTTGCAAACGTACTGAGGGTGCAACTCAATCCCCTCATCCAGATCACAAAGTTGTTAAACAAAAGTGGCCCCAGTACCAAGCCCTGGGGCACACCACTGGTGACGGGCTGCCAGTAGGACTGAACTCCATTTACTGTGACTCCTTGAGCCCGGCCATCCAGCCCGTTCTTCCCCCACTGAACTGTACACCCGTTGAAGCCATGAGTAGCCAGCTTCTCCAGGAGAATGCTGTAGGAAACAGATTTACTAAACTTCAAACACTTTACTAAAATTGAAGTGAAAAACAGTCACAGCCTTTCCCTCATCTACTAAGTGGATCATCTTGTCATTGAAGGAGATCAGGTTAGTTAAGCAGGACCTGCCTTTTATAAACCCACTGTGTCTGCATTTAATCACTTGATTGTCCCTTATGAGTCATGTGATGGCACTCAAGCTGATCTGCTCCATAACCTTCCCAGATACCAAGGTCAGACTATAATTCCCTGGATCCTCCTTCCTGCCCTTCTTGTAGATTGGAGTCACACTCACTGACCTTCAGTCAAGTGGGACCTCCTCAGTTAGCTAGGACTGCAGGTAAATTATTGAAAGTGGCTTGGTGAGCACTTCCTCCAGAAGTAATGCTTAGTTTTACACACAGTCATTGTTCAGCTCAATTCTTGAACAACAGTCATTCCATGGAGCTGGGCAGGCAGCTAGCCTGTACTGGTGCCTAGGGTTAATTCTGACCAGGTACAGGACTTTGCATTTCCCATTGTATTCAAGCTGTGGGCAAACCTGATTTATACAATGGCATAATGATTCTTTTTCTCCTTCGCTATTCCTCCCCTATTAATTCCTAACACCTTACTGCTTCTACTTCTACCATACACCAAGCTGATACTGTAGTGGAACTATCTACCATAGTTTCAAGGTCACAGACCTGAGTGGTAATGATCATTTCATAGTTCAATATTTTCCACATAAGGTTTCCACCTAAGTGTTGTTTTCTTCTACTCTCTAACACTTTGGATGACTATATTCATATTAAAATCAATAGAATACCAGTCAATGTATTTACAGTAGCCTACAGATGAATTCAACTGAATAGAGTTTATTTAGATTGAGATGAGTTGCTCCTTGGGCTCCCTTGACTATTGCTCATTAGATCTTCATTGCCTATAATCAAAGTTTAGATACCTAACTCTGACTGGATACATATTTGTAGACATTACACTTAAGGTTCATTAACTTTAATTGTATCCTGCCTTAATTATCAAATTCTAAATTAAAACTGTAAGATGAATACTACTAATTTTGAGGGAAAACACTAAATTTGTTCTCCGTTAACACAATTTGTCAAAACTTCGAAGTTGTAATAGAATTTTAGATAGAATACGCTGAAAAATATACTGAGAATTACGTTGAACAAATATATCAGTATGTGCAGCTTTAATCTCTGTTTCTCTTCTGTAGAGTATCTATGATTAGCATGGTGTGCAGGCTTTACCTTTGAGTGGATATCCCGTTCTTAGCAACCTGAGAGTGGATGCACAAATGATAAAAACAATAGTGTATGGTCATTCATGTTTTCATATTGAGAAACAGATTTATTCCTTCCAGTCTGTGGTTCAGTTTCCACTTGGTTTCCTTTGTGTCCTTGTATTAGAAGTTACGAAGTTTCATTAGTGTTCAACAGAATTAACAAGGCAAATGGCCCATGGACTGCCAGGTCGTAATGGTTTCTGTAATTTAACCAAATATTTTCATTGACTGCTGACATCATTTTCCAGAATATGAGAGGAGAAAAGTTTTGTTTTCATACAGTAAAAGTTTTACAAGTATGGCTTTTTAAAGAGTTGTTTTATCAATATAACACTCAACTGTTTCAACCATCTAATTATCCTTTTTCTTTCTACATGCCGCTTTCAGTAGTGTATTGGGCTTTTGTGGCAAGGGCTTAGTAGCCAGGGGCTGCAGGGGAGGCCTCTGTGAGCAGAGCCCAGCAACTGCCCCATGTCAGATCAGAGCCAGCTCCAGCCAGCTCCAAAAGGGACCTGCTGCTGGCCAGGGAGTGATGCTGGGTGGGCCTCTGGGAGAACAGATTGAAGAAAGGGGAAAATCTCCATGCTGTTGCTGATGGCCCAGTGTTCCCTCACATCTAAATATCTTTTTCAGGCCTCTCATTCCTCAAGAGAGTCAGCAGTGTCAACGGCAGCTCCCAGTCCAGTGTCATCAGCAAGTTTACTAAGCATGCATTCAACTCTGGGTTGAACAACATCATCAGGCCCAGCCTGTGTTGCCTGATGATTTTGTTATCCTTTAAGTGCTTTTCAGTGATGCCCAGGATAATCATCTCCATAATTTTAAAGTACTGAAGTTAGACTAATATGTCTTTAATTTCCAGAGTCTCCTCTTGAGTGTTTCTTATACATTGGGGTAACATTGGCTAGTTTCCAGTCAGCAGGGACATCCCCGGACTCCTAAGACCTGTGGTAGGTAATTGAGAAAGGTCTGCGATAACATTCACTGACTCTCTCAGTACTGTGGCATGAGTTCAGTCGGGCCTGATGAATGTATAAACATGTAACTAATAAAATAGATACCTTACAATTCTGATGTCAATGTGAGGAAATTTGTGGTTCCACAGGTCATGGTCTTCCAGCTCACAGAACCAGGCAACCAGAGGCCTACAATTAATACTAAACATAAAGGGGAAAAAAAAACAAACACATTAAGGCAGGTCTGCTTATGCTGTGGTGTGAACATTCCTCCTTTTCTACCATTCCTTCCACTTGGTTTAAGAAATCTGAACACAACTCATGTGCAAACTGGGGAGTAGTACTTACGTGGAGGATGGAAAGGGAGAGTAATTGAAAAATAAGGGAAAAACAGCTCTTACTCTAGCAGATTGCCACAAACTTCCAAACAAATGGGGAGGCCTAGCATTGCCAGTTGTCACACAGTTCTGTGGAGTGGACAGGAGGAAAGACAAAAACCTAGTGTCTTTTCTAGTCTCCTTATTTTGAGGATCTCCTTTCAGAAGTTTGTACTGCCGTGGTTGGTAAAACTGGAAATAGCAAGTAATAAAAAGTGTCCAGTAATGGCTAAGGGTCAGGCTGCCTTAACTATGGGCAGCGCTGCCAGCTTCAGCTATGATGGATGTGATGCTTTACCCAGTGGTACTGTGAATAGTCCAACTCTCCTTGACTTATGTGGGAATCAATTACATGAGCAACCCTACAGGCTTCTTCCTGAAATTAATATGAAAAAATACCCTTTGGGATAGTCCTTGAATTGTGTTTTATCTGAAATATCTTTCTGTCTTTAAACCCATTGTTTAAAACAACTCATTGGAAATGAGAGAGGTGCTGGGAGTTGTAATTCAGTTCTATCCTGGGCAGACTGCCACTAAATCAGGGCTTCAGGAAACAGATCACCATCTGAAATGCCCACCTACCTTGCTTTGTATTGCGTATTTAATTAAAGCAACTGGCTGCCACAACAACGAATGCCATATAAATTAGCAAATTAATAATAAAGCTATTATGGACCCCAGAGGGGCTTTCAGTAGACAATCCAACACAACCTACATATGGTTGATATATTGAGTAATAGGAATTTTGAGGACTTTCCACATAAAATAACCAGATTTTATTTTTCATTATTTTTAATCCATAGTTGGTTCTTCCCAATTTCTGCATGTTTTGGTCCCAAGGCCATTTCATATCTTCGGTTGGGGATTTAAAAAGTGGAAAAAAAAATCTCCCTCTCCAACCATGCATGCCTAGAGCCTTTCTTAGATGTGCTTTTCAGGTCCTTCCTGCTGGCTAGGTTCAGAAGTCATACTATTTTGAGAAAGGTTATCTCTGCAGTGCTTTCAGCCTGATCACATGAAAATAATGCCAACAACCTTATGACAGATCTTGTTTTAGATTAAATTGTTGAAAACTGTTGCTTCGTGTTACTTTTCCAGCAAGTTTTAGCACGTTTTTTGTAATGTTTTTGCTAGGCGAAACAGGTAATTTTTTTGTTATTATGTCCTTGATCATCAGCTGCAATTTTTTTGTTTGTTTGTGTAGTGGGTTTACGTGGCAAGGTTTTGGTAGCAGGGAGCCATAGGGGTGGTTTCTGTGAGAAAGATCTAGAAGCTGCCCCATGTTTGGGAAGGGCCCCATTGTTTTCCAGATCCGAGCCAATAAGCGATGTTGTTTTGCGCCTCTGTGAGAGCATATTTAAGACAGGGAAAAAACGCTGCGCCACACAGCAGCCGGGAGAGTCAAGGGAGTGAGGAACAGCCTTGCACCAAGGTCAGTGTAGAAGGAGGGGGAGAGGTGCTCCAGGCGCCGGAGCAGAAGTCCCCTGCGGCCTGTGGTGAGGACCATGGTGAAGCAGGATGTCCCCCTGCAGCCCATGGAGTACCACGGTGGAGCAGGGTTCCACGCTGCAGCCCGTGGAGGAGACCACGGTGGAGCAGGTGGCCCTGCACCGACGGAGGCTGCCGCCTGTGGAAGACCCCTGCCGGAGCAGATTCCGGGCCGGACCTGTAGCCCGTGGAGAGGAGCCCACGCAGGAGCAGGTGACCTGGCAGGAGCTGCTGCCCGTAGGGGAGCCAGGTTGGAGCAGTTTTCTCCTGAGGGATGGACCCCGTGGTACAGACCCATATCTGGAGCAGTTCTGGAAGAGCTGCTGCCTGTGGGAAGCCCACGCCGGATCAGTTCATCAGGGACTGCATCCCGTGGGTGGGACCCCACAGCACAGGGGACAAGAGTGACCGAGAAGGAGCGGCAGAGAAGAAGTGCTGTAGACTGACCATAACCCCCATTCCCCGTTCCCCTGCGCCGCTCGGGGGGAGGAGGTGGAAGAGGGTGAATGGGGGGGGAAGGTGCTTTTGTTTTTTTTTTCCTTTGTTTTCTCACTTCTCTCGCTTGTTAGTTGTAGGCAATAAATCTTACTATCTCCTTATGCCGAGTCTGTTTTGCCCGTTACAATAATTATTGCGTGATTTTCTCGTCCTTATCTCAATCCTTGAGCCCTTTTCACATATTTTCTCCCCATTCCTCTTTGAGGAGGGGGAGTGAGAGAGCGGCTGTGGTGGAGCTCGGCTGCCCACTCGAGCGGAACCACGACAGTTTGTTTGTTTGTTTTCCAGAATATTTAGTACTATGATGTAACTTTTTTGGTCTTAGAAATGTGTAGGGCTACAGGTGTGATCATATCCTTTGGTTCATAAAGGTAGGTCAGTACTTTTTAAAATCTGCCTTCTTGATTACATTTGATATATAATTTGGTTTAAAACAGAAACTGTTTCGGAGTCATCTGTCAGACATGAGTTTATACTTATAAGGCAATTTCTGCGAAATTGAGTTTTGTATTCCAAGGGCATCTAAGAATAAATATTTGATTAATGGAATACCTGATCAACACAATGTCAAGGTTTTTCTTAGAGCTCATGAGATTTTAGTTTGGAAGAATTCTAAAATAGGAATAGATTGTTCTACATTTCCTCTAAATGAAGTGCAATTATTTTAAATGTTTATTTTGAAATCGAGCACTTTTTTTTTTTTTTTTTTTTAATGGCATGGAGCTGGGACAGGGGAAGGTCAGGCTGGATGTTAGGTAATGGTTCTGTACGCAGAGGGTGGTCGGGCAATGGGACAGGCTCCCAGGCCAGTGGTCCTGGCACCCAGCCCGACAGGGTTCAGGAAGTGTTCTGACAATGCTCTCAGACACGTTCTTATTTTTGGGTGGTCCCTTGGGGACCCAGGAGTTGCAATGAATGATCCTTGTGGGTCCCTTCCAACTCAAGATATTCTATGATCCTATGATTTAATTGTGACCATTAAGTGATTGTAATGAATTCAGTGATAAGTAGTGAAAGGCTAGATACTGCTCTTTATAGTCCACATGTATGTGAGAAAGGCACAAGGATCTTTAACATATATTTAATCAAGCATTTGCTAAAATTTGTAAAAGATTATTACCCAATATTACTTAATACAAAGTTAAAAGAGCAAATAACATCGTCAAAAGCAGTCCTAGTACAGAAAAGTCTTTCATTTTCTCCTTGTTACCACTCCTCCATTTTGCTTCTATCAGGAAGATCAGATTGTATGAATGTTACATTACATTCTTGTATACATTTTCTTTATTTAAAGTTGAACATGCAGAACATGGAATTAAAAAACAAAGCTGTCCTGCAGTCTTCTTACTCTGTTGCTTAGGAAAAGCTGGTAAAAATAAATAGAAATCAATACACTAATATTCTTGCATTCAACTGATAAGGAAGCAGAGCTCAGATTTGAGAATAACTTGCTTCCATTTCCCTTGTGTTTTAATTTGCTCAATCTGTGTGATCAAGGTGTGCCACTGGAGAACCAGGCCTCATAACTAAGTGGGGCCTCTGCAGGAATCCAGGAAAGAGACAAAAAGAATTGAAGAATGGGGATACTGTACAGACAGAAAATGAGTCTGAACAACTTGTCATGCTCTAGCTTTGTCATGCAAAGGGAATATAAGATAAGAAATGGTAAAATAGAATGCTTTTTCTTAGAGCATATGTGATGTAAACAATAGACTGAAGCACATAATTGTTTGGGGGAGTTTGGGGGTGCAGTCTTGCATGGCTACATGTATCTAGGCATCTGTATCCTAAAAACCTCTGTTCCTTGATTCTGTCATGGTATGCTAAAGGAGTTGATCCCTGTGGTTTTGAAAAATCAAAGTTGTTTAGGGTTTGATAAGTGAAAGCCATCTATTTAAATTGAAAGATATTGTGGATTGCAAATCAAAATAAAGTTCAGTCTTGAAGAAATGCATCTTCACATGGTTGCAGTCACACTTTACATTAATGGAGCTTTGCATTTCTCTGTATGAAATTGTCCTTGGCAAATTGTGATAGTCCAGTGTGAAGCTGACAAACGCATATATTGCTGTACTGCTGGAGTCCACCTTGAAAAAGTAAGATTGAAATTTTGAAATTGGGCCTGTGTCAGTGATAGAAAGCACTGTGAACACTTCCAACTTTTGCTGCTAGGAATATGTATTGTATTATTGTTTCCCTTATGGCTTCCTAGTGAACTAGATGGCAAGACACAATGCCACCTACTGTTTCTTTTTTAAACAGAAATTTTCTTTATCAATAGTATACATTCAGTCCTTCATCCCAAAGGAGAAAAAGCTATTATTTGGAACTCTGTGTGTCAACTGTACCTCCAGGCAGTAGTAAAAAGCTTCTCCTGTACTTCAAAATCCTGAACTTGTGAAGCATTTGCACAGCTGTGTGCCCTCATCAACCCAAAGAGTGATTTAATGATAAAGTAGTCATTTTGAGAGCCACTCAGATCTTATGTGCTGTGGAACAGAAAAGGCATGCTCCTGTTGCCAGATTGTTAACTAAAAGGCTTCCTTTCATTCAGCAGATGATAGACAGTTGACGTGGTCTGACCAAAGCTGCAGTGTACACATTACACAGAGCTATGCGAGTTTCTCAGAGCACTGAGATAAAGGTAGGAAGAAATGCATTTCGTGATACAGAAGGAGTGACTCCAGTGGAACATCAGAACCTCTTTAAATAGTTAGGGGGGTTCCTGAGCATGTTGTGGTTTGCTTGGTAGAGCATATTGAGTCTCTTAACTAAATAACTGTCTTCCCTTGAACCTGTATAAACTCCTCTTCCGAGCAGGGGTCGACAGCTAGGCAGTGTCCAGAGATCCCTTCCAAAAGCAGAGATGATATGACAATACCATTCAGCAAGCAGTCCCACAGGTCTAGCCTTCTGTACGAAGAACAACTTTCTTTTTTTAATGTTCAGCATTGCTCCGGATAGCTTCATTTCATGCCCCCTCATATGAATGTGATAAAGGAGAATGATGAGCTGATTCCAAGCCATCCTCTTTGTGCTTTTGTGGGCCATTCCCATATTTGCTCATGCCCCCTGCTGTCCAGGCAAATGATTCCTGGCTTTCCCAGTCCTTCTTCCTATGGAAGCCATCCCAGCTTCCCAGCTTCTGGTTATCCTTGTTGCTCTTTTCCAAGCCTTTTCAATTTCTGTTTTACCTTCACTGAAATAAAGAGACAAGTACACTATCCAAGGTATGGGCCAAACTGTGATTCACACAGTGGCATAGTGTTGTTTTCCTTCTGTTCCTGCCACAATAATGCCTGGCATTTTATTGATGCTGGGAGGAGAGGAAGCAGGGGTTTCTGTTTATGCTTAAGGTGATGGTATTTCTTATGTAGAGTGGTTAGATAAAGTCGGCATACTAGCAAGCTCTTATACTACTTCCATGTTTAATTATTTTACCGATAAATAATCATATATGTGCATGATTACATTGTACTTCTTTTTTTAATCAAAATCCTGTCTTTACTGTGAGACCAGTGAGAATAGGTGATTATGTTAATGACGATTTCTAACCATTTACTCCATTTTGTAATGAAAAGTGCATGTATAATACTTGTCAATGTAATAATATCAAAAGAAGTGGTATAATAAAAATACATATAATGAGTTGTATTTTTCTTACTTTTCTGTATATGTAGTTGTATTCCTTATATACACACTACGAGTTTATATATAAAAGAGAACAAGTACACCATAGTCTGTTACGTGCTAATAAAAGTTAGCTGTGGATTTAATAAACTGCATATGCTATCTGGTACTCTTAACATATCTCTACACTTTCAACTAGAAGCAAAACTGTAATCATAATTAAAATCTGTAAGTAATTTAAAAATAATTCGCCAAGTGAATTATAGTTCTGAATGATTTTAGGAATAGTTTTTAGAAATCTTGTTGAAAAGAAGATTTGGCATGCCTAACTTGCCTACTTTCTAATCAGTTTTGATGAATATATGCCTTGCTTATTCAGATTAAATCAAATTGATATGTTGCTCTTTTTTATGATATTGCAAGAAAGTTAAAGGAACATTTTATAGCTGTTAAGAAGCAACACATCCATTTTAGAACTGTTTCTGTTATACTAGCAATATTACCAGAAGGTCAAAATCACAGGATATAGAATGAGTATTTAAAATAAACAGATAATGTGTCTAGGGATCTTTAATGTGTGCAATGTGTCTGATGGAATAGCTGCTATACCTGTGTCCCCTAGAGCTCTAAAATGCAGAAAAGTCAGTGTTCTGTCACTCAAATGGACATTTATATTGATATTCAAGCATTATATCAAACCATTTGAAGCATCTACAGAGTCATTTTTCCAATTAAATTGGAAAAAAGAAATAGGAAAACTTGTAAATGCTAAATGCTAAGAGGCTGTAAAAGTGGAATATGAAGAAAGGCAAGGCATTAGGAAACATATCAGAAGTATGACTTCTGTCTTGGGGGATTCTTATTTGGAACAGATACATGTTTTGTCTTGTTGCATTTTACTAGTGATATTTAAAATGGTAGTACTTCATCTAGGTAAATTTGCCCAGACTCCCTACCCTTTAAAGTTTTAAGATTCATCAGTGTCCTGGTTTCAGGACAATCCAGGACATTTGTCATACCAGGACATAACAGGACAATCGGTAAAGTGTAATCTGCTAGAGGATTAGCAATGTCTGCAATAGTGCAGAAAATGGTGTGTGGAAATAAGGTAAACAATACTAATACGAGAAGCACAGACCGGTACCAGAATACAAATCCAGTACAAATCACCCAGCTGTCCAGCTTTGGAATAAAGCCATTTTAAAGCTTATATCTGATTGGATATTGCCAATTGTTATATTTTTGTTATTGTTGGTGGTGGTTTTGCCTTTTTTTTTTCTTAAGCAAACATTCTAAACATGCATTGCCTGAAAGATACAGGATATCCCTTCCCTATATGTATATTTCTATCAAGGTGTTTTCTGACTTTGTGAAACAGAAGCCATTACAAGGCAAACCCGCTTATAGAAGATGTAGTGACTGAACAGTTGGGAATGTGCCTGTAACATAACATTTCAGTTCTTTCTAGCCACACACAGAGAATATTTAATTCAACATTACCCAAAACATGCATGCCCAAATAAAATTCAACACCTGCAACAAGATTTAAAATGTCAAAATGCTTTAGTATGTAAAGTGCTGCTTATTCAGAATTCTATATAGAATACTAAAGTATGTTGCACAAGTGGTTCAAACACAAAACATCACCTTTGATGCTCTTTGCTGTTACTGTCTTCAAAAACTTATATTTGTGGCATTCTTCTTTTTTCTTTTTCTTTCTAAGATACATATTCTGAGTGCATATAAACAAATGGGACACATCATGTTAATAATTAGTTTGTACTATAGTAGTAATTGTTAACAAAAACAGCAGTAGATCTATCATAAAAATTATAAATTAAAAAAATTATATCTGTTTATATTCAGAAGTTATTTGATGGAGAAAAAATTTAGCTTGCTACTGTTTAAAATTCTTTATTTACTCTTCTGTAGAATGCCAACCTTCTTGCATTTTATGAACGTAAGAAATGTTATTACCTTGTATCTTGAGGACCAGTCCATAAGTTAAAAAAGAGGCTATGAAAACTGTTACCTCAGATAAGAAGATACAGTTTACAAGAATTCCCGAGTGTCTTCATGAATTAATAAATTAATGTCAATTTTTACAATGCAGAATGGTCTTTAGAAGTGTAAAAAAATCAAGAGAAACTATTATTTCTTATTTTAAAACAAATATAGAAGCAATAGTGCATGTTTCAACTTGTCCATATAAGAAGAGCTTTTTATGCACTTATCCATAAACATTTCGTTGCCTCAAGAATTTAAAGGGCAGTCTCTATAAAATCATTGTATGAAATAACAATTTTCAGAGGTTTTCTTCTTGTTATCTTTTTATATGAAAAAGTTATGGTGTAGCTTGTGGTTTCTTGGTTTTGTTATAATCTCCATGAAGACAGCGAGAAAACAAATTAGGTCTGAAAAAAGTAAGATTTAACTAACATTTTTACCTTTTTTTTTCTTTAGTACAAGTTCTTTCACTTTGTTATTCAGTTGTACAGATTATTACTTTTTAGAGAAGAGAAAGGGAAAGAGAAAAGGAAAGGGAGAGAAAAGGAAGGAGAAAGAAAAGGAAAAGGAAATCGAAATGGGAAAGGAAAAAGGAAAGGAGAACACTATTCAGGTAACTGTCATTTTGGAAACTAAGAACGATAAGTAAAACTTTTCTTCCATCCAAGTTCAGCATTGAAAATGGGCATTTCAGAGTTAATCTCCAATATTTGACAGGCACATGTGTGTGTCAGTATGCATGAACGTGGTTACTACCTTAGAGTTTGACTCTGTGTTTATAAATAAGCAACAGTTTAAAATAATCTATGATTTTTTTTGGACATGGAAAACACAAGGATCGGTTTAGTTCATCTAATTTGGCTGCTTTTTTACAAAGCACTGAGGCACTTCGGAAGTGTCTGAGAGCCTGTGTCATCAGGTCCTTCTGCCTGGCAGAGAAGGACCTGGGAGTACTGGTGGATAGTTGGCTGAATATGAGCCAGCAGTGTGCTCAGGTGGCTAAGAAGGCCAACAGCATCCTGGCTTGCATAAGAAGCAGTGTGGCCAGCAGGGCTAGGGAAGTGATCGTCCCCCTGTACTTGGCTCTGGTGAGGCCACACCTCGAGTACTGTGTTCAGTTTTGGGCCCCCTGCTACAAGAAGGACATTGAGGTGCTTGAAAGAGTCCAGAGAAGGGCGACCAAGCTGGTGAGGGGCCTGGAGAACAAGTCCTACGAGGAGCAGCTGAGGGAGCTGGGCTTGTTCAGCCTGGAGAAGAGGAGGCTCAGGGGTGACCTTATCGCTCTCTATAAGTACATTAAAGGAGGCTGTAGCAAGGTGGGGGTTGGTCTGTTCTCCCATGTGCCTGGTGACAGGATGAGGGGGAATGGGTAAAGTTGTGCCAGGGAGTTTTAGGTTAGATCTTAGGAAGAACTTCTTTACCAAAAGGGTTGTTAGGCATTAGAATGGTCTGCCCAGGGAAGTGGTGGAGTCACCATCCCTGGAGGTCTTCAAAAGATGTAGAGCTCAGTGATATAGTTTATCTTCAGAATGTATACGTGAATTTATATTGTCTGAAATAATAATGATTCTAAAATGGTCAAGATCCATGCTGCTGAGTGTAGAATGCAAACATACCATTAACTGCCTCTCCTGTGGCATTTAAGATAAATTTGTGGAAATCAAAAATAGTGCGTCTGTTCATAACAGGTTCTCAGACATGTTCTGCTGAGATCACCAAATAAGATTGGCATCTTTACCAAAGAAAAGTCCCCAGAAGTTACTGTCTCTGTTCTAATTTTAACTAGCGTTTAACATCTACTCATATTTAAAAGTGTATAAAAGGTGTTGAGTTCTATGTCCAAATCTGACATAAAATGTAATTCTACTTGAATTTCTCTAAAGTATCGTGAAATGCGCATATTAATGTAAATGAAATTAAATAATATCTCTGTACATGGTCTTACTTGAGGTGCTTCATTCTTTCCTGAAGGTTTCATAGTGAAACTCTCATTTTCAATTTTTAGGACATAACTAAAGGCCAGTGTTCTTTTCACAAAGTTTCCATGCATCTGCACTGGAGAAGTAGTACTTTTCTGTAGAAATTAATCTCAGTGGGGCAACTTTTCCCCTTCTAAAGTTACTGTCCTATAGTACCAGGTAATGGCTGCCGTGGTTCCCAGAACAGATTCTTCTTTTTCTCCATCTATGAAGGTAATCTTATTTTAGGAAGCACTAACGCTAGAAACAAGTCATCCAACCTTTGTAAAATATTCTTCCTCAGCTTTTGAGTGCTGTTGCAAAACTTTCTTGTGCACTGTCACTATCACTTCCAGTAGCTCTGTGTAATTTCAGTGCATAGTTCTTTGTACTAGTTATTGTGTGAAGGAATTTGGGGAGACAAAATGGAAGACAGAAAATGCCATTTAACATCAGACCTCAGCTTCATCTTGTTCTCTATTATACTGTAACCAGACTTCGGAGGAATGCCTGAAGGACTCAGTAGATAAACAAGATTTCTTTTTCCCAACTCTTCCTCTACCACTACAAACAGATCTCAGTTTAATGGGTCACTGGAAGTGCCCTGAAGCATAAGGTTAAGATCCTTCTCAAAGATTATTTTCAAACATTTTTACATTAAATATGGATATTTCTTAATCCCACAAAATATATAAGCCCTTCCAAACTTTCATTTATGTTTATCATTAAAAATGGCTCATGAGTCATAAAACTGATATGCAAAAATGTTGTGTATGTCATGTATACATGCTGTATATTTCTCCCGTCTTAAACTTCTTCCAGAACCGTTTTGCCAAAACAAGTATTTGTCATTCTGAATAGGTATTCCCTGAGATGCTGCTTCCTGCAAGGTTGTTGATGTTCTGGCTTCTTTCATGAACTTCAAATATGTACTTCAAACACTATATACTTTATTTCTCACTAAGTAGTCTTAGGATTTTTCTGATTTTTCATCAACTAATTTCCTTGTGATACTCTTGCTGTAGGAAATATAACTCTTGTTTGGTCTTAATAATAAACAGGAACAGAGACATTTCTAAAAAGTGATGTGTCCACCTTTGCCTTCCAAGTAACTGTAGAATAGTACCAGAAGTTAGTTAGTTTTAATGAAAATAGGGAACAGAAGACATAATTTGTCATTCGCAGCTCTTCACTGGAATGAATATATTCTTCTTGCATACTGAATATTCAACTGATTGAAAAGGGCCAATAAAAACTAAAAAATAAAATAAAATAAAATAAAATAAAATAAAATAAAATAAAATAAAATAAAATAAAATAAAAAACATCAGTCTCTCACTCTAAAGTTTGGCTGTTTTGCTGTTTTCAACTTACTCCACTTCTGAGAATTCCTTGTTTATGTTTGGTAAATGCTCTCTGGCATTTACTGGAAGAGTATAGTCTTGAGTACATATGGTTTCTTTTTTTGTCAGCAAGCAGGTGTCTCCTTTTATGTTCCTTCCAGCTATTTAGTGATGTTTGATACAAGGTTTAGAAAAGGTTAAAGGCTTTTTTTATAGCACAATGTCATAAAGTTGAGGCAAGTTTTCATCCCACTTCTAAATTTATGCTGGTTAGAACTTTAATTGGTTTTACACTTTTTTTTTTTTTTTTGTAATCTCTCAACAGTTTTCAATATCTGCAGCTGTCTAGGTTCAGAAATTAAGATGGGACTCAAGGTACTACATTGGCAATGCAAACACTGAAGTCATCTTAGTAAAATTTTTAAAAAGCAGGATGCTGTGAAGCTTGTGCAATGCCTTAATTGTATCATTTGCAAGTATCTCCTCTAGAGGGGTGGCATGCACTGAAAAAAAATGAGAAGAATCTGTTTTGTAATTCCAGTTCTTGCCAGGTTTAGGAACCAAGTTAGTTTTAACTGAAAAAATACATTTATAGATTACTGATGTGCACTCACAGGAGTTCACATGCTTGTTCCCTGAAGCTCTTTCCAATGGGAAGTCTACCAGATAGGGTATATGAGGATCTGTTTGGACTTCCTTGGTGCAAACTGGCTGAATGATAAAACAGAAATCAGTAGGGGGAAAAAAGTAGGTGGTAGAAATTCAGATTTTTACAGAGGGCAAAATAATGAATAAGTGCTTTTCTGTTTTTCTTGTTCCAAAGAAGGAGGAACATAATTGTTCATAATTATAATGAATAGAGTCTATTAAAAAGTTGTTATTTGAAAACATTTGTCAAAATGCCATCATAAAAATTCTTATTTTTTTCCTTCTTCAAAGGAAAATGTGTATTACCTAGTAGTAAGTAAGGATTTATTTGTTTACTGAATCACTGTATCAATAGGTTTGTTATATCAATAAATATATGTATGCATATAATATATATTAAATAACCCCATATACATTTGAGCTAATATTTCACAGAATCACAGAATGGTTGAGGGTGGAAGGGACCTCTGCAGGAGAGGGGAGAGAAAACATGAGGAAAAAAGGTTCATGGGTTGAAATAAGTAACTGGTAACATTTGTTACCAGTTACTATCACAGACAAACCAGACTCCGTAAAAGGAAGATTAGTGTAATTTAGTACCCACTGATAGTAGACAAAAGCAGTGAGAACTAAAAGCAAGTCAAAAACACCTTCCTTCCACCCACCCTCTCCTACCTCTTCCCCAAAGCAGCACAAGGGAATGGGGAATGGGGACTGCGGTCAGTCCCTGATGCTTTGTCACTCTCTGCCCCTGCTCCCCGTGGGGTCCCTCCCACGGGATGCCATCCTTTCCAAACTGAGCCTGCGGGGGCCGTCCACAGGCAGCAGCTCTTCAAGAACTGTTCCCACATGGCTCTGTACCACGGGATCCATCTGTCAGGATAGCTAAACTATGGATCAAAGCTTTTTTTCTTTCTTCCTGCTGTGAATACTACAATTAAGGAGACTGGCTAGAGAGAAAGACTGGAGAGGAGAAGAAAAATATTGGAGAAAGAGAAAGACATGGATGAAAATATTGGCACAGAAGTGGTTACATTTGAACCACTTTGTGTTCACTGTGTACTTTAAATAACTTTTTTGGCAAAAGATGATTTAGTAATAATTAAACTTACTTTGGTATGAATGATAAAGATACGAATAAGCATCTCAAGACATTACAAAACAGTAGCCTGGCCATAGTCCTTTCTTGACCCCTTTCACAACGAATAACATTCACTGTATCTATAAAGTTTACTAATTTTAGTTTTACAGGAATGGGAGAACTCATTCCAGTAGGAACAAGCATCACTGTCCCCATCACATCTCTGTTTCCACAGAGAAAAGAATTGCTTCAAAACAGAGCAGCTAGACAGCATAGCTGGAAATACTCGTTGGTACCATCTTACTTGGCACCAACCACAATAAACCACATCTACCATCAACTTGTCAGCCACTCAGAAAACAACAGAATATCATGGGTTAAGTAAAAGTTACAAAGATGGGAGTCTTTTCCTCTGCAGTCCGAGTTTTCTCCAAAGGCTCTATTAGACTGGTAATAAAGGTCTGCTCTTAAAGGTCTTGTGAAATAAGGAGGGAAAATAATAACAGAATCATAAAAAATTTGGCTTGAAGCAACCTTTTGCTTAAAATTGGACTATTGCCAGTGCAACCTTTTGCTTAAAGTTGGATTATTTTCAGTGTTGGATCAGGTCATGGCTTTGTGTAGCCGGATCTGGCAAGTTTTCAAAGACGGGAACTCCACCGTCTCTTTGAAGATGTTTTTCTAATATACAGCTTGAACCTTCCCACTCACAGTCTGTGGCTTTTGGCCCTTCTTGTATTTTCTTCCATAACTCAAAAAGAATTTTTCTCCATCATTGTTGTACCACTCATTGCATGCTGTTATTAGATCACTCGCTCTTGGCCTCCTCTTCACAAGATTAAACAAGATAGTTCCTTCAGCGTCTCCATGTAGATCATGCCACCTGTATGCATGAGCATTTCAATATTCTGTACAAGACTCTGTTGTGTTACTTAACTGCAGGGGGCCAGGGGAGTGTGTGTGTGGGCAAATCTAGACACAGTATTCCAGCTGCATCTACACCATGGCCAAGAGAAAAGGTTGGTAATTCCCCTTCATCTACTGACCCCGTTACTCCTGAGTAAAAGCCAGTGTACAGATTGCCTTGTCTTCACTGAGAAAGTATTGTATTCTGAAATACTGAAAGTATTGTAGTCTAGTATAGCCCTCAGGTTGTATTTATCAGCAGGACTGCTACTCACTTGGCTCTACGTTATACCATGGGCTCACTCTGACTCAGCAACCAGGCGTCGCAGTCCTTCTTACATGAGCTTCATGGTTACTCCTCTGTGAGGCAGCTAGTCCAGCTAATTTTTAGCTCATCTCCATTTAGTCATCTTGCTCAGATATTCTCAGTTTGCAAATGAGAACGCTGTGGGAACAGTGTTAGAAGTCTTGCTACAGTCAACAAATATTGTATGTGGATCAGTAAGAGGGATTTGGTAATAGCATCCCACCACCTTGGTGCATGTGATAGTTGATTATCATTGCTGTAATTTTTTCATAATCAAATTGAGATGAACTGAATGTAATGTTTTAGAGGCCCCCAATTTATTATATTCCCTTCATCAAAGCTGTGGTTTAATTAGAGGTGTGTGAATAGAATACAATATGCCAAGTGTAAATACATCACTGTTTGCTGCTGCTAAGTCTTCTCTTTTTCCTATTTGTTTGATGCACAGTACTGAAAGAAGAGAGCTAAAAGTCAGTGCTTCCTGTTTTTGAGGGCCTTTGGGGTATGAAGTTGTGTGTATGACTGACTGGCATACAACAATAGCCGGCTTTGGGAATAGAAGAACGTAGGATCTAAATACTTTTCTATGCTGCGTTCTCAGAAATGGAAGTTGTACTGAAGATGACAATATCCAGTTAAATCAGTTGTTCTGAGTACAGTCATGATGACAGTTAATTTTTTTTTTTTTGTTTCATAGCTGTGGATACTTTCTGAGAATCAATGACAGAATTTGTGATGATTATACCTTTTTTCACTTTGAGAGAAAAGCTGTGTTTCTATCCAAAAAAAAAAAAGTCAACGTTAATGGCATAGACAGGCTTCTTGGTTGCCTGATTGTGGCAGGTGTGCAAAATTAGAAACAAAAGTAAAAGAAAGACATACCCAGACCACTAATAAGATAAGTGAGTTAAGGGATGCTTACCAGTATGAGTCCTTTCAGAGGCCTGAAGCAGCACGTGTGGTGCATATTGCTAGGATTATTTGGAAATTGAGAGCAAAGCTGAATGCATGGCCTGCTTTCAAATGAGAATGAATGCTGCTCAGCGTGATGTTTTCTTTATACTCAAAGCTAACTGCTTCAAAACAATAAAGAAAATCCTCTCCAAGCCACATCTATCCTTCAAATAGAAGGGCAACAATAGCTGGCAGTGAATGGAAGAATCCTGTGTACTCTTTTGGCATATGATTTCAAACATTTCCTTTGCTCACAATTCATACAGTAAAATTCTATTCCAGGATGAAAACTTATATCAGGTATATTATGTATGTTATATCTTTATACACACCCATATATATATATATGAATATATATACAGTTACGTTGTGAAAGAAAAATTTATCTGGAGAAATTAAAAAGGAAAAGGCAGATTTCCAGTACTAAATATGCCACACGCTGAATTTAAGTTACATATTTTTAGTTATTCTATTAAGCTCTATGACTGTAAATAAAATAATAATAAAAAGTATGCTTTTACCTGGAAAAAAATATATATTTACTGACCCAAATAAGTAGTGACTTCGGTACATTGCTATAAATATTTGGGCACCAATTTTGAGACATAAAAGGGCTTGATATTAATACTATTTTTGATTCAAGGTTCTTGAATTTCACTCTTGAAAATGTAAGCATTGAAAATGTTAAATTAAAAAATAACTGCAAAGCCTGAGGACAATACAAGTGTCAATGCTTCTTGAATGGTCCAGCTGATAGTGTGATGTGTATATGGTATGAGAGGATTAACTATCAAATATTTAACATGCACTATTCAGATGCATAACATCTGTGCAAGCAATATTTGTTTTTTAAATGATACCCCCATTTTTAAAGTCGGTAAATTTCTGTTGTAATTACGATCTTTGTTTACAGTTCAGATATTTTTTTCCCTCAAACGAAATGTATCTAAGTAATTCTTGCAGAAGTTTCCATTAGTTTGATTGTGTACCTTCCAAGCAATATGCTAAGTAACCAAGGAACAGAAAATAGCACCAATCAAGAGGACAGAGCCTCTTCAATGTACTTTTTGAAAGCTTACAAGCAGGGATCAATCCTATTATTGCAAAAGGTATCAAAGTGAATTTCAGCCAAGATAAGCATTACTGAGTACTGGGTGCTCAGTAATGCTTATCTCAGAAAGCATTTAGCATTTCTGTGGTTAGACCCATTCTGCACTCATGACCTTCACAGTTCTCTCATGTATTACCTTACCATTTACTACTTACACATTTCATTAACTTATGTTCTTTACTCACTGAATTTTCTAGAGGCAGCTCTTAGAAGTTATTAAGCATAGGCCACATTTCTGAACCTTATACCTGTTGAGTCACAGCATAATCTGGAAGTGAGAGCACAAAAATCAATAAGACTGGGAGGTACAATATGCTGTTCAGTTTAAAATGTAGCAGGATCAGTCTTCTGAGGCTTACGTGGTAAATGTAGACAAATTGAAGCTTGCTACTAATCTAAATGCATTAAAAAGTAAGAAAATGCTTAAGGAAATACATCTCACAACCATGACTTTGCAAGTTAGCACAAACAGAAGTATATAGGAATGGTGCTAGAATGCCACCATCATGCCATTATAAAAACAGCTGACCTATCAACTACAGAAGTTTGCTTCATGTCGGGCCTGGATCTGGGCTATTTGGGAGGGACTTCCCTCCAGCCTTGGCTGGAGTGACCATGAAATGGTGAAAATCAAGATCCTTATGGCAGCAAGGAGGGTGCAGACAAAGGTTGAGACAATGTTGGACTTCAGGAGAGTAGCCTTTGGCCTTCTTAAGGATCTGGTTGGAAGAATCCCATGGAATAAGGTCCTGGAGGGAAGATGGGCCCAAGAAATATGTCTAATGTTCAAGGATCACCTCCTCCAAGCTCAAGAGCAGTGCATCCATACAAAGAGTAAGTCAGGCAAAAACACCAGGAGGCCTGCATGGATGAACAAGGAGCTCCTGGACAAACTCGGGCAGAAAAAGGGGGCCTACAGAGGATGAAAGTAAAGACAGGTAACCTGGAAGAGAATCAGAGACCTTGTCCAAGAGTCCAGGGATGAAGATAGGAAATCTAAAGCCAAAATGGAATTGAATCTGGCCAGGGATAGGCAAGATACGGCAAGGGTAATTAGAAGGGTTTCTGCAAGTAAACTTCTGCAAGTAATGACAAAAGAAAAGCTAGGGAAAATGTGGACACATTGCTGAATGAGACAGGGGACCTGATGACACTGAACATGCAAAAGGCTGAGGTAATGGATGCCTTCCTATAGTGGGTTTACGTGGCAAGGTTTTGGTAGCAGCGGGCCATAGAGGTGGCTTCTGTGAGAAAAATCTAGAAGTTGCCCCATGTTAGGTAAGGGTCCTGCTGCTGACCAGAGCTGAGCCAATAAACAATGTTGTTTGTGCCTCTGTGAGAGCAGATTTAAGAAAGGAAAAAAAAAAAAACCTGTGGCCTCACAGCAGCTGGGAGAGTGAGAGGAGTGAGAAACAGCCTCGTAGGTGCCAAGGTCCCCTCTGGTCAGGGACTGGTTAAGCAAAATGATTTTGAAATTTTCATTAAATGGTACAAGAAGTAAAGGTAAACTTTGTAAAGAAGCTTTTTCATTTTAGCTCCCTATGCAACACAGCATAGAAAGTTCAGTAATGTTTCAGTCAAATCCTTGTATCTTTGTTTTAGCTATAGGGCCTGACATTGTGCTCTTTAGAAAACCAGCCAGTTTCACCTGAACATCTGTATATACAGTATGAAAGAGTCATCTCTCCGTGTATGTTCTTACATATATATATGTGTGTGTAATACAGTTATCACAGAAATCAACGTTGCCATTTAAACTTGCCAGTTTTTGTAATTAGAAATTACTGACCTTTCTTTCAGAAGTTGATCTAACACACTTATTTGCTGTAGCCTTTGAAATTGAGCAAGATCAACTTTTTTTTTTTTTTTTTTTGTCTTTTCTTGTCTTTCTTTCCTTTTGATGTCTTTTCTTGTCTTATGAAATCCCACGGTGTTATAGCTGAATTTCAGTCTGTGAGACTGCAGCAAGTTTGCTCGTACAATGATACCAATAAACCCTTCTACTAGAGAAATATCTACCAGCAAAAGAAACTCTTTCTCCACCATAATGAAACTGCCTTCTTGGATGGCATAACCCATAGCACTACCAGGAATCGTTTTCTTGTATAAATCATGTCTGCCCAGAGGTTTTTGTTCTCAGAGTTGTGTTGGACGGGAATATGATTTTTTTCCCCATGTTCGCCGCACCTATGCTAGCAAAACATTAAAAGTTCAGCCCCAGCCATTTTGCTTTTCTCCTCAGGAAGAAAGTCGGCAGCCTGACAAAATCATAACTGAACATTTTTAGGAGCTAAGCTCACGCTGCTGCCAAAGCAACACCTGCAGCAGCAGCGTGCGCTGCGTTTGGAGTGCCTGGGAGTTGCCAGAGCAGTTTTACTCGCTGGGGGAGTAGATGCCTTTCTCTTAGCATCTCAGTCTGCAGACCTGGCACAGGCCATGCAAGGGTTTCTTCAGAAGAGAGAGGAGTCTGCAACAGACTGCACAGTCACTTGGATGTAGTTTTAGTCATTCACCTCTGATTAGAAATAAACTTTCTCCAGATGCTGCCTCTTGTGGCTAGTATCTAACTAAAAGTGCAGAAATATATGCAGGTAATTTGGAAAGCTGAAGATTCAAGCCACACACTTGTATGTAACGTTGATATACATATCAACATATGTGTATATTTATGTATATATTTGTGTGACTGTATCTTTTTACCTGTTGAACTACATTCTCAGAAAACGTACACAAAATCTGCTGAATGGCCGTTGTATAGATTACAAAGTCAAGAGGTTGAAGTATTGAATATGTTGAGTCCATTGTGCAAGTATTGTATAAGACAATCTTTTTGTAGCCGCATAATATTTTTAATAGTGCTTCATCTGCATGGTAAATATTTCAGATACACATAAAGGCAGACTATGACTTAACTTTTTCATTGAAAGTTTCTCTTGTACATATTTTTTTCTGGCTAAGAAATGAAGCAATTGTATTTTTTTGGGGTGGTGGTTTTTGTTTGGTTGTTTGGTTGTGTGTTTTAGAATGAGAATGATTTTAGAATGAGTTTAGAATGATTTCCTTTACGAAGATATTACCTTCTCTATTGGTGGCATGATTCTCTACCCTTCTCAGGTGATTTCATACAGCCAGAAGAATTTCTGGCCGTTAGACATGAGAAGAAATTCATAGGTGTGGTAGACATGTGAATGACAGCGTGAAGTACAAATTGTATGATTGCATTAGACATGTGGCTGGCAGGATTTCAACAGATGGAATTAAATTATTAGCATAAGGAAATGGTTGATTTTAATTACACAAGGTGGTGCAAAGCAGAAGTCCTGCGGTGTGATTAGTCCTTTATGTTTATTCGCTCACATTTAAGTAGTTCCCTTCAGCGTGAAGTAGCCAGCAGTGCAGTAAGAATGTTCCCGCTAGCATACACATTTGCTACTATCACTTTGACATCTTCTATGAAAAAGATCATTACTTACAACAGTATTTGACTCTCCCCCACACACCCTCTCCCCAAGGAAAGGGAAGTAATAATAAAAGAAAGAACCCAAATACGGAAATGTTGTGAAAAACTTGACCCAGCCACTTTCTACATTTTCTTAAAATTATGTGATCAATTTTATTAAAATTGTAAGATGATTTGTAATATCTTTGTGAATTCATCTGAAATTTTTCCAACTGCATTTTTACCTTCTCACAAGTTACCTTCACTCTTAAGGATTCCATGGTACAAGCTGAGTTCTTTGGTACCCCAGTCTTTATGATACCACTATCCAATGTTACTTCAAGGATTCAGAGCAGCACTTCAGTCGTTCTACTGTTCAGTTTGCGTGGTGATCAAGTAAACCTGTAGCCACAAAAACATATTGCTTTGGTATCCAGCAATCACAGTGGAAGACAGAAGGGCACCAGAATTGTGAATCACAGTTTTGAGCAGGGTAACTATCTGATGGTTCTTACAACTTGTTGATGCTAGCCTGTATCCTGAACCTAGCTTCTGGTTTGGGAATCCATTAAATGGATTGGTGCCCAACAAAAGGTTTGCTACTAATTGGTTAAAACATTATTTTCTCTGCAAATTAGGTATATAACAAAACGTAAATAATAATAAATTGTGATAATTTAGTTGCATTTGAAAATTAATTATCTATATGATATTTCCAAGTTCACATCTGAAAGCTCTTCTGCATTATATGGAACTTCTGGGTGCTTGGTGTGCAGTGGGCTGTATGTATAGGAGTGATTTTCACAGCCTTTGCATCTCTAATTTAAGTCAGACAAATAGTTCATTTGCTGTCTCTGCTTTGGATTTTCAGCACAGGTGTGGATTCCAAACCCTTACTTTTTGAAAAACAGCCTCAAATATACAAACATCTGCAAGCATTAAAATCTTCATTTCCCATATTTCAGCATTACTTTGGAATGTCACAATAGTAGTTTAAGCCTCCTTTCTATTTTCTCTTGCCAATTTCTCCCAACAATTTATAATTTTCAGGTCTAATTGAAATACACAGTAGCATCACTTCCAGTGTTGAGGCCACCTTATTAGATACCTTTGGAATATCTGTCTCTCAGGGTTGTTCACTATATACAATTTTTCAGTGCATGAACTGCTAGCTGCCCATCTGAGTACCTTTCCTAACCCTTCACAGAACTATGTTCCACTCCATTATTAAATCTATTCCAAAGCAATGTGTGTAGATGTGGTGGAGAGTGGGGGCTGGGTTGCCAGTGTTTGCCTTGTGAATTTTTGTGGTGAGAATAACAACTGCTAGAGTCTGCGTAACATTTAAATGTGTGTTTAGAATGGTTTGTTAACAATTTTAAATAAGTAGCTGAAGAAAGAAAATTATGTAGAAAAATAAACATCGGAGTTTAATGTTGGAAGCATCTTTCCTACACAGTTTTGAGCTTAAGAGTTGTGAGTTGCAACACTGAATATAAACTTTCTCTTTTGTGCTTTCTTCCTGTAGCTAGCTCCTTACTGTTTTTCTCTTAGCACACGTACGTAATAATTGCCATAGGTGTCACGCCCTACACTTTTAGGCTTAGCTAGAAATAGAGTCTTCAGTTTATTTGCTGAAGTCCAGAACTGAGAGATTTCAAATCACAGTATATTCTTTATATGTTAGCATTGAATATTTAAGCTTAAAACTTGCCACATAGGACTATACGAAACTTTTCCATTTAGGAGAGAAAATGCTTCACTAGACACACAAACTAATTCTTTAGAAATGTGCCATTTTTATGGTTCCAATGTTTCTTTTTTCTCAGTTTAATTTCTCTTTTTCATGTTTGATTTGTTTCTTTAGCAAAAAGGTTCACCTCTTCTACTGTGTGAATTCTTGTGTGCTAATGCTATTTCCCACTGACTGACATGCCTCAGTGTCCTCCAAGATTATTTAATATATTGTAAGATTATTTCCAGATCATTGTATTCTTGATAATACAAGATGCTAGGATCAGATGTACTAAATCCTGAATGAAGCAATATAGCCTGGTCATTTCATATTTGAAATATCATAAAAAATACAACCAAAAGACACTTCTCTTCTAAAAAAATGGGGGAAAATGGTAATGGTAAAGGCTGTAGAAACTGTAATCGGCAGCAGGCAAATGTGTAATCATAGAACTAGCTAATACTATACTGCCTGTGAAATCTGATGAGTGAAAGATTCAGTGATCTGACCAGCTAGATTTATATGTGATATCTGACTGATTCTGACGGGCTTCAGCTTACCCATTAGCAAATAAATAAATGAAAATGATGTGCTGGGTGGAAATGACTAAAGGCTAATGGGCTCATTTTCAAGGGTAACGTTTTTTGCTATTTATTTTATGTATCTGTATGTCTTAGTAAAAAACGATAAAGCAGTGCACTGTAATTTCACTAATAATTCATGTAGAAGAATATGTTTGTGGTTGTTTGTTTTTTTTTTTCTTTTTTTTTTTTTTTTTCTCAATTGTCTGTACAACCTGCAGTGAAGTTTTAAATCTGACTGTATATAGCTTCTGTTACTGCAGTTCTGACTTACCAGAGTATTGATTCCTAGCTCTGAAAAGTCATCTGGGACTAGGCAGTAACTAGCTTTCCTCAGTTGGCATGTACAAAATTTAAAGCTGATAATCATATGGGTGCAACATGGGAAGCCAGGGCTGTTGGAAATTGGTGCCTAACATAAATTTGGGGGAAAGGCCTTTCCAGTTACTTTAAAAAACTGATTCAAATGGTAAAGTTCCACCAATCTGCTACCTGCAATCAAATGGAAGTGACAAGCTCTTAATTTAAATTGTCTTCTGGTTCTATCTTTACATTCCCAGTCTCATGAGACTAACCTCTAAACTTAGGTATTTAAATTTATATAGTGTATTTTTCTGTAATATTCTATATCATATACTGTAGTATTTCCATTCCTCTCTGTTTTTCATCATATCTGATTCAAATGTTATTAATCTCTAAAAACAATTCCATGGGTCACCTCTGCCTCATTGTTACGTGGCAGCTGGGATATGAATATAATGCTAAAAGACTTAATGCCTTTATTATTTTATACAATAATAATTTTAGAGTTTATGATTTTAAACATCTTTATAAACATTTCGACAATTCAAATAATTAATTAGGAAGAAAACTGACTATGCTTATGAGTCAAAGGCAGTTAATATTTATGCAAGGTGTTACAGGACCAGTGTGTTAAGCTTTGAAGGACTATCATACTAGAGATTTAAGTTGCTAACTTGGTGCACATTATGTAGTGACCTACTGTAAACAAAAACACCTAACTTAAGTACACATTTCTTGAAATCTTTGAGTATTCTGCGAAGAGATACACCACCTGTACCTTTGCGTCATGCTTGAAAGAGAAGCACTTCATAGTGCTCAGTTTGTAAGTAACTTAAATGCAACTACGAGTTTAGTGCCTAACAATTCCTATTAGTTTGTAATCATAAAATGGTCAAGTGAACAGTCATTCTCTGAGCACTGTTATCACATACCCTTATGATACATGAAATGCCTTTAGCACAACTCATACATTTTTATGGAGAGCAAATGAGAGTTGTGTTCCTATGTCCGCCCCTAATGGAAAGTTGCAGTCTCAAATGTCAACATAAATCTTTCTGAGAGCTGTATACAGCATTCAGAAAGTCAGTAACAGCTGTTTCTGTCTTCTTCTGAGAAGGTTACACATTCTGTTGCCTCTGTGTTGTTGTACTACTGATGCCAGCAGTTATTTTTTTTAATAGATATATATATGCACACCATTTTTTTTTTTAATTTTATTTTAAAAGCTTCCTTGAACTCTTCTGATCCATTTTGTCCTTTTTGCCAGGAGAAATGCCAAATCCACTGATGTGATCATTTTTCATCATGCATGCCCTTAGCAGATGTTCACAACGAGATACCTGTAGCTCTGCTGACAAGACCAGATAGAGGTTGGCAGAAATATGAAGGGAATGATCATCATTATTGACAATTTCTTTTGAGTCTCAGCAGATAACCTAGAATGCATTCTGTTAAATAGAATCCCATTAAACTTAAGCAGTAGTACAAACATATACATTTAGGAAGTATGTTACAGTTTCTTTTCTCTTAATTTGCTAATGAAAGAAAAAAAGAATGCAGATACAAGTATATTTAGTTACAGCAAATAATGGAATTTAATAAATTTGGGAATACGTATGAATTTATAAAAGATAAAACTAAAATAATAGAAAAAAAATGCTATGACTCCACTGGTAGGAAATATATATGTAACAGTAATGGAAACACTTTATAAAAGCATCAATGTATGGGTGAGACTCCAAATTAACAGGACTACTGGTATGTCCCATGACACAACAACATTTTCAGCTGATGATCATGTTCCAAAGTTTTGGGATGAATATTTCCATGCTAAGTTATCTATTTAAAGCTAAATTCCACCAAAATAAATATTATAACCAAGTCAAGAAAATGTACATTGATTTTCTTTTCTTTAAAAAGCTCACTGGGCAACCTATATATTGAAGCAACAAACTCTGAAATTTGGCATCAGAGATTTGAAGCAGCTCTTTATGAATTTTTCTTTGTTCATTTTTTAAAAATTCGTATAAATATAATCAAGACTCAAAGAAAGTTGATTTAGTCTGCTTATTAAATAAAGTCTTATAAATTCCATATCCAGAAATGTTATATCCAGCTTTATCTGAGCAGATACTCAGATACTTCGTGGATCAGTAAGCATCCTTCTTCTAAAACAAGTTTATTCTACTGTAAGTTGAGGTTTCTATACTGCTGCAGACAGTGGTGGAGCCAAACACTTTTGAACAAGGGTAAATTCCTTATTTGAAGTTTAAATACATAAGAATGCTTTAAAATATCTTAAAAATTGTCAAACGTAAGAAGATAGAAGCCACAGAGAATGTTAAGGCATATGAATACATTGTTAAACAAGAAACACAGAAATTCTATGCATCTTGGTATTACCAGAAGAAAAAAAGAAAACAAAATAGCGCATTTAAAGCTAGACTATGAAAGGAAGTGTTGGTTCTTCACATGCATTTCTTTGAACCCTACACAGGTTAAGAATGGGGTTTTAATGTATTAAAGGACATTCAAGTGAAGATTTTACCATTTCTTAATGAGATCTTGTTGAATATTTTGGCTTGTTTACTTCAAAATACTACTGTTAAGTAGAAGTAATCCTGAAAATTTCAGCCATCATCCAGATCCAATCTACATCAACCATGTTTTTTATGTGTCAAGGTTATATATATCTTTCTGTGCTCTATTCTTTATGTACAACTTTTAACACTTCTAACTATCTGAAAACACAATTTATAATTTAAGTCTATTTGATATTTTGGGAAAGAGAGATCTTCAGAGGAAACACTGTGATTAAAAATCTTGAGCGACTTCTTGAGTAATGTTGTAAATTAAAACTGTGATAGCAACCGAGCTTGCAGTGAGGTTCGTCTTTCATTTACTTGTGGCTAAATTGCAACCTTTGACATTTGAAATATAAGTTGACTCTAAGGGTGATTTTTAAAACTGGGTTGTCTATTAAAATAGGTATGGTGTGTACATATCTCCTCATACCACCTATTTAGAAGTATAATACTGATTTTTCAAACCACAAGCTGCTGTATTATATGATCATCGGTAGCATACAAGTACATGGTTTCTTTCCTTTTTTTTCCCCTTTCATTTCTTCAAGCACTTCTGTTCACCCCCATTCCTTTATTGTCTTGAAATGTAAAATATTAAAGAAGTGCCAGTATAACATGCACTGTTATCTTTGCCTTGCTATGCTGTCAGGATTCTGATTTGCAAATTATCAGATACATCTTCTTTCTCATCAAAATGTCTTTGACTTTGTTATGTACTGCACAACCATCTGTCACACTGACAGTATTAATATGTGCTGTTTTTATTAGATAGTCTCCATTGCTTAAAGTGAGTGATTTTTCTGCTTAAGGTAAATTTTTGTAGCAGGACTGGAGTGCTGTGAAGTGTAGAGATGTGTGCTTTTTTTGTCTTATTATATTTTTCTTGTTGTTGCTGGTTGTTTACAACTCACATGACAGACATTTTAGCTTCACTCTGAACTAATGGCCTTTTTTACTTGGGAACATCCATTACAGAAGCTGGAGTTGTACTACACTGCAATGAGCCAGGCCAGCCTACAGCAAAGCTCATTGAGGAATTTGTTTTCCCCTTGCTGTAATATTTTGTGACTTGAGTTATCCCTGCAGAAATGGTACATATTGCCTCAAGTACTACAGCATAATCCTGCTTTTATACAAATCGCTACCTACTTTTCCACTCACTTAAGAGCTGCATAGCCAAGCCTTACATTGAAATGTGAGTAGAAGAAGTTTCCTGTTTTACAGTCTGATCTTCAGGTATAAATATATATTTGTATAGTGTAAGAAGTTTATAGTAAGACAATCTCTACAATTGGGATTATTTTATCTACATAAATTGATCAGTTGTTCAGTGCTAAGTTATCCTTTCAGTTGCTGTGGTCCTTGCCTGATACTATTTTTTAATTTTACACACACAACTCAGATTTTTTTTTGGGAAAGAGTATAAAATTAAAAACCCTTATTTTACCTTTATGAAATAGATTGTTCATAACTGCTACATCTTTTGGAGATATATCTCATTCTTGAAGCTTAATTATTTAAAAATATTCTTCCACTTACCCATAACATCTCAGTGACTGGTTCTCTCTGTAGGTATGTAACAGCTATTATCAACTCATTATTCATTCAGGTCATTTTCCTAAATTAGTCTCTGGTGAGTTTAAGGCCAGATTTTAGGCCTAGTGGCAGGTGTAATAGTCATTCTCTCAGTTTACTCCTTCTGAGGCAGGTCTTGCATTAAGCCTCATGGAAATTGCTTTAACTGTATGGTATTTCCTTAAAAAAATGCATCTATGCAGCAATCTATCTGGATATTAATTTTAAATTATTTAACAGCAATACAGTTTTAATTACAGAGGATCTCTATTTCCCTATATCTCCTCACCCTAACTGAAACAAAATGAACCAATAGTGGAGGCAAAAACAAAGAAAGAAGCAATTCTACAAGGTAAATACAGGGCACAAAGCTTCCAAGAGAGAATCCATTTTTGGCACAAGTCTTTTAGCTTCATGTAAAACAGCAGAAGTATGACACTTTATACTTCCCATAGTCTACTGCGAGATCATTTTTCCTGATCATGTCTGCAGTATTCTGTCAGTGCTGTAGCTGGAGGGAATAAACTGTAACTCCATGCCATTTTTTACAAAATGCTAATCTTATTGGGTGGCTATTTCTGGATTCTTTACACTATTTTTTTTCTAGAGTTTCTGGTATTCATATAAAAATGTATTATACATTTTTGTGTGTCTTAAATTACTGAAAAATATGTCACAATCAGTAGCACTACCACATGTTTGCTGGTAAAGATGAAGTTAAACATTTCAATGACGGCCTCTGAGCTTTCTTTGTTATGTAGTATGTTTATGCAAAAGCTCACTGAAGTAACTGATATACCATTTTCTGGTTTTTGATCCGTACTTGCCAGCTTCTAAACTATGGTGGAATGGGTAACTCAGTTTTCATGGAAGAAACCTATCAGAATTGATGGGCTCTATCCTAGATTTCCAGTGAAGTGTTACATACTGTAGTATTCTGTTGAATCAGTTTCGTCTCTTTCATCCATGTCCGTCTTGTGCTAGGGAGCCCAGGACTCCAGGTGAGGCCTTTCCAGGTCTGAGTAGAAGAATCACCTCCCTTGACATGCTGTCAGTGCTCTTCCTGATGCAACTCAGGATACCATCAGCCTTCCTTGCCACAAGTGCACCTTGTTAGCTCATGGTTGCAAGACTAGGTTTTTAAAAACAAAATTAGAGTAAATTTCAGTAAAATCACTATGTTTGAATAAAAAGGGGGAGTATTTTTCTCCATTAAGATATTTGTATCAAAAGATTAAGGTAAATAACTATTTGTTTTTATAAATGGGCTGTGTTTGTCATCTGTTTATTCTGTAAGTTAGGAAGGATTTGGTTCTTTAAACTGGAATTGCTTTTTAGTCTCTGGGTTCAGTGGCACTTGCAAGGAGCCAATTCAAAAAGCTGTCTCAAATACATAATCAGGCCAGTAAGAATGATCTGCATAAGCATTGGATTGAAGGGGATATAATTCATTTTGTTTGTGCTCAAAATAAAATGAAAATAAGCCCCCTCTGAAATATTGACACTTATCATCCAAAATGGACCGTTATTCCAGATGACAACTAAGCATGAATAAGTATTATTTTTGTAATTTATCCTATGTAATTTGCTTCAGTTAGCGATGACAAAACATCAGTCCACTATGCAGCAGTTCATTACATGAGCTTTGTAGTAATATGGTAATAACCCCTTCTTGCTCTTTTCAAAAATTCATGATGCATTTTTCATCATAAAGCCATGACTTCTGGCTTCATAAAATAAGTGAAAACATAATTTTTCAGTACCTTTAGGATGTCACATCAGCAGTTGCACTTTAACTTGTGACCCTGACTTTTCTTTGATGGCTGTTCACTGCAGCATTTAATACAATCTTATTAATAATTTCTTTGATTATGGTTACCCCAGGCATCCTACCTTATTTTACTAGAAGATTCTTCACCCTATCACTCCCCCCCCCCATGTTATGATATGTCTACTTTTTTCTTTTTTTTTTTTTTTCCCTTTGGAATTCAAATGGAGTATGTAACTACATAATGACCTGGCTACAATATAATGGGATCAAAAGCAATATTCTTTAACTTTTCTATACTATTCATGTTATTTACTGCCTATATTATGTAAATATACATATATGTGTACATATATATATATATATACATAGATATATATAAAGTCAGTTTCTCTTATTGGTTTCTATGATGCTGAAATATGTACTGGTATGTATTCCAAATGGAGATAGCAGTGACTTCTTGGTCCTTTTTGTTTTCTTTTTCTTTCTGAAAAACAAAGATCTCTCTTATGTCTACCCCGATCTGTAGACTGGGAAGTAATGCAGCCATATAGAGTATGCATAAAAGCCTCCAGATACAATATACAATCAACTGTAAAATTTAACTTACCAACTGACATTGCATGCAAATGCGTCCTGGAGAACATCCATGAGAACAACTATATATAGGCTGAGGTAAAACCTGGTCAAACACCAGGAATGCATGGATTGATATGTATAACCTCAAACACAGTTTCATTACCTGTAGCTGTTTCTGCAGAATCTGTTTGTTTGTTTGTTTTTTCTAACTGATCTCACATCACAACATTGTTTCTCTACCAAGCATTGTACAGAGGTACATAGAGAAAAAGACAAGTTTTCCTTTTAGCTTACTCTGCTGAATCTCTGCTTCTCAGGCTCTAAAGTGTTGAGCCTTGTGAGTGTTGTCTTTATGCTCATCTGGATTCCATAAAGTTTTTCTGCAGTTCCTGGGTTCAGCACTGCTCACAACTGAGACATTTTGTAATATTTTGTTTAGAAGGGAATAGTAATTTTGAAGAATAGGTAGTGAACATCCTAAAGTGAGTCATCCCAACAGCTCCCTTCAGTCAAATAATATGGTTCTTACGGTAAAGAAGTTGAGAATAACAGAGCCATATTCACCTAGATTTCTTTGGATGTCTTCAAATCCCTTTTCAATGGGCAATTCAGACTAAAAGCAACAATAAAACATAAGAGTTTTTACTTCAAGAGAACTAAAATATTTATGTAGTAGTTTCCTTTTGTATATACAATTCCTCTTCTAAAAGAGTCAGAAGATTGCCCAACTTTTCAAATCCCTGATATTAATCACACGTAAAGCTAATCATTCTCTAATGAAGTTATAGCTAACAGAAGGTGGAGAGCCCTTCTCTTTAGAAGATTTTTTATAACTATAATAAAATTGCAACAATTAGGTGGTTTCTAATTGTTACAACATTCAGCTGTTCCAGACTGCCTAGTAGGGGGTTCTGATCTTATTTTCTCTATCTAAGTCAGCCTTTAAAAACACTTTCATAAGAAAAAAGAAAAAAAAAGAAAAGAAAAGAAAAAAAAATGTTAAAAAATCTGCAGGCTAATAGTATGAATGTTTCTTTCCTTGCTAGGTTCTTTGAAATCTCTGTGTGTGTGTGTGTTTTAACATTTGACTGTGTTTATACTTTTTTGTTGTTGTTGTTGTTTATGAGTAGAAGATCAGATTAGCTGATACTACCTTTCCTTTGTTATATATACCTGAATAAAACCACAGAGATTTACATTCCGGTATGAAAAAATGAAAAAAGGCCAATATGGAGATAATGCAGTATATTTTCAACTCAGCTGTAAAAACACAAATGGCTTAGCTATACATTGCTGGAAGATAAAAATAAACAAAATGTCAAGAGAAATATCTTATCTCAAAAGCTGATAATTTGAACTTGCTATAATGAAAAAAAAATGCAGAAAGGTTGACATAAATATGAAATACTAGGGTTTTACTAGGAATTATTAGATGCTCTGAACATTGACTTTCATGCAATATTTAATGTCTGCCAGCAGGCCAGGTCATGCTACAGCAGTTGTGGGTCATCTTTCTGATAGAGAAAAGAAAGAATTAAACCAATTCCATTCAAGCAGAAATCTGCTAAATATATTAGTTAATAATCAATGCATACATTTACCCCTAAATAATATTTTATTATATAATATTATATTATTGTGTTGTGATTGATCTGTATGTGTAGGGTTAGGGCTAGTCCTGAAGGAAAGAGAAAGCCTAGAGGTACTGTTGTATTGGAGCTGGAAATGGGCTGCCGAATACTACTTGCAGCTGCAAAGAACTTTGTGATGAGAGAAAGCTTCTGGGTGGGACAGAGGTGAGAGTGGAATGCCAGTATGAGATGGAAATTAGGGTTAGGGTTGAGCAAGAGGGAAAGCCTGAAGATGCCCTTGGAGTTGGGCTGGAAAAGGGTTAAATATGCAAGTTAAGGCAGCCAATAAATCTGTACCAAGAAAAACGTTGTGGCGTGGGCCTGAGATGGGATCATAGTCCCCAGCCTGAGATGGAAACTAGGGATGGGGTTGACCAAAAGAGAAAGCTTCAAGGTGCTGTTGGAGTAGGGCTTGAATTGGGTAGCCAAAGACACAGATAGGAAGGGAAAGAGATCTGTGCTGAGAGAACTTTGTGGTGTGGGCAGATGTGGGGCTATTACTCCCAACCTGGGCTGGAAATTGGGGTTAGGGCTAAGTGAAAGAGAAAGCCTAGAGGTTCTGCTGCAGTGGGCTGGAATTAGGTGACTGACAACAAGTTAGGACCACAAAGAGATCTGTGCTGAGAGGAACTTTGCCATTTGTGCCAGAGGTGGGGCTTCTGAGTCCCAGCCTGGGCTAGAAATTACCATTAAAGTTAGGATTGATCAAAAGATAAAGTGTAGAGGTGTCATTGGACTGGGGCTTGAATTGGGCTGCCAAAGGTAGGTTGGGAAAGCAAAGAGATCTTTGCTCAGGAACACCTTTTGTGGTGGGCCAGAGATGGGGCTATTTGTCCCAGTCTGAGCCAGGAATTAGGGTTAGGACTGAGCAAAAGAGAAGGCCTAGAGCTGCTGTTGCATGAGGGCTGGAGGTGGGCTGCCAAGTACAACTTAGGGCTGCAAAAGACATCTGCGGTGAGAGGAACTTTGTGTTGGTAGACAGAAGTGAGCATGTTAATCCCAACCTGAAAAGAATTTAGGGTTTGGTTTAACAGAAAAGAAAAGGTTTAGTTTAGATGTTGATGTGGGGCTGGAATTGGGCAGTCAGCGACAAGGCAGTGAAGAGATCTGTGCTGGAACTGTGGGACATGTGCCAGTAACAGGTGCAGTAATCCTAGTCTGAGTGAGAAATTTGGTCTAGGACTAGGTTTAAGTTTGGGGTTAGTGTTAATGCTAGGGTTGAACAAATGAGAACACCTTTTCGAGGCACATGAATACCTTTAAAACCATCAGGAGTAGTTAGCTTGTTTCACAAGGGAAAGTCTGCTTGTCCAACTTCATGAACTTCTATAATGATATGAGTGTCTTGTTGTATGAGGGGAGGGCAGTGGATGATACTTGGACTACATTTAGGCCTTTGATACTGTTTTCCTTGCGATCCTAACAGGGAAGCTGTTGGTACATGGTCTGTCAGAATATAGAGAGTTGGACTGCAAACTGGCTGAATAGCCTGAAGGTGGTGATCAGTGGCACAAAGTGTAGGAGTCAACGCTAGATCTGATCCTGTTTAACTTCATTGGTGGTGTGGCTGATGAAGTACAGTATACCCTCAGGAAGCTTGCAGATGACACCCAACTGGAGAAGTGGCTGATAGGCCAGACTTTCATGCTACCATCCAGAGAGACCTGAACAGGCTGAAAAAATGGGCTGATGGAAACCTTATAAAGTTCAATGTGGAGAAGTGCAAACTCTTCCACCAAGGGAGGAATAATTCTGTGTATCATTACCCAGCTGGAAAGCAGCATTATGGAGAAGGACCTGGGTATCTGGTGGACACCAAGTTAAACATGAGCCAGAATGTGTACCTGTGGCAAAGAAGGCTAATGGTATCCTGGGCTGCATTAGGAAGAGTGTTGCCAGCAGGTCAAGGGAGGTGATTCATCTACTCAGTACTGAGAAGGCCATACCTGAAGCCCTATGTCCAGTTCCAGGCTCCTCAGTACAAGACAGAAATGGGCATACTGGAGAGAATGCATGAAAGGCCACTAGGATGATTAAGGGGCTGGAGCTTCTCTTCTGTGGGGAAAGTCTGAGAGCAGTGGGACTGTTCAGACTAGAGAAGAGACGCTCAGGGGGATCTGCCAGTGTTTATGGACACCTGAAGTGGGGCAACAATGAAGATGGAGCCAAGCTCTTTCAAGTGGTCTCTAGTGACAGGAGAAGAGGCAATGGGCACAAACGGAAATGCATCAGGTTCTGTTTGAACATTAGAAAACACTTTTTAACTGTGATGGTGTCTTATCATGGGTACAGGCTGTCCAAAGGCTGTGAGTCTTCAGGTACTTAAAAGCTTTCTGGAGATAGTTCTGGGCAATCTGCTGTAGTTGGACATTCTTGAGCAGGGGAGTTGAACCAGGTAACCTCCAGAGGTTCTTTCCAAGCTCAGTGAATAATTTCCAATAAGGGTGCTTGTTTATTTTGTTTTATGGGAAGGATTTTAAATACAATAGCATGATTTAGATTTAAAAAATATAATCTTAAGGCTACCATGGTTCTGTACCTTCTTCACATAATCTTTAAATAGGAAGATTGAGTACTTCTTTAGAAATCGTGCAAGTTATGCTGATTATTAAAAATGCTTTAAAATTTATTGCCAAAACTTTAGGTGTCAATGTATTAAGTCAGGGTAGTTTTTTTTTGTTTCGTTTTGTTTTTCATAACTCGCATACATGAGAGTGGATTAGAACTGAATTCTATAGAGAAAGAAAAATTGTTTTGTAATTGCAAGAACATTTTTTTTCTCAAATGTATATTGAGCTTTGAGATTTTGCAATATATCAGAAACATTGGATAATATACTATTATTTCAGTGCTGTGGGGGTGTACCTGGGGGATGTAAATGCAGAGGTAATAAATAGCTGCTGCCTTCAACTACCTTACATTTCATGAAAAAATCTTACAGATATATAAACATGTACAGGATTGTATGCTGAATCTAAAACATTGAATTACATTTTTAATGTACAAAATGTAAAAATATGCATCTGAAATAGGAAAAAAATGGAGAGTGGGGATCACAAGAGCGAATTATTTTAGCTGTTAATTTGAAATACTTTGGAGAAGACATTTCAGAAAAAGTAACATGCTTAATGCTACATATAGCAAATGTAACTGTACGAAGAGGGTGATGGGTTGTATATTTACGTTCGATTGTGTTTTTTTTCTGTGGACACGTCTTTTAAAAATACTGAATACATTTAAAAGCACTAATTTTTGAATAGTGAGTTCATACACACCTGTCTCACTTGACACAATGTATTGTGTTAAATATATTTTGTAGAGGCCATTCAAAGTAACAAAGCTTTATTTTAACACAATTTTAACTCATTTATTGTTATATTTTTAATTGACTTTCTGTGTAAAGGCCCAGTCCTGGATTATAAACTACCTGGCAAATGGGGTCTGTTGTGTCTCACTTCCTGTCAGGATTTTCTGCATGGTCTCATTGTCTCATTATTGCTAAATCCTATTATTCATACAAACAGCCAAAGAAAGATTTCTTTTGTCAAGGAAAACAATATGTATTTTTTAAACTGTTTAATAACAGCATAATTGAAACTAATAGATAATATGTGTATTGCATTGCTGAGTTGCTGACAAATAGCTCTAATCATTGCTCACTCTATCGGTCCTAGGTTGTATTTCATGAATACATCTCAACTGGTTGTGTCAGGTAGGAGGAATGATGTTTAGATTTGTGTAGGCAAGTGTCAGTTATAGTCAAATAAGAGAAAAATCAGTACATTTTATTTTAAAATATCACTTTTGGTCAAATGAAGCTGTTATGTGAAAGAACCTTTAAAATATTTCCTCTAGTTTTTTCATACACTCTGTTACAGGACTGATAAGGGAGGTCCCCCAGTGATGAGACAGTGTTTTGTAGCTTATCTTTGAAGTTTGTTCTGTGATTTTACAACAAAGCTAAATGTGGATATCATGTGGATTTTTTTTGACATATAATGCTGATGGCTGTTTAAGCAAAGTGAGGAGGCAAACCATTCACACTACAGTTCTGTAGTTTTGAAAGTGAACTGTATGCTTCCAGAAGGTGATTCAGAGCACCTCATTCGGTAACACTGAATTGTACCTTGCATATTTAAAAAGGGGGATTTCCAAGCGAGTTTGGTACATGTACTTTCAGTTCTAAGTCCGTTCTAAAGTCATGATCCTTTTAAAGCCAGAAGAAAAGAAAACAGAAAATATAGAGGCTCTTAACAAAACTATGCAAACCAAAGTATTGGTTTAAAAGTACACACACACACAGAAAAAAAAATAAAAAGTAGATGCAAAATGGTTGTGATTTTGGATAGAAATGCAGAAGATTTGACTTTAAGCTGTGACTTAAAAATAAATTCTGTGTAGGTGTGACTTAAAAATAAATTCTGTGTGAGCCTGTTATGGATATTCTGGGGCTTCCAAAACGTGCATGTTATTTCTTTGTGAGTAGCCTAGGCATCTAGTAAAACTTTAAAGTGTTAGTGAATAGTTCAAATGCAAGTTCATTTATGCAGATTGTATATTGCGTGTTCATTCTATGGTCAGACTGTTTTCCAGATGATACACTGAAAGACAAACAGTACTAAAGTGTAACCTGAGATCTGAGAAGGAATTGAGTATAAGGGCCACAGTGGCAAGTTTTCTTTTCATGTTCCCTTGACATCCATATCAAATTACAAAACTCATTTCTGGATTTCTGGATTTTTATTTTTTTGTAAGAGCCTGAATTGAGTAAAGCTCTTCCTTGGACAGTACAGATCTCTACTCAAGGATTTGCATTTCAGGGACAGTTATTTGGGAAATTATTTGAATGTTATGGCACATTTCTTCAGTAGTACAGTCATCCACTTACAACATCTTTGGTTTCAGGAAAAATGGCTGGTGGGAGAAGCTGGGCACCTATGTGGTGAAACCTATTGCCTTTCGTTAAGCATAATGCATCTGGCGTGGTAGCTGTGACAGTGAAATACTATGTTGGTTACTAAATCCTAGAGAAATGATATACCACCTGAAAATTATTTGTTCTACTATTAAGAAATCGCTGTTTCCAGCTGAGATCTTCTTTTATAAAAACAAGCAATCAAACTGATCTCCACAATAAAAACAGAAGGTTTCCTAAATGTACAGCCAATCCTAAACCCACTTTATTTCTCACCTTTTGGTCTTTAAATTATGAAGGAAACTAACAAGGGGGATTTCAGCATTGATTAAAACATCTGTACACAGAAACACAGTTGTAGCAGGATGAATAATTTAAAAATCAGACTTGCCTTCCTCTTAGAAAGTTCGTGTTTGCCAGGGAGGCAGTTAGTTCATTGTTCCATGAAGTGTTACTTTTTACAAGGCCCTGCTTGCAACAAGAAGAAAACGATAATGAAATTAAAGGTCCGAAGTCACAGGAAGAATAATCCAGGCTAACATAGAATTAACAAAAAAGAGATCTGGATATAATAATAACAACAACAACAACAACAATAATAATAATAATAATAATAATAATAATAATAATAATAATAATAATAATAATAATAATAATAATAATAATAATAATTTAGGACATATGTTAAAATTGAAAGAAAAGAAGCAAAACAGTGTTATCACCAGGAAGCACCATGACTGTGCCTTGATCAGGAGTTGGGTAAGTGGCCATAATGAGTGATGACCAAGGTGAGCAAGAACCGAGGGTGATGAGCCTTTGTACAAGCAGTCGATTAACAAGTTGGGAGAACAATATGTGGAACTGCTGGAAAGATTTAGTGTGCCAACACTGGACACTGGTTTGATTGGTGGCCTGTAGTGATATCTGATTATAAAATGTCACAGTAATAAGGACTGGGGGGAGATGTTATGCAGACATGCAGCCCTGCTAAAGGCAGAGGACTGAGGTGAAACTGAGCCACCACTGAAAATGCAAGAGAGAAACCACATCAAGGAGTTGTATACTCAAGAGCACACACAGCTGTAGCTGACTGCATCCTGCTCCCATTGCCCCTCCAGTGAGTTGGCACAGTCCAGCCTGATGGAAATAAGACGTTTATCTAACCAGTCCCAGTGCTAGGCTGCTAATTGGAAGAGCAAAAGTGAGAAGAACTCAAGAGTAGAAAGACAGTTTAATAAGTGAAGGTAATAGGAGAAAAAGAAAAAAGAAAAAAGCAATGCAAAGGCAATCACTCGTCACTGAGCAGACTGACACCCAGGCAAGGTATCTTCCTAATGCAAGGTATTCTCCAGTAACCTCTAAATCATGTTGTTTTTACTTTTCTATCTATCTATTTCTTACATAATTTAAAAGACTATATTAGAAATGAGGGGAGAGGAAAGAAATAGAAATATTTTTATACCTAAGGTATATGGCAAGCAGTTCACTACTTACAGTTGAACAACATGGACTCATTGAATAGTGAAACACGAAAGGGTTTGCCTGGATACTTTACATAGTTCAATGTATTTTGGCACTGCAAAATAACTAAATTAGGCTTAATCCTTGCTTAAAAAAGGATGTAGTCTTAGATGACGGTGTCTTCCCTTGGGATTCTCCAGTAGTAGCAGAATAAAATGTCTGAGCAAGTCAGAATACATTATTAGTTGATCAGAACAGAGTCTGTGGGTAATGAAAGTAAATGAAAATGCATTATGATGTATATAATTTTAAAAGTGTAGTATGCAGTATTTTGGGGGGTTAAGGTGGAAGGGAAATTTTTAAGTATATGTTATGCTGCAAATGATGAAGAACACCCATTGGGAGGAGAAGGAAAGTTCTAGTACATATAATTAATTGCCTGCAACAGTGAGGCTTGAAAAGGTTTTTAAAGCAATGATCCTTCCCAATCCTGACTGCAGAATGATGGACCCAATAGATGATATGTGAAAAAAAGGAGGCTGTGTACACACAATCGGTTTAAGCAGAAGCTGATGGGCTCAGTGAATAAATTACTGTGTGCAGTTTTATGATCTCTGTTCTGTCAGAAATCTAAATAGTTTAGGGTAGCAATCCCTCTGAATTTAGAATACATTAGTCTGTGCAGGGCTATGGCACGGGTTGGATAGAAATGAAAACAGTCCAATGCTAATGTTATTAGAGATTATACTCCATGCGGAAACAAGAAATTCGTCTTTAATATCTACTGCAATAAAGAACCAGATATACCTGACTTCCAATATGATTCTTATTTCTTTAATATCTTCAACAGGTTGAAGTATTAATGAGGAACACTAAACTGACTTTCTTCCTTGGGCATCAATATCTTATGCTTAGATCATGGTTCTACCTTTTTGTTTTCTTTTGTTTTCTTATATACGTTCACTAGTTTTTTCATCCAAATGCTTTTTTTCTTTTTTTTTTTTTTTCATTGCCCAGCCTTCCCTTTTAACAAAAGCTACCTGGAAACAGCTTCCCTGCCGAAGAACTGTTTGTAACTGGGAAGCTCCTATTATTTTGCCAGTGTTACCTATTTAATTTAAAATTTAATGTGATACAGATACTGGCAAAATAAAAAAATAAAAAATAATAATAAAAAAAAAAACATGAGGTGAATTACTAAGAGAAACTACATTTTTTTTTTCTTTTTTAAGGCCCTAGATATACATTTATGTTATAAAGCCATTGTCACTACTATTCTGTAGCAAGTCATACAATGAGAACTCTTGGCATAGTGTAGCACTGGAATAATATCTTCTGATATATCAAAGCTATATATGTTTTAATTTTCCAACTAAAAGTGAAGACCACAGACTATTTATGTTTTATTCCAGGCACTGCCTAGTACAAAACTTGAGAGCCACATCAAGCACTTTGTTTTCCCAAAGCAAGCACCTGCTGGATTATGAGATTATCTATAATACTCTGGCAATTTGCCAGCACTTTTATTTATTTATATAGATTTGCACACTGTGCCTTCTAGCAAATCTCTAAGCACACTTGAAATCAATCGGCTAAAACCGAAAGGACTCAGTCAGCCCTAATCAGATTTTGAAACATCTGCAGCTTTATAATTGACAGGTGCTGGATTGAACATGACTGCATATGGAAATTTTATTTTTTTTTCATAAGCACACAGCAGTGTCTCTTCTTTGCATATGCAAAGGTCCTTGAGACTGTTATCTTTGTTGATTTACATCTCAGTTGCATTCTACATGGCCTTCTGAGATAACTGCTGCCTGGTTTTCTGCTATATCTTAATTCAGAAGCAAATGAACATCTAGCATCCAATTTGCATCAAAGCATCCAGTCACAGCAACAAAACACATACTTAAATCCACACATGCAGTTTTGAAGTTGCAAACATCTGCATACACAAATCAAATGTCTGCCCTAAAAATGGCTTTCATGAATTTACAAGATTTAATGTCAGGACACACCCAAGTGTTAAAGTTTTTGAAGTGCTTTTTTCGGCTTTTCTGGAGTATACGCACAGAATGCGAACTTGTATTTCATTCAGTAAATCAGCATTAGAAACAGATAATAAGCCCTTTTGACATATAATGCTAAACTCGTAAAACCCATCTGCAAATGGTAGCATTGTGTTTTCTAGTAAACAGGCAGTTCAGATATGCACACAGGTGTTTATATGGATTTAAGTGTACATATTTATCTCAACAAGAGGTCATAATGTGTACAAATATATACAAGACACTTTTATGTGTTCAAAAATAACACTGAAAAGTATCAAAGTCCCACTTTCTTTTTTTCTCACCTCCTTTGTTTTCTCTCTTTAACTGAACAACATTGATTACTGACTGTAGAATTCTCCTGTAGCAAGAAAAGGATTTTGTCCCCACACTATACGCTCTTTAATTTTTGTAGACTGTTGTTCCAGACCTTGTACATTTAGAAAAATAGATTTTGTGTCATGCTCAACTGAGACATTGCAGGGTAAGTAAAAGCAAATGATGTAAACCAGTGATTGCTGAGATATTAGACAAACCAAACCTTCAGTTCTGCTTCTTCTTTGATCTAAAACTGCAGTTTGTATCCTCTCACTTTGTATTTAAATTTGTGTAAGCAACTTTCAACATCAGTATTGGTGAACAGGTATACAAATAGAAGCAAGAGCTAGGGCAGTTACAGGTATTTCTTCCAGAGGAGCAGGGGAGTGCAAACTTTCACACTGCTGAACCACATAAGAATGAAGATACATGGAAAGCTTGAAGTGTGATGAATAGAGCCCAAACAAAAGGGAAGGCACTGTATGCACTCAGGATACCCATTGAACATTTCTCTACAAGATACGTGAATTGCCCCATGTTCAAAAGGGCATACCTCCCAAGGAAACTTTTGTTGCTGTTTTTTTTTTCTGCTATTGACATAGGTGGATCATTTCCTGCTGCCACTGAAAGCAGACTTTAAATATTCACTGGGGTTCATAGGCCTCTATGCAACTTTTATAAAACAGTACTGCACAGCACTACTCAAAAATGCCATCTGTGGAATGTTTTATATGAAAAGTATCCTGAAAAAACAAGAGATGGTTTACATTTTCCTGTTAATTAGTATGAGAAAAGTAGTTGTAAACATCTCAAATGATTGCACAGCTTAATAAACATAGTACAGTTCTGAATTAATTGAGTGTTAATTGCATTATTATGTACATACATGTAAAAACAAAATGAATCTTGAAAAAAAAAGACTTTATTTGTACAGCTGCATCTCCTGTTCTAATTTTGATTAATTATTTGCATTGTTGTTGAAAGTGCTATAAGGCACTAATATGAAATATAATATTAGACATTATAACCAACATCAAGATTAACAAGTTACAAGTTATTATTACTTCTGATTGTTCTGTATTTATGTCAGACTGGATTTGCAAGCTGCTATAGATTCATTTAAAGAGATCAAGCTAGAGGGTATTTCATTATGCAGAATAACACTCTGGTTCTAAAGGTTCTAATTTGGCAAGTTGTTTATATTACTTTTGAAATGACTAGACACATGGTATGCTTCAGGAATTTTTACTAGGAGAAAACCTAAGTTCTTTCTCACTAATATTTTGAATGACCTTGAGTATTTCACTTCTCTTTGACTGTGTTGCCATCTATTTGTATTGCTAGCACTTTCTTTTATGTATATAGATCTGCTGCTGTTGATCTAGCTGTTTTGATATTACACTAATATGAATGATAACAGCAACAGCAACAATAAATAAATCAGTCATTGATTCTGAGTCTATAGAAAAAGAGTAATGCTTCAATGGTTGTTTTCCTGCCAGGGAGAAATCAGCTGGAAATAAATTGTTTGTTAAGTCCCTTAAACATATGTATCCCTTTCAGAATTGAACAGGGTCAAGGAAACTTAATGTGCATAAAGCTGAACTAGTATTTTTGTATGGCTTGGCAGGTTGTAACTGAAATTATTTTCTCCCGTGAAAGTCACTGTAACTGAGTTCTAGGATCCCTGCAGTATTTCATTTCTCTTTGGGAGTTGCAGGGAAACAGCAGTGAAGTAGTTTGAGTCACTCATTATTTTTAAGGCTCGAGTTTGCATTCAGCCAAAGAAGTTAAATTAATGTTTTTCTTGTTGTCAGTAAGAGGCACAAAGAGAAATTTATTACTTACAACTTCTATCTAGTGAGCAGTTATTGGCTTCAAAAGATTGAGCAGATCAGGCTTAGAAAGCTACTTAGTTCAGTTGTGCAAGGTCCCAGCATCCCAAATTGGCTGGAGTGAGAGAACGATGGCATAAGAGAAGTATGAAAATTGTAGGTGTTAGAGCAATTTGGTCCTCTCTGTTTGTACTCGACACACTGTCAGAATCAGTAAGAGCACCAAAATGTCACAGAGTCTTTGGCCTCTTCTACACAACTGCAAAATTCATTTAGGAGCTGTAGATGGACTGGGGAGGCTGAAGTTTTGTGAAGTTTAAGATGGCAAAATAAGATTTGAGGGTGCAACTGGACACTCCTGATTTTTAGTGATTCAGCTCACTGACAAAACCCATGAGGAGGAATCTTAATGGAATGAAGGTTTTGGGGCTAATGGGCTCTGGACAAAAAGGAATTGCATCTGTGTTAACCCCAGTTTTTCTACTTATATGTGCTGGAGAAACCTTTAAAGAGTCTTTTACTTGGGCAAATTTAAAGTCAAAAGTCTGTTATATCCTAGAAAAAAGAGGAGGTTCTCCAGAGCATGCTGAATGCTTTTTATTATATGTCATTAGCTGGCATCATGTTTTCTGCTTGCCGTTACTTGGATTTGACAACTCTAGTGTACAGGAAAGATCACACTGAGTCCCTGCTTTCCCCCTTGTATTCCTTCATAACCAGAAAAGTGATGAAGAGTGAGAAATGGAAAGACAAGAAGCAAGTGGAGAAGCCTGAATGCAGAGAGAGACTGTTAAGTGCATCTGCAAAAACAGTTTCCATTCTGCAAAGCAGGAACGCAAAGCAGTGAAGGAATCGGTGTTTTTGTGTCAGGTTTACTGTTTGTTCCTGGTTTCATCCTGCAGCCTCTCCTCACGCTGGCAGCATTGGTGCCATTTGGTTACTCCTCATTCCCCCCTGGTTTCGCCCTGAATCCTGACTGCTGCTTCCAGGGCTTCCCGGTATCTTTGGGGGCTCCTGCAGCCAGCTGAGGCGGGCCTGTGGCTCCCTCACTGCGGGCTGGGGGAGGCAGTGAGGCCTCCCCTGACATGGCGGTGGGGACATGTTGTGTGGCTCACTCCCTGTCCAGTGCTGTTCCCCTGGGTTGTGCTTTGGTCACTTGCACAGTGTGAATTGGGTGGGTTGGGCATGGGGGCACTTCTTTTGGGGTCCTAACCCAACACAGCTTCCAAGAGGTCTTGCTCCACAGATCTCGGTGGCTGAAGCCAGCTGTGGAGCCCATCTCTTTGGTTTTCCTCACCTCCTTTTAGCTGGTTCCTCGTCCTAGAGCTCACATCTAACTTAGCTTTTCTGTCCCTGGATTTACCAATCTGAATGTTATTCTGGGCAGCAGACTTCCAGGCCCACTTAAAAATGAGGCAGTCTGGTTTACTAAATCTGTGGGGACAAAGCATTTGGAGATTTTAACAAGCATGGGTGCTGCATATATACATTTTTTTGTATCCCTCCTTTTTTCTCCCTTTGTCCCTGCTTGACAACCAGATTTTATTACATGGAAAATGTACATGCATTTTTCTACTGCTAGAGTAAAATCATCTTTGTTACAGGGTCGTGACAAATCGGATATATTTATTTTTTCCCCCTCATGTGAACTTGTAGTATGTCTGAGGAGTGACTTGCTTTTTTTTTTTAATTGACCTGTTCTGAAGCATTGCAACTGAGGGAACTGATCCCCTCACATGATTAAGATCTGAGGAAGTTACAGATAAATTAAAAGTGCCTTAAAAAGGGTCATGTAACTTTGCTAATGAATATTCGTGATAGCTCACTGAATGCCAAGAAAGAATGAATAAAGGTAGAAGCAATCAGGTCAATCAAGCCTTCAAGTATAAAGGTGATTGTAGTTCCTGAGTACTTAATCATGAAATCGTAACTTTCAGTATCACTTTCTATGCAGAACGTTGTGCATAGCTTAATGGGCAAGCTTTTCACTTCATCGGTTGCGTGCATTTAGTATTGTGATTTGAGCTGCGGCATGCAGTGGAAATGACTGAAAGCATGAGAACCGTCCTGTTGTGCCATGGGGTGGGATTCAGTTGTTAGTGTTGTGATCCAGTGTGATTATGGGCAAAGGGGAGCACAAAATACACAGAGGAACCATGAACTAGTTTTATCAGTCCAGTGGTCTGAACTACCCAATTAATATGGTGGGAAAAAAAGAACACATTACAAAATGTGGTTAAAGTTGTTAAGTAAAACTTCCTTAGTACTCGCCTAAAAAGTAGTCGGGTCAATATAGAGCCAGTGTCCTTCTGCTGTTAATGGCACAAATACCATTTAATGGAGTTTTTCAGTGCTGTTGGAGTTTCTCCTTTTGAATCTGAGACATCCAGACAGGGTAGAAAATACGGTATGGGACCTCTGGGAAAACTGAGCACTTCTAGAAAAGTAGCAGGAAGCTGCACAGAATTCATTAGATTGCATAAACTGCCACTTGATATCTCTGTGTCGGCAACCAAATCCCACTAATAACACTACAGCTAGCAACCAAAGGCTAGGTAACAAAAATAAGAAGACACTACACACTGCAAATGATGAGAATGAAGCCTTCCCTGGAGAGTATAAAGGAAGTTCTAAACAGAGCTTAACAAGTTGAGTGCGTAAAGTTGAGTAGATAATGGAGATGTTCGGGTTTGCAGTTTTGGTTTTAGGTAGATAAGGATTTGTAGAGTCTACTGTAGTGGGTTTACGTGGCAAGGTTTTGGTAGCAGGGGGCTATAGGGGTGGTTTCTGTGAGAAAGATCTAGAAGCTGCCCCATGTTTGGGAAGGGCCCCATTGTTTTCCAGATCCGAGCCAATAAGCGATGTTGTTTGCGCCTCCGTGAGAGCATATTTAAGACAGGGAAAAAACGCTGCGCCACACAGCAGCCGGGAGAGTCAAGGGAGTGGGAGAACAGCCTTGCACCAAGGTCAGTGTAGAAGGAGGGGGAGAGGTGCTCCAGGCGCCGGAGCAGAAGTCCCCTGCGGCCTGTGGTGAGGACCATGGTGAAGCAGGATGTCCCCCTGCAGCCCATGGAGTACCACGGTGGAGCAGGGTTCCACGCTGCAGCCCGTGGAGGAGACCACGGTGGAGCAGGTGGCCCTGCACCGACGGAGGCTGCCGCCTGTGGAAGGCCCCTGCCGGAGCAGATTCCGGGCCGGACCTGTAGCCCGTGGAGAGGAGACCACGCAGGAGCAGGTGATCTGGCAGGAGCTGCTGCCTGTAGGGGAGCCAGGTTGGAGCAGTTTTCTCCTGAGGGATGGACCCCGTGGTACGGACCCATATCTGGAGCAGTTCTGGAAGAGCTGCTGCCTGTGGGAAGCCCACGCCGGATCAGTTCATCAAGGACTGCATCCCGTGGGTGGGACCCCACAGCACAGGGGACGAGAGTGACCGAGAAGGAGCGGCAGAGAAGAAGTGCTGTAGACTGACCATAACCCCCATTCCCCGTTCCCCTGCGCCGCTCGGGGGGAGGAGGTGGAAAAGGGTGGATGGGGGGGGAAGGTGCTTTTGGTTTTTTTTTCCTTTGTTTTCTCACTTCTCTCGCTTCTTAGTTGTAGGCAATAAATCTTACTATCTCCTTATGCCGAGTCTGTTTTGCCCGTTACAATAATTATTGCGTGATTTTCTCGTCCTTATCTCAATCCTTGAGCCCTTTTCACATATTTTCTCCCCATTCCTCTTTGAGGAGGGGGAGTGAGAGAGCGGCTGTGGTGGAGCTCGGTTGCCCACTCGAGCGGAACCACGACATCTACATCTGACTTCTAAAAGATGGAAAAGGAGTTGCATTGTTCTACACCTGTTTTAAATGGGCAGGAGAGGATTAATGTCAAAGGTGCTGAAAAGTGATAGGATAAGATGTATAATGTATTATTTCCATTACTAAATTTTACAAACTTAGTTCTTGACTGAGCACTCCCTAATGCCATCTTTATGCTAACACTTATCCTATACGTTTCTGAGGAAGGGGAAGTAGGAGGCAGGTGGGGTAGGAGTCCACTTCTTAACTTAGATTTGGAAGTGGAGACGATCTGTTGGTGGCAGCAGCATTGGTAGCTCAGCACACACTGTCATTAGTATTTGTAAGATACCAGACCATGCAAAGAAGGCATAAGTTTTCCCTTTTGTGCTGTATGTGTTCTTGCTGAGGAAATATCCTGTGCCAAGGAAAAAGGCAAAAGTGAAGTAATGAAAAAAAGTTACATTATTCACTCAATCTCACTTAGAAAGTGCAAGTACTGATTTCTCCTAAATGTTTTTTTTTTTTTTTTTGTCTTTAGTACCTATTTTAGTTTTCTGCTTTTATCAATTATTGTAATGTCTGCATATTTTATGGAAGGTTTATATTGATAACAAAGTCCAGAGAATTTTTGTCACTGTACAGGATCATGCAATGTTAAAACACTGAATTGTTCAGCAATTACACATAATAAGCAGAAAACCAACATTCTGGTTAGTGTGGAGAGCTCTTGTTTAGAAATATGTTTTTGTTTCATCCCCATTGACCTCTATACACTCTGTCCAAGAGGTTGGCATGTAGTACTGTTCTACATTATCCTTCCGTGATCTTCTTGAATAAAGCAATAAATACATGCTAAAAATAGTGTGGTAAGTACTATGCTTGCACTCAAATGCTCTCATCTATTTTTCCACTGTTTTCTTCTATTGTGTCAAAATTGTTTTCATCTCTCCAAGAATTATTATGGCCTTGTCCAGCCTTTCAAAGAGACGCTCCATCTATTTCTGTGGGAATGCTGTTTTTAAGTGTTTTAACTACATTGATGGCAGTCAAATATGTCCCTTGATAAACTGACTTGACAGCGTTGTTCTCTACTACTATTAAATGGAGCTATATGCTCTCCTAAAATGGCTGCTGTGGAGAAATTGCTGTGGATGCTAGTAACCTGGACAGATTGCAATATCGTCTTATCATGCTTCTGGGGAATTTAAGGTAACAGTTCTGCCTTTAAATGAGTTGCTCCTAGCCATTAGAGACATTTTTTATATATTATGGTTTCTCCTTGCTAAGATAGTTTGCTGGCACTTCACCCTCACCACCATGGGAAAGCTTTTAGTGCATTTCTCTTCAGCCACAGAAACAGTAGCAGTGACTGGTCATGAAAGAGTAGCATCTCTTCCAGGTGATACTGTTGCTCCATTTTCTTAAATCACTCTGGTTTGGGTAACGCTAAGGTTTTTGTCAGAATGTTTTCAAATTTTGTCCCGCTTTGTACTAGATTTGCTCAGCAAAGCCTTTAGATAAAAGAAAAAGGAGGGAAAAATGGGAAAAAAATGTTCAACTGAATTTTAAATTAGCTTGTTTCACCCAGTATGCCATATCAGTCTTTGGTGCACAGTATGCACAAGAAACATGCTTTACATACAAATCCAAGAGTTTACTGTTGGTCTAATTGGGATCTTAATGATTTTGGCAAAGAAGTATTATTAATCTGGTTACAAAAGCACTAACACCATGGAAGGTACCCAATTATTACAGTCCTGTCACAGTAATACTGGTAAAAGCCTACACACAAACTTTCTGCTTTCACCGGTGACAGTCAGGAGGTCAGGGTTAGTCACCATCCTAAATCTTTTGCCAAGGGAATGAGGTGGGGTCTTTCTTCCTTCTCATAACAGGGGCTATTTGTAACCATTTTCTTAAGTTCTACGTTTTGCTTCTTTTTGTATTTTTGTGTTACATCTGCATTTGTTATTAAGCATCCGACACATAAAACACAGGCTAATCTCTTGTTGCTCCTAAAGCCAGCTTCACTCAGCTGCAAACGTATCGTTCCTTTAATGATCAGTAGTTAGCCAGTGATGATTAATTCAGAGCTTCGATATGCCATCCCGTGTTTATGTTTTTCAAAGCCTCTTCTGTTACCCAGTGCTGATGTTCCACAATGCCACCTAATTTATTCTGCGTACAATGAGCTGTGACACTGCAATGGCACTTGTTGCCACTATCTGTTACTCACAGAGCTATATCAGAATTACTCTAACAAGAGGCATAACACCACACAATTGTACAAAGATAAGCAAAACTCCAGCAAATTAGATAAGTCTGCCAGAGCTAAAAAGCTAAAGCAGGGCTCCAGGCAGGCTTAAGACAAGTCCAGACAAATCATGCCTGATAAGCCCCCGGCCAGCCGCCTTGCAGTGTTAGCACAAACCCTGTGGTTTCTCCTTCAGCAAGACCATATCTATTGAGCTAAAAGACTACAGAAGTGAGACACAGGGAACAAGCTGCGTTGATACCACTTGTAAAAGTGAGAATGCATTCTCCAGCATAACTTCCTACGTTCGTTTGCTGTCCAACCATCCAGATTCTGAGAGGTTGGCATCAGGAATCAGGAATCAGCTGAGACAACCGCTATGAAATTATCTCTGGCGATCCTAACAGTAAGCTAAGTGAGGGCAGGGAGCTTGGTCTTGTCAGGAAATAGTAGGCTGCTAATGAAGTGTTCACAGTCCTGCATCGTGTATGTGTTAGCAGAGTTGGGAGGAACGGAGGATTCAGTACTTGCAAACCTATACTAACAAAAGTAGTAAAGAGTGTTTTATATCAGGAGGAATATTTCTCTGGTTAACATCTCTTCTCTCCTCCTTTAACGTTTTATGAGCTATTCACTTGTATTATAAGCTGGTATACACAAAGGAGTTGAAGTTAAGCGCCTACAGTGAAGGAGCATGAAATGTTGGCTGTGATTTCTCACATTAGATCTCGTAGTGATTCACAAAAGAAAAGTAAAGAAACATCATAAGAAAAAAAAAAAAAAAAAGCAAACACATGACTGAGAACCTCAGCTGAGATACAAATCAAGTACCAACCTCTGTTGTTGCTGACAAAGATAATTCAGTTAAGGGGTGAAGTTCTGGGAGTAAGTTAACCTGAAGTCCCATTTACTTGAGCAGTCTGCAGCCGATGTCTGGATGTGCAACAACATAGGCTTCTGCCAGGCTTTGAGGCAGTGTGAAAGGACTCCAACTCCACAGAGCCCTCGTACTTTGAACTTCAAAATCAGAAGGAGGAGTATTAAAGGAGAGCAAAATCTGGTGGATTTTAACACCAGAGTCATGAATATTTGTTGTGCTTGTTGCTGTTGTGTTAACATGCCCACCCAGTAGTGATGCCAAGTGCAAATTCCAAATACACCCCCAGCCAGCCATGCTGATCAACGCAGCACTGCCTTTACATGTGCTCCCAGAAACGCACCAGTACTCACATAGATGTGATCAGCAAGAATTGCCTCTTCGTATTCTTCCTCATTCCCTGTTGATGGCCCTTCATTAAAGTTCTGTACTGCTTTGTACATCTCTACTGTCCCCTTAAAAAAGTTTTACACAGATCCAAATGCCTCCTCATATATCCTGTAAGAAGCTTGTTTCCTATCACATGTATGATAATGTTGTTTTCTTTCTTGTTAAAATGTTCTGGTTGAACCTCTCCTCCGTTACTGCTTCACTGGTTCCTTTAATGCCCCATCAGTCAGTGACCTGTGACGTCTTGTGTTTTTTGTCTTCTCAATTATCTGTTGCTCCTTAGGGTTTGTGTCACTGTTTTGGCTGGTACTTTTTTTTTTCTTTTTTTTTTTTTTTTTCTTTTCTTTTCCTTAAGATGAATAGCTGTTAACCAGATGACCGTACAAACCAGGTATCCTTACATTCCAGGTATCCTTAAGGAATTATGTGACTAAACCAAGGAAAAACATCAGGTTGGATTTAGCTTTGAGATGTGCCCTGTTACAGAAAGCCTCCTGTGTCTAGAGCAACATCTTTGGTAACTTAAATATAACTGAAAAGCCAATTTCCAAGAGTAAGTTTCTTTTCAGTGAGAATTTTATAATCCAGTGTACTCCTGTAGATTTCTCCCTCAGGATAGTTTTCAGCTTGGAACAGTGAGTGCTTTGTATCTTCTTTAGGAAACAAATACAAACAGCACTTCTCTATAATTTGCGACTTTTTAAAAGAAAATACTTCTCATGAGCAATATTTGTAGATCTTGGCTATTTATAAGCAGGGAAGGATTTTAAGCGCAGATACTCGAAGTAATTGAGAAAGCTTAGAGAGCAAACAAGTAAATTGTTTTTTTAGCTAACTACCTTTGTAAATACAAAATCTCACTACTGATACAATAGTCCAAGGAATGTAACGCTAATAATGAGATCCACCTTACTGAAATCTGCTACACAAAAGTTAGGCATCTCTATAAATATGTTACGGAGCTTGCGAGGTAGGCTAGATGTCTGAAGTGGTGTGAAATGCCCCCTGGAAGTGCCAGCCTCCCCCTGGTGAACGTGGAGAGATCTGAGAGAAGTGGTTGAGTGTAGGTGCTGACATTTTAGGTTACCAGAGTATGTCCAAGACAAAGCTGTAGATTGAATGCAAGATACCCCATCAGTGGTTTAAGCATTCAGAGGAGAATGGCCTTGTATGGACAGAGAGAAATCTGGACTTGTGGGCATGATCCAGCTATCCAGACAACTGTGCTGAAGTCAAAGATAGATGTTGCCACTCTGTTTTGGATGTTCTGGGGTCTGTATGGGGACCTGTAGGCACACTGGGACCTTCATGTTTTGTACGCTGCTGTTCTCCACTGGGATTTTAATTCTGTTAACTATGAGACTGGAAAGAATGCACAGCATTTGTAGTTCTGCAGCTTTTTAGTGAAGTGAATGCTTACAGCTCAGTCCCTTGATTGTGCACCTCTGCCCTCCCTTCATGATGAGTACAGTGGATCAATGGAAGTTACTACTAGCAGATAAATACATGCACATACATATAAATCCTTAGAGGTGGAACAGTCAGCTTGCTGGTTTCATCTTGTCTCTCTCTCTAGAGGACATATATATATGTATATGACTACTCTTTGTTTCTTAAGTGCTTGTAATGCACATCACTCTGTACCCTGTGGAAGTTTACCTTTTCATTTTGTTGTTTCAGTCTACTGCTGTATATTTGAAAATTCATGGAGGCCTCAGAGAGTCTAAAGAGAATTCCAAGATAGTTTATTGTATTGCTTAAACAAGTATCTTAACGGATCCTTAGAAATTTTGAAATTTGCCAAAAACACTTTGCCTTTTTGAGGGTTTAGGGAAAATGTTGCTACTTTTCCAGAGAGTATGGGATAGACAGCTGACGTGGAGCTAATCTCAGCCTCTTATGACAATTAATCTAACTTTTGTGTTCAGGAGTAACAAATTTTTCATGTTTAAGAGACAAACATCTATTGAATCAGTTACTTCCCTCTTTTAAAAAGGGATTGAGGATATCTTTTGTGGAGAAGGTATTTTAAGCATACAATAGAGTACTGATAGAAGACATTTTCAAATGTAGGAGTCCAACATTAGGAATCTAAGAGGATTTTCAGGCTTATTAAGCTCTCTAATTGCTGTTGTTTTCTTAAGATGAAAGCTAGAGTTTGGAATGCATAATGTAAATTATCAATTAGTTAAATTTTGTCGTGCTGTTTTGAGGATTTACTTTCAGAAATGGAAAGCATCTATAATTTCAGTTAAAACCAGTGAGAGCTATTTGTGATCTGAACTACTGAAAATCCAGCATCAGGGTTGAAGACAAAACGTAGAACTTGTGTTTTTTGTGCTTGTTGATTTTGGCAAAGACAGAATGAAACTGGAGAAAGAAGGAAAAACTTAATTCCAAAAGGAAAACACTTTGTAAAAGTTATTTAAGATTGGTAACTCAACACTTCAAGAATCTCTTCTTCATTATGGAAGGTCCCTACAAGCAAGCTCAGGATAAGTCTTCTATAAAAAGATGTGAGCTCTACTTCAGACATATGAAACTGAAGGAAGCCATTATTCAGTGAGAGTAAAGAGTATTTTCTGCTAAAAACAACACACTTCAAAGATTAATGCAAAGCTTTTTATAAGGTAAAGATTTTATGACAGCATAGGAAAGAGTGGGGGAAATATCACATAAACGAAAACAAGTAATAGAGAGTGTGAGAAATAGATCTTTCCATAAACAGTAATGGAAAAGAATGAAGTTTGCAATGCACTAGAAATTATGATGCCATTTGCAGTAACTTGGTAAGAAGAAAGATAAATGTTATCAATGCTGCTTAGATGAAATTATTCTTTGTAGTATATTAAATATTCAGAGAAGTGAACTCTCAGAGGATGACAGAACTTCACTATTATTCCACTCACTTGTTCAGAAGCAGGGCTTTGAAATCACTTGATGTTTTCCAGCTGAGTTCTAAGAATTGGTTTTAGACAACTTTTTTGTTAAGATATAGCTGAGTCTGTAAATAAAATGTATACATCACTTCTTATGTCGTTCCACCATCTTTGAATGTTCTCCTAATGTTGTTTCGTTATCTTCGTGAGACTGGGGAAGAAGGTGGTGCAAACAAAAAAAAATCAATTTTCTGTTTTGGCTGGAATGGGGTAATGGCCGTTTTGTGTACATTCATCCTGATGTAGTTGCTGTTCCATCACCAAGGAATCACTGAGACACTTCAAAGTAATGTTTTTAAGTGGATCTATGTAAAAGCTATGAATTGAAAGCTTCTAGTTTGGTATGTAACACAGTTGCTTAAGGAGCCAAATAAACAAACAAAAAAAAGGATAAATAAATGTTTTTTTTTTGTTGGTGGTGGGGGGTTTTGTTTTGTTTTGTTTTTGGTTTCTGATATTAAGCTGGATTTTATATCCATGATTGAGACTGACTGCCTAAATAGTACAGAAAGATAACAAAACTGGTATTAGGAGAGTTTACATCAGCTCAGGTCCTGTTTTAACGTATCTGTTCATGTACAAGAACAAGTAGAAGCCCAGAAAGACTTCAGTTTGAAGGATTGAACAGATAGATAATGATAGGTTTTCCGTCTAGAAAATCTGAGCGCAAATCTGGATTATATTAGCAAACAGCTGAAGGTTGGCTTTACATTAGTCCTACATGGACTCACGCACACATACACAGACACACACATGTATGCACTCACATTACCAATTGGGTAGATTAATAAAATAAAATAAGGAAAGGAGTGTGTTAACTCTCATATACTTTCATCAAGGCACAGCCATTCTGGTTGCTTGCTGTATTCCTTCTAGCCTGAGCTTCCACTGATTAACCTTTTTTATAACACTGTCACACCCCACCAACTGTGATTTAGCAAGTACGTAATTTATCACTTAATACGAATGTCCATGATAACCACAGTGGGAGATTTTACTGGCAGTAAAATCTGCTTTTTCTCTCAGGGAAAATAAAGTATGCATCCAAGTGGACTGAAGAAGTTTAAAGTCTCTTATGATGAGGATTACTGCAGGAACGCTACTGATAGTAGGAGAGTGACCTTAGAAAGAACAGAACTTTTTATTACCCAGTGTGTAGGATGTGTTTTGGTTGTCCTGAGACGTTCTGTGAGAATAAAGACCCTTATTGGCCAGGTACTTTTATAAATAAAATTAAGTGTCATGAGTAGTTTTGTGTATCCGGAGTAGTAAAAAAGTAGTTTTGTTTAGCACACATTGCACTTGTATTATTATAGTCAGGAATAAAGCTCTAAATATAGTAATATGGTCCTTACAGCTCTAACATTGCATTGCTTCCTTCGCCCCCCTCCCCACAGGCTGTAATAATTTCTCTATTTTATTAACTCATTTTTTCAAGAACAGTAGGAAGCAGAAAAGCTATAGAGCTTCTAGCTCCAATCTGGACTAAACTACCTGAATCTGTTGTGATCTGCTACATGCAACATCCCTCCTCTGAGAAGAAAGACACCTTGCACTAGTGTATCTAGCATGGTATACTGACAGGGGCACTTTTCCTGTCTTCAGAGGACAAAGAGCAAGCTACTCCTGTTTCTGTCATACCCTGCGAAGTGTTGATTTATCAGTTCATTCTTTTTTACATTTACCCCTTAGGCAGTTATATGCAGTAGAGAGTGGGGCCAAAAACCAGCAGTAAACGTCTGATGTCTTTAAACTGGTAAGCTTCTGGTTAATTCTGATCGGTAGTGAAAATTTGGAGTTAAAAAATTAAAAGTGAACATATAGATAAAGTGGCAACCTCATGGTTTGTAGCTCCTATTCTAAAATCAGTTCCTCAAGAGACTGGAAATATTAATTACCCTTTTTAAATGCATTTTACCTTTGCAAAGCTACATTCTAGAGAAATGGATGATGAATGTGGAGAAGCTCCTGACTATAAAAATCAGAGTAAAGATTTGAGCAAACAAGATCTGTCCCTAGATCTCTTGTACTATGTATGCGACTCCTCTTTTCAGCTTCATTTTTCTGTAATAATCATTGAATGGCTTCTCCCATAAAGTAAGAAAGAAAGGCAAAAGATGACTTTTGTTATCTTGGGCTATAAATATCTAGGAGGCACTCTGATGCTGAAGTAATGGGAACATAACTGTAGATGAATAAATGGAAGAAAGCTCTCTAAAATCAAATATACACTCAAGTGTGTTATTACCAAATTTCTTCTTTTTGATTCCCACTCACTGTTCTTTAAAATAGAGCTAACATTTCCTGACAACCGTGGAGAGCTTTAATTTATTTTTACATCATTCTAAGCAAAATTTTACTTCAGAGGTAAATAAATGTGCTCCATTCTTGACAGTGTCTCCAAGGAGAATTCAGAGCAGAGAAGGAAAAGAAAAAAAGTAATGTGATATATTAGACTTGTAGTTTGGAGAAAGCTTCATTGTCAGTATTCTAAAATTAACAGTCACAGTATCACCCTCGGGAAGGAAAGGATTTTGGAGAAAATAGTCTGAGAAAGGCTCTCCTGGGAGACTTCTGTAAGTTCCCTGCTGGCTGCTTTCTGAAATACTTTCCATAGAAAGATGCCCCAAAGTACAGCAGGAGAAACAATTTTCAGTAGCGTTACTGCCAGTAAGGCAGCTGACTTGCATTACTTTGAGTCATCAGCCTTGTGCAGATGATCAGGTTAACCCACCCATGAAGCCACAGTAACAATGAAGCTCTGTGGTGATCCACTGTGGGATCCCAGAAATTGCTAACAGTCCGTACACACATGCACAAAAGTCAGGGAGTTCTTTAAAACACGTGTGTGTTTGTTGGTGCTTGTTTGTTCCCCCTTACCTCCCCTCCCACTCCTAATTGCTTTTTCAAAATTTCAAAGCGACAGAAGACTTTAAAATGTAGTTTGCTATGTAACATACATGTTGGTTGGATCATCTGCTGCATCCACAACCTTCAGACAGATGATCAGTCAGCAGATAACTCCTCTCATGTGATACCTTCATTTTTTAGTTTTTCATGGGGAATTGCTGTATCTGAGCTTAATGTTGTAAAAGTTCAAAAGTTGTGGCTGTGAAACATATGTGGACTCGTTTCCTGAAAGAGGAACTCATTATGCTGCCTGTCCTGCTCCCAGATTTTTAGTGTTACTTGAAGGCCTTGGTAAAATTCACTGTGAAAGTTATTTGAAATGCCTGATGCAAAGCTTAGAATAGTGAAAAGATCTGGAAGAAAGGTTTTCCAGCTGAAGGAATTTGGCCTTAGAATTTACTTCTAAAGCACTGAGGTGTCAGTGCGATTTTGTCATTGTTAGGTAATTATAAAAGCTTCCTCTCTGAATCCTCTTTTGGGGTCACAGTAGCTTCCCCTTAGCTATTGGTATTGCTTTCAGAAAAATATCAAAAAGTTTCAGTAACTTGATACATGAGATAAGAATGGTCTAAAGGAATCTACCACCAATAGTTTTGTTATTTGAATCAAAGTAATTTTATAGTTAAGGACCGTCAAAGGATGAAAGAGAAGCAAGCATTATGGGACAAGAGCACCAACAGTGTCGGTTAATTTTGGAGACAAAGTTTCTTTGCAAATATTGGTATTTTAAGATGCCCTGTGATCTTGTTGTTAATGGGCAGAAGCATACAGGTCTAGTGGCTCACAAATTTGTTTTGACAATTCATATTAGTATCAATCATGGAATCACAGAACAGCTTGGGTTGGAAGGGATCTAAAAAAACATCTAGTTCCAACCCCCTGCTATGGGCAGGGATGCCATCCACAAGATCCGGTTGCTTGGGGCCTTGTCCAGACTGGTCAATGAGGTTCAACTGGGGCTTTATGAAAAATAGAAGGGGGAAAAAAACGTTGTCACCAAAGCATTGTGTCATAAAATTTCTTCTTTTATTATGGAGTATGCTTTTCGTACAGATTGATTCATGATGAAATTCTATTCTTGCCATTCCTGAGATGGGTTCTCAACAGGGTTCTACTGAACTGTGAAGGAGCCTGATCTCTGTCTTCATTAGCGTAAGCAGAAGTAATACTTGAAGTAGGGCAGTAACTTGAGAACTGCAGTAGTTATGTAGAAATCTCTGGCAAAGCTTACAGCTTTATGGTGGGTTGAATGTGGCTGCCTTCCAGACACCCACTCATCCACTCTCGCACTCCCCCACCTCAACAGGATGAGAGGAGAAAATAAGATGGAAAAGCTCAAGAGCCAAGATAAAGCGGACGTATCACTTACCAATTACTTTCACAGGGAGGAAGACTCACCTTGGGGAAAATTAATTTAATTTACTGCCAATTAAAAATAGAGTAAGGTGGTGAGAAGCAAAGATAAAAAATGGAACACCTTCCCCCCACTCTGTCCTTTTTCCCAAGCTGAGTCTCGCTCCTTCATTCCTGGCTCCTCCACCTCCCAGCCCAAGTGGTGCAGGGGAGGCAGTGCAAGAAGGTACTTCAGAAACAAATCACTCCACGGCAAAGCTGATTTGTGTGTCCCTATCATCTGCTGTCACCCACTGGAAAACTGACAAATATGATGAATAGTTAATTAGAGTTTCAAGTTTCTAAAACGTTACAAAGAGAGTAAAGGAAATAAATAAATTAATTACAATAAGTACTTTTAATTGGTAAGCTGCTGAGAAAACAACCCACATCCTTTCACTGTAGTCATTTGGCTGGTAAAATAAAAAATGTCAGGAGCCCGAGACGTGTGTTTTCTTGCTGGTTCAGCCCATAAAATAGGCTGCTCGTGGATGTCTTCCAGTGATTTACTTTAGGATTAGATTTCATCACTTTTTTCTTAAGAGGCTGATTTAATAGTAATGATTACAATTTTTAGATCAACATCAGAAAAAATACCTTTAACAAAACTCTGTATAAACCCCCTATTTAATGGAACATCAGTGAAAGCTGAAAACCTTATATCCACTTTGCTTTATTTATGGATTTTAAGAATAAATGCTACAAGTCACTTATCTTTTAAAGCTGGAGTTACCATGAAAAGAACCAAAAGAGTAAAGGGAAATTAATTACTTTCTTAAAACCTATTTCATATGAAATGGAAAAGTAATCTCTGGGGGAAAAAAAAAGAAAAAAGAAAAAAATAAAAGAGTTTTCAGTTCTGTGTATCAGATTGAGGGGAGCTGTTGAAGTTGCAGTAGTAGAGCCATTGTATAACATGATGACATTACTGGAGGTACACATTCATTGACGAGGAAAGATTTTTTTTTAACATGTATATTAGCAATACAGATAATGTGTAGGTGGTTAGCAATATAAGAAATAACACACAGATGTTAGGGCAGCAAAGTCTGAAAGGAAAAGATCTGGAAATTCAAAACTTTATAAACAACACAATGTAACTTGCAAATGAAATAGATTTCATTTTCTCAAAGCAGCATTGGTAAGGTTGGGAATTTTGCTTGCTCCTGTACTTCTTGCAAAATAGTAATTTCAGGTGAATAAAATTATGTTCATCTCTTTTGTGTTTCTTGTGAATAGCCTTATTTAAAGGAGCAAAACCAATATGTTGGCTTCCACTAAATTGGAACTTAGGATCCAAAATGTTGGCTGTTAGGAAGTGAAGTATGATAATGATTGCAAATGTATTTCCAACATAGATGGAATAAATAAATGGAATAAATACATTCTGAAAGCTTTAAGAAAACATGTTGAAATAGATCTGTATATTTACAATGAGTCAGTCCCCTTTTTCAATTTTTCTCTGAAATTAAAGAGGTTCTGCAGAAGTTCATTGTGTTAATACTGCTCAGGAAAGTCAAGCCTCAGTAGTACTAAGACTGGTGCATTTCATAGGAAACATCTCTAGTAAACCTGAGGATGATCAAATTATCTAGTTTTTCTTGCTTTTCCTTTTTTTACTTTCCAAGCTGGCATGTGAGCATTGATTAAATGAATGATAAGGTCCATGTTTGATCGATTTTTCACTTTTTTAATTTAGAAGGTAAAACTTTCTATCACATTTTAAGTTTAGAATTATGGCTGAGATAATAGAGGTCTGATTCCAGGGGAAGTTAAAAAGGAAGAAGTTGCCTCGCAAATGTCAAGGCACCTTGTGGTTCAAGATGATTAAAACTAAACTGTTTGCTGTATGAATCCCAAGGTGCTGCTATATCTCAGCTTCCATGACATTTAGCCAGTGACTTTTCATAGCTTGTTAATAATGTATAGCGATCCCAGTATAAATTTGCAGTGACAGAGCTGGCCTGTTACTGTAGAGCAGTTAACTAGATTTATTTTGGACAGAAAATGCAGATTTGAAAATGCAGATTTTGACTAATGTCAAAAGAGATTGCACATTTACAAGACAATTTTACCCAAGACAGTTGCTCAGGAGAGGTGCTTTTCACGTTGATCTATTATTCTGTCTGAAGTCCTAATTACCAAACCAAGAAGTATTAACAAAACATTACCCTACTCATCAAGATTAACACTCGTGAAGAAAAATTGATGTCCCAAACAAACTCCATAGTGTGGACTGGTCCATAAAATTAATTTATTTTACTAGGTTGAATGAGTCAAATAGACAGGTAAAGGTTACACCATAAATGCTCTCTCATAAGTACAATTGCTCTAAATCATTGCTCCCGGATAAACCTAATACTTCTGTGTTGTAGAAACCATGTTTTTTTCTGAACCTTATATCTCAGGGATATACAAATTATTCATAAGCTGTAAAAGGTCACAAGGCAGTTGAAGAAAGAGAGGGAGAGATGAGGAAAAGGGTACAGATAAAAAATAGACTTGAAGAACAATTAGTTACAAAACAGACTCAAAGACCTATGAATTACAACAGGATATGAATTAGACTTATAGGGAAAAAAAATTGGTTGACATTTGGGTTGTTCAGATTTTCTCTGAGGCTAAAAGTTTACTTACAGATTAAATTTTATTATGCACCTGTGATGGTCACAGATCAAACTCCTTCATTTAAGTCTTCTATTAAATCATGAATGGATCACTTTGGAATTGTTTTAAATTAAGTATTTTGTGTAGTAGAAATTTTTGCATGCCAATAGCCATTAGAATGCAGAATTAATGTTAAGCAAAACTTTGATAAAAGTTATCACTGCTGCTTTTTTGCAGTAGATTCACATAGGGCATCTTGGGCACCTCATCTAGGAGTTGAAGTATCTTACTGGTCTACCAACTGTTCATATGGAAACGTCAGCAAAGATTCAAATATTTTGGCAACCTCAAGATCTGATCAGGCTTGAATAACTTCACTTCTGTATAAAACACTCAAGTCTGTGAAGTTGTGAAGTTCACTTACCTCTTCTCTGTTAAATGTCATCTGGAGTACTGCATTCAGCCCTGGAGCCCTCAGCACAAGAAGGACATGGAAGTATTAAAGTGAGCCTAGAGGAGGGCCACAAAGATGATCAAGGGGTGGGAGCATCTCTCCCAAGAAGAAAGGCTGAGGGAGTTGGGGTTGTTCAGCCTGGAGAGGAGAAGGCTCCAGGAAGACCTTATAGAGGCCTGCCAGTACCTAGAGGGGGCCTGCAAGTAAGCTGGGGAGGGACTCTGTCACAGAGTGCAGTCACAGGACAAGGGGTAATGGCTTTAAAATGAAAGGTTTAGATTAGATATTAAGAAGAAATTATTTACTACAAAGGTAGCGTGGCACTGGCACAGGTTGCACAGAGAAGCTGTGGGTGCCCCATCCCTGGAAATGCCCAAGGCCAGGCTAGATGGGGCTTTGGGCAACCTGGTCTGGTTGAAGGTCTCTGCTCATTGCAGGGGGGTTGGAACTGGATGACTTTTGATGTCCCATCCAACCCAAGCAATTCTGTGGTTCTATGAAATATTTCCAATACTGATAAATAAGGAATTTGTTTTTTGCATAGAAGTAGTTGCATATTTTTTGTTGTTTATAACTGCAAGATTTTTTCAAAGACTCTTACATACTTATACAACAAGACAGTAAAATAAGTTACTTTCTTATTTAGCATAACCTCCGGGAACAGAGCAATTGGGTTTCAGATTTTTCTACAGTTACTGTTTTGTTTGGTAACCATTAATGTGAAAGAATACAAACAGAGGAGTTTATACTGAAGTGTGAGGAATCAATTCATTAACAGAGTCCTCTGCTGCTCTTTTAGTTTTCATCCCCCTGAAAGATTGTTACATTGGTGAGGAAACACTGATGTTCTTATGTGTGATCTGACATACTCAGGACTAATAGAAGTATAATCACTTAATTCTTCTCATGTACATTCTGTGAATTTGTTATAAGTTTGTGTTTCTACCATATTATTAATGAATTAACAAACCTTAATGTCTCCCTCCTTCCTCCACTCCCCCCCCCAAAAAAAAACAGGTATCTAAAATACAGTTGGGTTTTTTAAATTTATTTTGGTAAATTTATCTGCTGCATTCTGCTGCATTTGTTGTGTTAATTATATTATATGATACAAAAAAAAAAAGGAGTACAGACTGGAATCAGTGTCTTAAGGTTGCATTAGATTGTTAAAAGTCTTATATAACAAGGGTGGTAATAATTTGCCTAGTCTGACCCACTGTATGGCAGGCCTTGGGGACATATACAGCACTTTGGGACAGGGCTGCTTAAATCAGGTAGATGTCATTTCACCTGACCTTTGATTGATAAAATATTAAAAATGTTCTAGTTCTGTAAATCTATCAGTAGAACAGTAGCAAATGCTTAAATTGCAATTTCACAGTACTAGCATCTGAGAATGTTTCTTAGGGCTTGATTCATCCAAGTGCCTGTAGCCAGCACCCTAATAACTCAGCCCTCTTACTGTGTCTGTACAACTCCCTTAGGTTAAGAGGTCAATTCTTCACTCTACTAATGGGCAGAACCTGAGACAGCTAAGCCCTCATCCTGAGTGAGTCTTATTTCTTTTAGCTTGAACTGTGAAACCAGGCCAGCTGCAGGCTTGCAGATTGCTTTTATACAATGTCCATTACAGGTCCATTCTCCAGCCTGTTCCCCGGCTCCCTGTGCAATGCCTCTCTCAGTTTCAATGTCGTAGCTGTGTTTCACAAACAGGCCTTCAGCATGTAGCTGTTCCCTCTGTTACTATCAACCCACAGTGAATCAAGATAAAAATCTTAGTGAAAATCATCTTAATAAAGCTAAGATATTGGATGTAACAAAATCAGTCTTCCCAACATAACACTGTAATTCAGAACCCAGATACCAGAGGTTTTTGTACTGCTTTGCAATGACTGAATCTTCACAGGCTGTGGTGGTTTTACCGGGAGGAGGACCAATGTTTTCACAACAAGAGCCCACCCCTCCCCTCTTCTTCCTGTTTCCACCTTTTATTGCTGAGTGTGACATCATATGGTTTGGAATATCCCTTTGGTTGGTTTAGGTCAGCTGCCCTGGTGATGTTTCTCTTCTCACTTTTTGCCCACACCCTAGGAGGGTTAGAGGGAGGCCCGATGCTGTGCCAGTACTGCTCAGCGGTAGACACAATACTGGTATGATAACTCTGCTGTTCCAGCTACAAGTGCAGAGGACAGCACTGTATGGGCTGCTGCCGGGAAAGTTAACATCCCAGCCAGACCCAGTACACAGGTGACATCCACTTGTGTCATCAAATGTGAGTGAAAGCTACAGCATTTTTATTTTTCTACCTAACTAGCTCTGTAGGCAAAACAAATTTTAGTGTCATCAAGGGATAGCATGACAATCTCAGTTATTGCCTTTTTTGGGGGTGAGAGTGCAACTATCACCTTAGGGACTCATCTAATGATAACTAAGGAACTTCTCAAACTGAACTTCACATTGGAAGCTAAATTTGAAGACACCACTGTGATAGAAACATGGCAGAATTAAAAGAATGGGTCAGGAAGTATCTCTTATTTATCACTCCCAACACCCTTCAGAGGTGTAGAGGTACAGACAAGGAAGAGGATGCTGTGCTAGACAAGCTCTTGTTACTGAGAAGACTGGAAGCTTTACTGAGGATGAATAAATCAGTCTTCCACAACCACAGACAGTCTTTGCTCCAGAGCTCTTTCTTTTATGATCTCTAGACGAACATGGCTTCATGGGTTTCCTAGATGTCTTGGGATTGATTTAAATATGAGATAGGTCTTAGCAGATGGAATTAAATTCTGAATACATCATTTTTTTACATAAAATCAGCAGTATTTTGCTGCTGCCTTTCAATACTGAAAACTTTGTATGTTTATAAGCTCAGTCATCATAACATATTATCTTTTTTGATCAGAAAAGCTCTAAGAGTTATTTACTGAAAATAAATATGCATGAATTTATAAAATTATGCTTTTTGTTAAATAGTATTCAATATACAAGGTCTGAAGTGGTCATACTTTGATATGAAATTGTCTATATATCTCTTTTTCATTTGCAGACTGGTGATATCCCGAGTTCCATATACAGCTGTGTTCCAAAGTATTTGATTAAGTTTAATGCCATTATTCCATTTACAGCACAAGAACTGTTCTCCATATGTAGTTACACTTTTGGAGTCTGTTTTACTTACATTCTCTTGTTTCTGTCTCTCCTCATCCTCAAAAAGAAATGACATAAGGAAAGGAAGAATGTGGAGAGCCAGAACAAAATATAAATATATTAAAAAAGGAGCAAGAATGAAGGGAAGTGAGAGCAAACAAAAAATTCAGAAATGATCAAAGTACTTGTCATATCTTAAGAATCATTAATTTCATTAACACTCTCAGTAAAACATAAAAATTTATTGCAGTTTTTAAAAAGTGATTTGGGAAAGTTACTGACATTAAGGTGATGTTTTGTGACTTGCAAATATTTACCAGTAGCATGCTCACCACTAGTGGTTTCATAATTGCTCAGAATCATTCAGTTAATAGAGTGCCTGCCTCTGCTGTCATCAGCATCATTTATATCTAATTATACTATCTGAACACTATCTGTGGTATTGTAGCATTAACAAAATAAGCAAGCAAACTAAAAAAGCCACCTTGGTATCTGAAATACTTCCAATGTTCTTAAATATTCCAATCTGAATGATTGTCTGACTTAGGAAAAAGAATGCATTCTGCACAGTGATGACAACTCATAGCAAGTATACATGTAGCCTATAAAAATGTGTCCACTAGAAGCTGCTAACCAGAGATTTCTTAAAAAGACCTTTAAACTTTTCTTCAATATTTGAGCTTTACACTCAAAAAATCAAGCCCACTCACCTTATATATACGTAGGTACAGTTATTATATCAAGAATTTTTACATAAGATATATCTTTCTTCCAATTTGTTTTGTCTGACTTTTTTTTTTTTTTTTTAAAGCAAAGTGTCTACAAACATACCACAGTATAAGGTTAAAGTTAACTGTGTTTAAAAGTCCCTTTGTTTAGCTGTCATGTTTTTCCAGTAGTTGCCAACAAAATGTTAAGTGCATTATATTATAAGCATTCATCCATCTGGTCATCCTTCTAATACTTAGGAAAAGTTGCTTTTTTTTTTTTATTTTATTTTTTAATATGACATATAGCTAGTGGAAAGAAAAGGGTATCTGCAGGACATGATTTAAACTTTCAGTGAGCAGAATCATCCTCTGCACCCCTTACTCCAACGAGTACAGAAGAATCATTCAGTCTCAGTCAGCCTTATTTGCACTCATTCAGCCTTACCCATGGGTTTTCTGTCATACATTATAACTAGATACTTGCAAAATGGCAGTGTGTACTTTAGTTTAAGCATTTTCCAAGCACTATGCCAGCAGTGTCTTCTGTAGCTGATGTGGACTTTGGAAAATATGTTCTGCTTCATTGTCGTGGTAGATTCCAAATTCCTATTATGTGGAGTGCATTCCATATAAAGTGAAACAAATATGTTCTAATAGTCAAGGTAGAAGTCAAAACATAGTTGACAATACATAATATAATGATTCATCAGGAAGTGCTACATATACCTAGTCGGTGATCCAGCCCCTTCCCTTTTGCTTCAAGGTAAACACTGCAGGTATTTAATTCTATTGATGTGTTTAGTACTCACCCAGGGTGGTATTCTGAGGAATAAGTGATGTGACTATTCTAATTTACTGAAAGGCAATCTGTTAATGTACTCATCTTCCTGTAAGTGGGGCATAAACTTACATTCTTCATTAGAAACAAGAAGACATGCAAGATGTGCACCACCCAGCTGCTAACAGTAGTTTCGGAATACCTTACCTCATGTGAAATAGCTGTGTACAAACACGTCTAAACATTTCTTAACAAGTGGTTTTCCAAACATAGGCTGTAGTTACTTTGCCAATTAAACTAGTAGACAATCTCCCAAAAGCACATTAAGAAAGGTTTGTATTTACTCACCATGCTAGAACCAGTAAACTGAAATGGAGACTGTTAAGTCTGGTTGTGATCCAAATACTATGGTTAAAATACAAAAATTTTGGACAGGCTTTGCCATCATAAATCACCTAAAAGATCACCAAGGATCTTTTTGAAACTTGGAAAAGTTGCAGTAAAATAAGGAAAAACAGGAATATTTGAGATTGTGTCTTGTTAATGTATATAGATGGTATGAATTGTTTCCACACAAAGTACATTCTATGTAATGGTTTATGCATAATGTAACACGTTGTAATGTTATTTGCTTCAGGTGTCTTGCTGGATTTTCTGGGCAGTTTTGTGAAATAGAAGTTAATGAGTGTAATTCATCACCTTGTCTACATGGTTCAACCTGTGAAGATCATGTCAATGGATACACTTGTAAATGTCAACAAGGTAACTGACATTTGACAGAACAATCTTAAAGAATGATAGTTTTGAATTATCATTGTTAGTACTGAGAAAGCTGGTAAAGTATATCTAGTTCTTATATATATGTGTATAATCTATAAGGTACCAAAATAGTAACTATTGTTTGACAAGCTTTTTTGAATGAAATCTAAAGAGAATTAACTAGTCTACTAAGCATTTCAGAGGGACATAAAACTAAAAACAGTTAATTAAGAGGGTATGAAAAATTATGTAGAGATGGATTTATTATGTGTGGTCTTCACAAATGTAACTTACAGACCAACCAGTAGGCACTGAATAACAACTAAATATTTAAACTATCTGTATGTGTTAGACCTTTTTTTTTTTTTTTCTGCAGTCTTTTTAATAAATCACCAAATAATTTTCCTCACTCTAGTAGTCCATTCATCTAATTTTTACATTATTGAGTTAAAGGTTAAGGAAGTTTTGCAGGACCTAAATGCCATTGTGTTTCAGCTTGTCTTCAAGTGTCGGGGGGCTGGGGGCATCTGGGCTTAGCTTCTGTGTGATGCCCAATTTGGTGTTACAAGTCCATTTGCATTCAATATATTAAATTATTATGATCACAGAAGCACAAATAATGCAATATTTCAGTACTATAAATCTGGTCACATTAATTATATTGAATTGCCATGATCACAGATGCACAAATAGCGTAATACACTTTTGGTCTAGTAAATGACTGGTGTAGTTTATTGTAGTAACAGGAGTACAGGTTCCTTTGGATTGCTGGTGATAAAGATCCTGTCTGCAAAGCACATGCAAATACCACAAATATGACTAACACAACCAATTGCACATGTGCTAGTTTATTAAACAACTCTATAGAGGCTGTTAGGTTTCCCAGGGAAGCACTCGGTATAATCAAGAGTTCAAATCTCATCCAATAGGAGTCCATATGGGGGAAGTGGTGTCTTTCCCTGCATTTTCCTCTCTTGAGACATTTTTATACTAATTTCTTACTTTTAGGTGGAGCTTGAGTGATTCTAGTCACACAAGTCTGTTGTGACTGGTATACATTTTTCTTGCTTTTGTTTTAAAGATGTAAACTCAGAGAAATTCAGAACATGTACTCAGTGAGGGGTGGTCACACCTTGGAGACAGGTAGCCTTTGGGATGGAGGTGTGTTTTGGCATTATAATGGGATTATAATGAACAAAGTTCACCCAGAGGACATGATTTGGTTATCAGTTAGGTTCAGATCTGGCCATGCAATCTATCAGTTCCACAATACCATGATGTTCCCCATCCCTGCAGTGATAGCGCAGAGCCTGGCCACAGTGTCTTCATTCCTCTCCACCCTCTGTGCTATTTCTCTTAAAGTCAGCACACCAAGCTCCCGTGGTGTTACCTACACCTAAGTTTGCAGCTATATTGCCAAGGGGGCTATCATGGAACAGATTGCTTGCATATTTGCCATATCTCATCCTCTATGAACCTTCTCTTAAGATGTAGACACTTGTTTAACCCCAATAAGTCACCTCCAGCAATTATTCCACATACATATAATTATTTCCATGCTGGTTTTACATTAAAAACAAACAACAACAACACATCAGATTTTAGGTATGCAAGAAAATACTCAAGCACATGTGTATATAGCAAGTCCATATGGACAGTTTATGTAGTTGTTTAATCAGTACTAAGGAAGTATATTTTAATGCATAAGACTTAAATGGAAGCACTGGTAAGGCAATATATCTGTGGCTTACTAGGACCTCATTAATTTTAGGGATAAACTTACTCCCAGATGAAACTTTTTATAGCAACTTTTTTTCCCCTTAATATCCAATAGACACTCAATAATCCATAAAGACACTATACTCTTGATGTATGAACCACTGAGTGAAAAATTTCTTGACTTTGCCATACGGAGGGCCAGAATTCACAATCGTAACAGTCCCTTTTGATCTTCAAAGTTTGAGTCATCACCTATCTTTGGTAGCATATATCTTTTTTCCTCTCAGCACTGTTGCACAATGGAAATTCCACCTGAATAAAACTGTATGTCCCCTCAGGAAGCTCTGCCTATTACTAAATAAGGCCACATACCACTTCACCAGTACAGATGACTTAAAAACTAGTAAGATGTGTTTTTTGATCATTACTGTGCCTCATGCAGAATATATGGTCAAGTTCAAAATGTTTCTCCCTATTTTTTAAAGCTACTGATAATGTAAGTATATTTGAATATAGACATTTTAAAATTGCTTACCAGCCAAGGGCTGTAACTGCTGCCTCTGTGCAACTTACATGGAAATGTTTGGTGTAAGCAGAAGAAGCTTTCTCGTAGGCATTAGATCTCAGTCCTGCTGCTAACATGATTTAAACACATTTTAAGCCAAGTGTAAGCTGTTGTTCTTTTACCTTTGTTTAATAATAGCATTCTTTAGTGTGGGCAAAAGATCTCTATTTGATTTCTCCACTAGGAACATAAACAGTGAAAGAATCACATGTGTTAGGTATATATATGATGGTTGAATACCTTTTCTGTTTAATTAGTGTGGTATTATTATTTTTTTTTTTGAGTTCTGTGGCTTCTGAAGTGGCTGGAGATGAGAAAATTATAGCTCAGAAAATGAATGAATTTGGAGAAGGGGAACCTGTGGGAGGAATAGTTTGTTGTAAAGTTGCACAACTGAAGAAAGGGATTGGAAGATAAAGAAAAAATACCTTCCAGATACATGAAGCAGAAATACTTGGAATAAATCTGCTTTTGTGGCAGGCTACCTGCATATGATAGGTCTTTAATTTCTCTACTGACCTTCATCTGTAGAAATAAGGAGATGTCACTAAACATTTTTACATCTGTAGAGGCAGACATGGGAAGGAACTTTCCACAAGGCAGGAAGTCTGAAATATCCAACAGATCCATGGTTGTAATTTAATTAAATGGAAAAGGGATAGTGGCAAGATAGAACTAGGAACAAGGCGATGATAGCAGCTTTCCAAAAACCTTCAGAGAACAAAATGAAGCATGTGGTGAGAGCATGTGTTACCAGAACAGGGAATTCATTTAGCTCTGACAAATCCATTCTATAGTGGGCCATGAATTTTGTCAGCTATTGTCCCAGTAGCAGGCCTCATACTTCTAGAATAACAGATGCGTATTCAGAATCTGTGTCCACAGCTGCAGGCTGTTCAGGTGCAGAAGCGACACAGAGAGATGTAAACTATATTCTGTCAGTATCTCAGACAGCTCTAAAGCAACAACAGCAGCCACTGGAACTAATGGTGCCCTCACAACTGAAGTCTTCAGCTGTACTTATAACAATGCAGATAAAACAGGGCTGGAACATAACTGGTGGGTCCATTTGACATATGCACTAAGGCAAACACATGATAGAAGCAACTGGATTTGGCTCAGCTGAAGTCTTCTGGGGTTTTGGGGTTGTGAAGTCTTTTTGTTTGGTTCATTGGTTTGCTTGTTTGTTTTTTAGAGAGGGGAAAAATGAATTAGAGAAATAGCAAAGCTGTAATGGGCGTAGTTGATATCATGGCAGATGGTGTGGAGTTCTTCAATAGTTAGCCATATTTTACAAAACTCTAGGTTTGGATTTTTGAAGCAAATGGGCTGCAAATGGGTTTGACTTAGCCTCTGAAGAGCATGTTCAAGACAGATTCAAATTACATGATTTAAACCCCAGGTTTTGGATTCTAATTTATGGATTTACTTAATTATAAAGTAGATTTTGTAAGAAATGCATATTACCAAAAGTGCCAGTAGCCTGAGTGTTGAAGTATAAGAAGACGATATCCTTATGGTATTCAAAGACAAACCCGTATTTGCTGAGAAAATGTCCTCCCCAGTGATCTGGTATGGTAATATGAGTTTCTTTTTTTTTTTCCTTTATTTTGTTTTAGGTAAACATGACTATTGTTTTCTGTCTAAACTTACACTTTTCCTTCCCTGGGGTGAAAATAATGCACAAATTTAACTGGATAAAGAGCTCAAAAATTAAGATAAACAATTCCATACTCTTTCAGTTTAAATTTTGGAAAATAATGTGGCTTTGGTTGCACTGTGCTGATCTGAAATGAGATTAGAGGTTTCAGGGAACATTTTACCCTTGACTATTCTTAGACACGAGAGATAACAATATAGATAATTCTGTAGGTGAAGGGCAACCTGTCAAGTCAGTTAATTCAGTAAGGCAAGAATATATTTAGGTTTTACTCTTGTTTGCTTACTTAAATCTCTACCAATATAAAAGTCAGCAAATATTAACATTCCCCAAAGATTTTTTGTAGGGTATAGTTATATAATCCATATAGCTCACGTTCTGACTTTTTATTGCTAAACTTTCTTTTCTTCTTTGAGAAACCACAGTACAAAGACAGTTCCTATCTGATATGACATATATAGGTGTGAGGATTGATTATAGTTACCCATAGCTTTTTTTTTTTTTTTGATTGATACTTAGTAAATAGATTTAATTTTAATGTTTTTTTTTTTTTTTTTTTTTAATGTTTTTTTGACAGGATGGGAAGGTCTGTATTGCGAGCTGGATGTCGATGAGTGCATATCCAACCCCTGCATCCATGGCATCTGTGTTCAGAGAGACCCCGGTTTTGGTTATTCCTGTTTTTGCAAGCCAGGGTTTGTGGTGAGATGCTGACATTTTTTCTTCTTCTTCTCTTAACCTGACTAATAATTGGTGCACAGAAAATACCGTATATAATCCCTTTCTTCTTTATCCTCACGCAGATAAAACATAGCCTTTCAGAAAAATACAATATTTTAGTAATTGTTTTTTGTTTATTTTGTTTGTTTTATTAATGGGAGTTACACTGTTCCAAAGAACTACTTACCTAATACTCATACAAAGTAAAAAAGCTAAGTATATGTAGTGGCTTTGTCAGTCATCAGAGTACGCTAATGTTTTTATATACATACAAAGATAACTCACGTTTCAAACTATTGCATACAGATAAATATTTTGAAAACAAGTCCCCGGAAACTAAATCAAACAATTCCTTTGAATGCTTGACCATGTGGACTTCTGTCCTATGTTTTATTCTGTTTAACATAACAAAAAATCCTTTGATGATGGCTGAATGCCAGTGATGTTATTTACCTAAGGTTGAAACTTCCATGCTGTCAGCACCATTTTATGCCAACTCTTTCTGCTGTTGGAAATGTGTAGTTGGTATCTACAATTTGAGCTTGTGTTTTACCTTGTTGCACTTCAGGTTTAACTTACTAATATCATTTAATAGCTTGGGGTTAGTAACAAACAAGGAGAGTAAGAAGTATACAATCTATTTTATTATTTTCTTGCTTTAGTCATTCTTATCTCTACAACTCCAAACTTGAGATTGTTATTTGATTAGCTTTTCTTTATAAATGATTACAATGATGCTCATTTTAATGTGCTCCATTTGTTTGATGTATTGAAGACTGTAAAGTAGAAGGAACAGATTGTTGGTAATAGGATCCAGATTTATCTTCATACATTCTCAGCAGTTGAGTCAAGAAAGAAAGGTGTAACTTTACAGACTTTATCTAGTTTCAAGGCTTCTTCCCTCAGCAGAAGATTCTTATTTAACATCAATGAGAGAAAAAGTAACCATGAAATAAGACAGAAAAAAATATTCTAAAAATTGAAGGAACTCCTGTCTATCTTCAGTTCTTCCCAGGCATCATACTTGTCTCTGTTGCATGCCTATTCCCTTAAGGGCACCCATGGTGTAGCTGGATATCCCAGCACATGTTGTGGAGCACGACTGTTGAGTGGGCTGCTCCACAAGGGAAGGCAGACCAGGAGCCAAGGATGGCAGCAAAGTAGGTAAGGGTTGTGACCTTAGAGACAAGCAGTACCTGAACAAGGAAAGCAGGGCAAGTCCAGTGATGACAGTAACCATGTCCATCCAAAAAGTCCAGGTGCCAACAGGCAAATCCGTGATCACAAGAGAAGTCTGAGGTTAAGCCAGGATGTCAAGTCTGCAAGGCAGGATCAGGATCAGCCAAGTACCAGGCTTGTTACAGCTGGCTTCAGCTTTATGATAAGCTATAGCGTTAGTTGAGGCTCAGATAAGGTCTGATGGCAAGGGCCTGAGCTTAAATGCAGTTTCTGAGCTCAGGTATGAAGGTCAGAGATGAGTCATCTCACAAAAATCTTTCTCACAGTTTAGCTCTTTTCACAGCAGGTCAATCCAAGGTTTCACAGCTGCAGCATACCAGAGCTGACCTTCAGCAAAGGAGCTAAACCTGTGGGTGCAATGGAAAAGGGTGTAGGAGCAGACTGCAGAAAAATGATAGTCACAGGTTGATGAGGGCCTTGACAATAACATCTTCAAGTCTAAAGTATGGGAACACTGTCATGTTAATGCTTTTATCAGAGGACGTTACTAAGTCCTTTACACATGGAAACATAAATATTCAGACTGGAACTTGCAATTCTAATCAAACTTCAGACCAAGTGCTATATTGGTAGTAGTAAATGAGGAAAGGGTTGCCTTGTTTGCTGTGTGTGGTACAAACTTGTGAGGAAGCCTTTATAGGTAACTGAAACTTCCATATTTTCTGGAATTTTACATCCACTTACAGAATAAGAGGATAGGAGTTCCCTGAGTCTATACCCATGTTTGCCACAATACAAAATTTGGAGAAGGGATTCAATGGAACCTTATAGGCATACGTCTTTCCTAGATTCCTAGTACTCGTCATATCTGAACAAAGCAGTGGCCCTTTATTTATAAAAAAGTGCCCTTTATTTATAAAAGTTATCCCCATAGAAATCCACATGCAACGGATTGTATGGAGGCAGAGATTTTTTTTCTATATAAACTTTTCTCAAACTGCTCTGAAAACTAATATATGGAGGATAAAGACCAGTATGAATGTCTGAATTTAATGCATATAATCTAAGCTTACTGACAGACTATCCAAAGAAGGAAGAGAGTAACCCATAAGAAGGAACACACATATTCTGTAGGGTGGTTTTTGCGGAGTACAGTGGACACAGTTGGTACCTCCCCACAGTCCACAGCAACTGCTATCGTTTTTATCTCCAAAAGCAGGCTGGCATTGAAAACAAGGTCAGGTGATGATGAAGGGTATATCAATTGAGGAACACGGTCTACACGGTCTATTTATTTGGAAAATAATCATATCTTCATGTTAAAAAAAACAAAAAACAAACAAACCTCCTTTTGTTCATTCAGTATTTAAACTCCTACACAAGCAACTGTGATGGATAAAATTATGGTACTTATTTCATATTTCTCACCAAAAGAAAATTTTCTGAATGCCAAACAAAACTATCGGAGAAAGAGTATAAAATTTGCAGGAAGAAATTATTTTTTCACTCAGTGCAAAATTCTCTGTTGTCAGTGTTTCATGATACTGAAGAGACCAAAATTAAAAGTAAGTCCAAAAATAGGATAGAAGGAAGATAGGTCCATCATTATTTAATCTGAATATTACTCTGATCCTGATCTGAATATTACAGAGAGGGAATCTCTGAATTACTCATTGCCAGAAATGGGAATATTTAGGGCATTGTCAGAGACAAACTCTGCTTGCTTTCTTCCTGTGTTTTTCCCCAAGCATTCAAGATTAGCTTATTGACGATGGAGCTGGATAGATACTTGGTTTGACCCACTGAGGGAGTCTTACCATTAGTATGTACCTTCAGCATTAACTTACAGAGTGTCACAGAACAGGATCTTAAAGAATAAGAAAGCTACAAACCTCTGACGTAGCTGGAATTTAAGTCTTTGCTTTTATTCTGTTATCCACTGTTCCATCTTCAGTCCATAGATTCTGCTATGCTTTGGGAATTCCACAGTAGAGACATAAAACTGGAGAAACAGAAAATGTATAATGTGTCTGTCATCAGTATGTAAAAACAAGGAAACCTAGCATCTAAACATCTCAAGATGATGGGTATTTTGTAAACCTCTGGCGGATTCTGGTTCCTAACAGTGAGTTAATGTGTGGTGAACACAGTAGAATTCCCAGAGGAATAAGTTTTCAAGGAACTCTAGCTAAAGTGTACGTTAGCATACACAAATCTTCTGTGGTGTATGTACGCAATGCTATCTGAAGCATGGATCATAAAGTATGGATCATGAAGTTTCTCAGAAATGTTGAGAATAAAAGCATAGCTAGTGGTGTATGGCATAAATGTTTACTTTTTAAATTGAAAACATCTATAGAAGCATACCTACTTTCAAATGCAAATCTGCAGTATCTGCCTTCATTGAAACTGTTAAAGCATTTAACTAAAACATTTACAGTCACTTTCAAGGCTATCAAATTTATCTATGACTATTCAATGTACCCTTCATGCACAGTGGAGGTTATCCACATCTGCTTTGTTTTCGCGAGTCATAAAATCATAATAAAATACATTAAGAAGTAATAAAAATACACTTAATTTGTTGCAACAAAAGTCAGAATGAAACAAGTTTTATGGGATTAAGAAAAATTATTAGGCAGAAATCTTACATAATAAACTGATCATTTGTGCTTTGTATAGAATTGGAAGCGAGCAAGGAAGAAACATTTTTTTTATCCTTGTATGGAAACCTATAAATCTATATATAGGATATAAATTGGCCTGCTGTTCCTTCATGTTTGAGAATACTAATACAGCAAGCGAGTTTATAGGATGCTATGAATTTACCAGTTAGCTCATCTGATTGCCAAAATAAATTAAGTGCTTGATCAAAACAATCATGGGTGTACCTAAATCATACCAAAACCTCCATTTAAGCTTTTCCATTTCAAACATTGAATGATTTAAACTACTTGTAAAAACAGTTGAATTTCTATTTCTGTGTTCCCATTTCTGCCGTTCTCTCTTGTGTGTCCTATTGTTTCCTAACATCACACACAATGTAGTAAAGTTGATAGAGATCTCAGAAACATGTAAGTTGTTTTAAGTTCTATAAAAAAGCAAACCAGATAGACAAAAGAATCTGTTTTACTATCTTGTCTGAAGGAAAACATGCAATGAGCATGTGCTTATTAAACACTACTTGGTTTTTCTTGCATATGGCCCAGTTCCAGGAAAAGCTTCAGTTAGAACTCATCTCTCTCAGATTTTAAACACGAGATACTTTATAGGATATCAGGTTTCAGTAGTATATAGTATTCAAAGAACATACTTCTTGATTGCATCAATGTGGCTTGCACTGAGAATATAATTTCTGAGGCTAACGTAGTAATTCTTCAACGTTATCAAAACATTTGTGATACCAGTTAAATAATTTTCACAATATTTTCCTTGGTCATGCAAGTATTATATTTATGTTTTACCACTTCCCTCTATATTCTAGTGGGTGCAAAATCATAGAAATATAAAATCATATGTTGAAAGAATGCATGTGTTGAAAGAGTAGATGATCTTTGTTTCTTGTTTGCAGTCTAAATAATGTTTCAGACAGTAGCAAGTCTTTTCTGGATTTAGCAGTTAGGTTGGATACAATTTGAGATTCTGATGCCTAAAATTCATGTATCTGCACTTGGTACTTGTCTCATATTATATTAAATGAAGTCTAGTTGATATGGTCAATGGAGTACAAAGGGTTGTTTGGCTGTCCAGACACTTGAAGCCTAGATATGGGTGCCTATGCCATTTTGGGTTTTCCCTGGCTTCCCAGAAGACTGTGGGTTTTCTATGTTTTTTGCTTTACATCTGCCAACACCATCTAGCTGTCTCATAGTTACGAGACCATCCCAAAACATGGCTTCCAAATCCAGTTCTGTGTCTACATTGAGATGATTGATTATCTTATGGAATTTTCTTGACTTAGAGAGTGATCTAGTTGCCTAATGATAAAAATCTAATACTACTTGAGACAGTCTAGAATATCCAATATATCTTCATAAGGCAGTCAAATTAACATAAGGCCTGTGGGAAATCTATAACTCTTGGATTGTCAGCTGGAGCTCTGACCAGATACTTGGCAATTACAAACATGATACGAGGCACCCACATATAAGCAGTTAACTTCCTCAGAATCTGCGTTGACTCTGAAGAGAGTTTAGATTCCTAGCATGCTTGCAGTCACTATATGACACCCACATTTGAATGTCTCCATTTTAAAACAAGTCCCAAACTTTATGTCTAGGCTGCTAAATTAAGAAATGGAGAGCATTTCCAGACAACAAAGCTCACTGAATGATTTATATTGCTAGACGTACCTGTATAGATGTAGATGAACTTGTTAGATCTGATCCGGTGTGGTTTCGACATGTGCCACCTAATACTTCCCAAACAACTCCAATTTGTCTCTGATAGATATTTCTTATTATTATCAGATGACCTAGAAGACATTCAGAGTTTCAAAGAAGACATTTGTGTTTCAAAGACTTAGATTCAAAATTATTGATGAATGCTAGCTGTTCATTTTCAAGCCCTTCCAAGGCTTAAAAATACGGCTGGCCCCAAATCTCTCTCTGTCAACAGTTGTTTAAAGCAGCAGATATGAGGTAGAAAAAGAGATAAAACTGTGGTTTCCTTATGTAGCCTGGAAATCATGATGGTAAAATCATTTAAAAACCCCATAGATTATTAGAAAACCATGTGGGTTTACATGTCAGATTATACATTGAAAGAGTTTTGTGTCTTTCAGAGATTACCCTGCATATTTTAAATAGCTATTCAAATGCGTAAGATCCCTCTAAGTTAGTTAAGTTAGCTCTGTCTCTTCACACAGCCCATTAGTTCATTACAACAGAAGTGAAAATAAAATGAACTCAGGCCTGACTTCAGCTTATATTTATTTCACACTTCAAGAATGCATTTAATTCACATAATTATTGCTGTAAAAGAAATGCCTTATTTCTTCCCTTTATTACAGACCACTGATTATGAACATTCTTAACTTATTAGTAGAAAGGATATTCCAGACTTCTCATGAATTGTTAGTCTTGATAAAAATAAAGAGTGAGTGCCAGCTCCAATTTAAGACTGCCACTGCACATTTCTAAAAGTAACATGCAAACCTAATGTGTTGAGATGGTGCTATGTGAAGATTTGGTAACAATGGGCAACAAATAATTAACCACAGTGTACGAAAATAAAGTAGAAATTTAACTTGACAATCAGAGCAATCTGTAGGTTTTCAGACAGCTAAGTCCTCTGTATGGTTTTCTGTATAACTACATATAAACTTATTATCTAGAGGTTGTGCCATAATATGAAGATGATTATTTTACTTAATGACAATACTGTCTTTGATACTTTGCAACGACAAATTTGTTGGGAGATTATTGATAAATTGTAATACTAAGTGGGAATCAAAATATCATTTAGTTGAAATTAAAAAAAAATACAACTATACTTTTATATTACTTGATCAATATTTTCCAGGTTATTAGATTTTCTTTTGAAAGTATGGACAGTTTAATATAAGCAAAAAACATTTTAGAATAAATAGAAAACAATAATTTGAACTACCATGACTATGAAATGCAAATTGCCTTCAAAAATGTCTTTTTAAAAATTCTCTTTCAGGGACGAAGCTGTGAGCTTAATTACAATGATTGCCTTATACAGTCCTGCTCCACTGGGTTTCTTTGCATTGATGGAATAAACAATATCACCTGTTTACCTACTATTCCCCAAAGCAAGAAAACTGAAATGGCTGAAGTGTTTCCTACTGAGATTTTAGATAATGACCTTCCAACAGCCCTAGCTGTGTCTGTGGAACTTCCGTCTAAACTTACTACCCCTGATTTTCATGCGGAAGAGATGTCCCAAGGTAAGAAGAATAAGCTTCTCAGTCATATATTTATCAAACTTCTTACCTTACTAGTGCTTTCTAAATGATTGGAATATTTGAAGTGTATCAATTTTCATCTTCATGTTGTTTTCTACTTCTATACTACCTTCTGTTCTTGTAATTTAATCCACTGTCCTTTCATAATTACATGTTTAAACATAATTGGAAAATTACAATTTTCTCTCAAGAATATTTTTCCCCAGCATCTTTCACATCTAGCAAGGAAAACTACACTTAGCTTGGTTTTCAGTCTGCTTTGCGAGAGTGTAAAATCTCATGTGCGTCATATCGTGTTCATCTCTGTCTGACCCTAATGACAATCTGTCCATCTTCCTATCAAAGTAATTTGCCTTACTCCTCAGGGACTTTGGTTTTCCATTCCAAGTTCACATCTTTTCTCAGTGCTTTCTCTTCTGTGCATCCAGATGTTTTTCACTAGAAATGTCTGCAACTAGGCTCTCAACACATCTGCCATTCTGACTGGTTTTAGTGACTTTGGGGGGGAACACAAAAAATTGTCTGCATTCTTTCTTTTTAAATATCTCAGGGCTATAGTAATAGAAGTGCAACATCTTATTTTAAAGGTTGTATCTTCATTGTCACCTGTTCATTTAACTAAAGCTAGTATTATACATCTAGCATGTGTGTAATGCTGTCTTTACAGTTAGATTCAGAATTTTTGCCTATCTAGTCTTTCAGAGTATTTATTGTTTAATATATCAGCCAATACCTGTTTTTATTTGGGTGAGTTTTAATAAACATTTGATTTGTGTACAGACTAGTATTTTAGGGATATACCTACGGTGTTTTTTTTTGTTTTTTTTTGTATGTGTGTGTTTCTGTTGTGTTGTTTTTTTTGGTTGGTTGTCTTCTTAACAGGTAATACTCCTTCATGTAGGTAATGAGACTGAAAGAAATGCAGTTATTAATGCAGTTACATCTGTACCTCTTCCAAAATACCATGTCAGCTAGTTTGCTGATGTCCTTTATGGATAAGATATGTAACTCATTCATTTTATATTGATTCCCAGCAGCAGTTGGATTTAGAAAATTTAATACTTTTGTTCTGAGCGCTGCCATTTGTTCTGGTGCTGGCCCTCATACAGAATATGAATAATGGGAGGATTTGCATTTACTCAGCTCTTGAGGTCACTAAAACTGCTTCTGTGCTTGTATTAAAAATATGATTTTATATGCTTTTATTAAAAATACGATTTTCTATGCTTTTATTAAAAGTATGGTTTTTCTGTGCTTTTATTAAAAATATGATTTAAAGAGTTGTATTTGCTATATAATATCTTGCTAAGACTGAATGATTTTTGGTGGTCATGTAATTTGCTGCAGACTTAGTCCAGAGCCAGAGTTGCTCCTTTTTTTTTTTTTTTTTTTTTTTTTTTTTTTTTTTTTCCTTAACATTTTTATCATTGAAGGTCTTAAAAAGGCATATATTTTCAGCTGAGGGATACTTCTGACCACTAATTTGGCAAAACCGAGCTATCGACTAGGAGGACTCAGTGCCACTGGAGAGTCTTCAAGTGTTTAGGATAGCAATCTCAACAGATGTTCCCTCTTCACACTTTCTTAGTTCTGCTGTTCAGGTCTCAGTAAAAATAAAGACTTGTATCGCAGTAGTACATGGCTACAGATTAAAGATCAGTACTTCCTTCCCAGCATAATTATGATGCAATCTCATTTATCTCTAGTTAATAACACTTTCTGTTTTCCCTACACAAGCCTCATCATTAGAGCAGCACCAGACTGTTGTTTTATCTGCCTTAGACATGAGTTCAGTAATTAGTAGCATACCAGGGGCTGAAATAGAATTAAATAGTGAGTCAGTGCTCTCCCATGGTTTACAGTTTACAACTGCTTCTGTAAGTGCAGCTTCAGTTCTCTCTAGGTTGCCTCAAAAGGGTCCCGAAGAACTGTCAGATCTTTGTAGGTTCAGAAGAACAGTGGAGATTACCAAGTCCTTCAAAAATTTCCTATTCCCCTACTAAGATATATATTTATAAACACATACCTCTTCTTATTTCATTGGTTATTCATGAAACTCAAATGCAAACATCTCTTCCTAGTGAGTCTGCTAATCTGCTAATACTTTTTCATCCATCAACCAGAGACTTGCAAACGTTAAACCACAGTCTGCTGATTCTTTAAGTGAATTAAGCCAGATACGTGCAAAATGTTCTATGGCTAGAATAAAACCCTCTGATGTATTCCCAGACCAAGTTCTGCGCAGCAAACAGTCTCCATTTTATGAGACATTTTGGATGAACTCAGCAATATTAAACAGCTGCTATGCACTAGTGGGATCTACTGCTACTACTTCTGGGTATTCATTTTCTTCATCTAGCAAAATAGCACAATCAGTGGAGTTCACAGAACTGTCATCCTTGCATCCCACCACAGAAAATACACGCACCAATAGGACTGTCTGTTCTGTCTTTGTATTCACAAAAATCACATACACTATTCCAATTCATTCTGTCTCTTTTTCCTTCCCAGACCATCTCTTTAGAATCAACATTTTTAGCACTTACATCCTTTAAAAAGATAAACATCAACTTGACAAAAAGATTAACTACTATCAAGCAGCTGACAACAGAGGAAATTTAACAATTACTGAAGTCAAAGCTCTATGATCCAGTTATGGAGCTCTGTTCCTTGTTAAGTCTTTCTTAGAGGCACAGCCAAGTAGTGTATGTATTTCAAGAACTAATTTTAACCCACATAATAAATAGTAGCTCTGAGTTCAAAACAAATCTAATTGTAAAATCAGGAGATTCTAAAAATATTTTCAAAAACAAACTAGCAAGTGCTCTTGATTTGTATCTTTTGATTGTAGAAGCTTTATTTATAGACTTACTTGCTGAATACTCTGATAAGTTCTCATTATTGAAATCTTGTACTAATGAGTTATCTTACTCAGTTTTATCTGCACAAACCCTATCTGCAAATGTAAAGTCATAAAATGTTAGTGACAAAGCATTTATCTTCTCACACCAGTTATCCTGCTTTCAGTTCTCCCTTAGAAGATGTTAGCAACACCACTGGAACACATGGGCCGAGCAGACACTGCTGCTTTACATCCTAAGGAACTTCTCTTGGACATTAAAACTCCTTTACCCAGACTTCAGTGTGTATCTGCAGTGGGTTCTGTTTCTGGCCCTTTTCAGCTGATGTTTTCTCTTCGGTTTCTCTTTCTGTTCAGACAACTTTTTTGAGGTGGTGGGGTGTTTTTAACAAAGATAAAAGTGTCCGTCAGGGTTGCCAGATGCTTGAAAGGGATTTATTTTAATCAGGCAGCAGCTTGTTCAATGGATATCACACCTGCTACTGTACCTGGCACAGATGGTTGTTCTTCATGCTCTGCCATATACACTGCTAGATCAATATAGAATCAGGCTGGAGGCTGCTGTAATGCTGGCAGGCAATCAGCAACTAAACAGTTTCACTTCATTACAGTAAACTTTTCAGAATTTTGGGTGTAATTTTCATTAGACTTCCATATAAATTCAGAAGGTATCTCTATGGTTACAGTATATGAGTGTTATTATTAACATGTTTAATTTTAGAGGAAAAAAATGCATTTTAATTTCTTTAAAGGGTCTATTTTTTAAATATGATATAATTAAATAACCACATCTGATTCCAAGATGGGAGACAGACGATGGCTATGTTTTTTGAAGATGGATAGTACTTTTGTAAGAGCATTACAACTCATTCAGAAAGAATACCAGGAATTAAAAGAACACACAAAATCCTGTGAATTCTAGAATTAAATATTAGGGAATATTGATTGGTTTTGACTGTGTTTCATTCTGTACTTCTATAAAAATACATGCTACAAAACGAATACATGCCAAGGAGAAGTTTTTGACTTCTTGTTTTTTTTTGATTTCAGTATTTGCTTGCTGATTTATTTAGGGAGAAAAAATGGTTTGTATCATTGATTTCAATCCCTTGAAAAACTTAAAAGGAATTCTTGATTATGAATGTATAAAGAGGTGCCAAAAGAACAGTTCTTTTCCCTGTGAGTGCTTGCCTGGGCAGATTTAATTCTCAGTGTGCATACATAAGTAAACATCAAATTCTTTTTTTTCCCCTTTATTCTTTGATACCCTCAGAGTGAAGTAATTTGTATGGATTAAGCCACACACTTCCCGGTCGTTTCTTTCAATTCCTCTGACTTGTTTGGCACCAAGTGAACTCTTTGGGGCCCAGATTAATACTACTTATTTGCTTGTATAACATCAAGACATATAAAAGTTGCCTGGATCATAAAATTGCATACCACAGTTGAGCTGACCATCCACTTCCTCTTTGAAAAACATTAGGAGGCCCAAATACACCAAAAATTACAGAAACACGCTTTTCTTTCACCTTGTCTGTAACAGCAAAAGAGATATTTTTCTTCTAGACCTTCCTCTTACAGAGATTGCATGAGAAAGCAGAAGGAGTCTTTAGAGGTCACTTCCCAAGCGGAATACTGCTTGGGAATTACAGGAGACTGGTATCACTTGCCATAATTCCAGTATCCACGTGTTCAAAAGACACAAACACAGATAAGTTCTGAGGTACGTGGAAGCAGTCCGTAAAAGGCAGGATCTTTCATCTTGTGGATGTGTATTTTAAGCCTTTGTATAATGCAGTACAACATCAGTAGATGGCAAAATACTTCAAAAAGATGACCAGTACTATTATTACCACTTCAAAGCTGACAAAAATGAAACACAATGAGATAATAATAATAATAAAAATACTAAAAACACTGAGTATTCTGTCAGTGACAGAACTGAAAACTCAGTTGTGATCTCTTAGCCCTAGCTGAGTACTCCAACAAATGTGTAATGCTATGCTGTTCTAACAGAAGATAATCCTTAATTGTCCTTGTCTACAGTGTCCTCATTCCACAGTCCATCTTTCAAACTTCAGAATTCGCTTCAGCAAACAGTTCTTAAATACTTACTACTAGTTGTTATAAGTGGCATCTTTCAGAGTAGGGTTATTCATCACTCTTCATATCTGACACAGACCAAAAGGAGAATTATCAGTAGATATCCAACTGAGGCTGATATGGTCACTACAGAACGAAAATTGTACATATATTTGTATATTACAAAGCTTATTCAACAGTGGCAAGGTACACCTGATTTTAATTGGAAGATACACTTTGTTACACACTATTTCCTACTCACAGTCACTAAATGAAAGCCATTATATAGTACATAGAGACTACATAAGGAACTGTGTTAGGTGACATTACATCAAAGAAACCCTCCCGTTGAGTCACAAGGGTCAGAGTGGACACTTAGGTTTCTAAACAACTTGAGTGGGAGAGGTAAGGAGCCTTGGTGCAGCTGAATCTGCTCCTAGTCCCAGGCTTGGTCAACAGTTTATGACTAAAGGATCATATGCATTATATGAATCCTTAATGCTGCTTAACTGAGATTTTAGCGTGATCACAAAGCACCATTCGAGCACACTGGCATGCTGTCACTCTCCCAATCCCCTTACTGACTACCTGTGATGACAAGTCTCCTAGCACTCTGTACAAGTTGTCTGGGCCATCCCTGCCCACGGGGAGGTCCTGGTGTGCCACCCACAGCCGTGTCAGGAGAGCCCAAAGGGCTCTTGGGCTGCTCACTATTTACAGGGTAAGATGAACGGCCTATGGGCACATTTGCATACCGATGTTAGTTTCTCCCAAATTTGGCACAAGTTGCACTTTCTTCCAAATTCTTGCAGTCCTTGGCTGTGTGTCCTCTGTCTCCTCAGGTTCCAGGATAGAGCTGGCATGGCTGGGTGTACCCATCACAGCTGCCCACGATGGTTAGCTGCTCTGTTAGGCCTGATGCTCTGCTTAACCAGGGGGTGAGGAGGAGTACACTGTCAAAGTATAAAGCTACATATGCAAGTTATATATATTGTGTAAACACATACCCTATTATATATAAAATGTAAAATATGCTCACAAACACACTGAGACATGTCTGTACACGTACACATTCTGTACCCCTGATATAGACAGACATGTTCTATACTACCCATATAAACTGTTTATAGTTTAGTCACATTAAAAAATATTTTGTTCCTTTTGAAAATACTGGCTTTTACCTCACATCATTGAATAGTTAATTCTCAGATCAATAATTCTTCATATTCATCTCACTAACGTGCTATATCTGTAAAGTAAGCAATGCTTCTGTGTTCTAGACATTGTGTAGATATTAAAAACAAGTAAACTTTCAATATTTGTTAATGTCATACTTTCAAATCTGTTACTTGGTCTGTCATAACTTAATGCAGAATGATCAGGAAATGAGAGAAAGGGAATGTGTGGCTAACTTTCAAAGCAGGGTCAGTTTTTGGTATGAATCCCTTATGATCTAATTAAAATGATGATAGTGGGGAAAATGATAATGCAGGTATAGTCTATTACAATGAAACCTGGAAGAGAAATTTCAGAAAGTATAGAAAAAATAAATTTAAGTCATCTGCAAAAATATCACAATCAAATATGCATAAATTCCACAATATTAGAGCATCCGTGGCCCATTTATAAGAAAATGAGATTGTGGAAGTGTGAAATAAGTGTTTTGTATGTTGCAGTATAGAAGAACTTTAAACAAGTAAATGAATGACAAATCACACACTGTAAGGTTTGTCTATCCTAATGTATGCGTTCCAATAAACCTTTCGGTATTGAATCATACATACTATTAAAAAATTACATACATACTATTAAAAATGTTCACTCTGTATCTGAAGAGCATACAGCTGGTGTTGATCAGGTGATGGGGTATTTGAGTCTTCATAAAAAGTGAGGTTAAATGTCTACTACTGTAATAATTTAGTTTCTGACTATGTAGAAATCCTTCACATTTTCATTCATTTTATTATGTACTCTGAGTAAGAGGAAAATAAGCTTGATTAAGCCAGTCTGTTAAATTAGGTCGCCTCACTTTCATTTCAGGAATATTTTACTAACAACAACAAAAGATTTATAGTTATAAATGCCAGAGTTTTACCTATGATGGGTGAAATTTTCCTTATAGGTTGACCAAGCCTGACAGCTGTGTTCTGCCTTTTAATCATCAAAAAATGTTCCAGTAATATTTAAACATTGTCTTGACTTTCTATTGTCCTTCTACATAGAGGTTCCTTTTGCCTGATATTCCTAGGACAATGTCAGCTTGCAGCAGAGAGCATTGTGATATTGGGAAAAAAAGGTTGTGGCATACATGCCAATGACAGCAGATTTCAAGTGCCAGGAATACAGAAGCCACCTTGAGAACCGTGTCAATGATAGTCAGCAGCTCCTGTCACTCAGAGTTTCAAAGCCAGTGGGATCTAGGAGCAGATCTATGGCCTGGGACTGATCGACTGGTTTGTTTTTCATAGTAACTCACAATTCTGTGGTAAGGTTCCTGCTGTATTTATATAGGTTCAGCTTGCAGATTTTTGGACCAGCAGAACTATAAAGCATTTGTGCCTACATTCATGAGTATGGTCAAGAATATAGGCAAGAGTGATGTTCTGATATCTTAAAATTTCACTTGTGCTGTGAGTTCTGAGAGTCTAAAAAGACTACGTTTAATTTTCTTTACAGAACAGCAAATAAAAGATATGAGGAGTTGCATGCAGCTGGCGTTTTGCATATAAATTTTAGAGCAGTTAGTGTAATTACTGAATTTCCTTATGCTTTGCTTTTAGCCCGTATGTTGAATATAGTCAAAATAAATCATAACAATCAATTTCTGCAGTTTAAAATGATAGCAAAAGTTATGGAGTGAAGAGACCCTAAGAACTTGTCTAAGTCTACTAAGTAAGTTTAGTAAGAATTTCTCTCATTATTTATTTGAACAACCTATTAGTTTGTGTAATATGAGCTGCATCCCAAATGCTGAGGTTGCTCTTCAAAGGTACTGTTACATGCCCTGGAGATAAGCAGGCCTTAGGGATGATCTGGCAGCATTCAGGAAGTAGAAACAGTGCCAATTCCTGCAGCTGAGTGGCAGAAGTAAAGCTGTTAAAAGATGGAGCTCTGGTAACAGCCACTGGGACCTGAACCAAAGAGGGGACCACAATAGGAGGGATGCACTATTGGATTCATGTACAAGGTCTGTAATTATGTGCTGATAAACATTGCTCAAACATAGCTACCTGCATTTAGATTCTCTTGCATAATGACTGGAAAATAAGTATTACATTTACCCTTTCTCTAAGGCTGGAGGATAAAAAACATCAAGGATAAATGAGGTATGATTTTCCTTGCAAATAATAACTCTGAGCAAACTTAACCTGTATTTAAGTTTAAGTAATGAGAACTCTCAGACTTCATCCTGCTAAGAAAACATAATCAATAGGTAAGGGAAAATAATTGTTTTCTTGAACTGGTGCATCTCAGAAACATTATCTGTTGATTGAGATCTGTACCTAATGTGGACATTGCACTGAGGCAGAGGAAGCGTTGGCCAAACATCATGCATAAGTCTCAGATTTGTTTTAAAATCACATCATATTTCTGTAGAAGTAAAGAGGGTAGCATTATTTTGAAAATAAATAAAGAAAAAAATGCTGCAAATTTCTGTGATACATGCTTTCAAGTGAAGAAGTTGTGTGTTGGGGAGGGTGGACAAGGAGGGTGAGGTAGAAGAGAGGGGGACCATGTAGGTTCAGGAGAGGATAAGCTGAAGTGTGTGCACTGTGAGGTAACAGTGTATCAAAATCAGGCAGGAAAACTGGTCAGGAATGTGAGAGCATTCAGGATGACAAGTTTAGGAATGAGCCCTGAAATAGTACAGCAGGTTATTGGCCCTTCCCAAATTTCCCTCAGTTTCAGTAGAAATGTTAATTCTAAAAGCCTCCACCATTGTCCTGCTGGAAGCAAGAAGCAATATCTCATGAATAAAGTGGCAGTCCTCCTAGAGAGGTTGGGTCATGTAGGCTCACTATTTTACTCTTTCAGTGTATCTAATTTTAACAGGTTTGTAGAGTTGTGAGCAAGGGTGGGTTATGCACCTCAGACCTCGGACCAGGGGGTTCGTCTTGTTTCAAGTACACAGTAAATCTTTATGTACAATTATGGGAAACATAAAATGACTTCATAAGCCAATCCTATTTTTTCCTCTGATGTCACATGGGTCACTTTCTCATAAAGACTGAACTGATTACTCAATACTCTTGAGATGATTATGCCTGATTAACAGTATGTTGCTCTGTGGCTTGACTTGGCCTGGCCAGCAATTTGTCGTGCATAACTATTCTTTATTTTCTTCTTAAAATTAAAGATGATGCAACATGTTTTTCCCTATTAGTAAGTACACAGCACGGAGCTGGACCAAATTCTCTCTAGCATGTGTTGTCTCAGATCTGCCTCAGACATGCTTTGAGTACCTTTGTGTGCCTCCTTCCTAGCATTGGCAGGGTACGTGTAACTACACAGTTGGTAATGAACCCTAGTTGTTATGTGAAGATGTAACAGGATAGGTGAAAAGGTGTTGGAACAATGCCTTTTCTGCATACCTGAGTAGGTCAAGAATATACCAGAGGAAAAATATTTCACCCTTCTTATTGGCTGGAATTTACTGCTCCACAACTAGAGGTTGTAACCTATGACTTTGGGGTACTATTTTCTATATTTGGGGAAAAAATGATTTAGCCTCTCTTGGCATAGCTTACTGTAGAGGCTCTTTTGTTCCCCCAAGGTGGGCAGATGCTAGGTAATCCTTAGTTAGAGAATGATTTACAATTTATTGTTGTCGTATATTCCAAATACCAAAGAAACTCTGCAGACTTATCAAATTCAGTTGTATCTATCACAAGAAGTTACTGTATTAGTAGTTCTAATAATAATGTAAAAAATAATTTAAGAATAATAATCATGTTTAGCACTTTTTAGTGTTCAGAATGTATTGAGTATCACAATAAATGAGTCTGAAAGCTTGGAAGGCAAAAAAAAACCAACAAGGTACTCACTGTAGGAATATGAGTTTAAGGTCTAGAGTTTCTTTCATGATAGGAGTAGGAGTGAAAGAAGCAGAATAGAAACAGGAGTTCTCTTCCCATGTAGCACTTCTCCCAGTGCAGCACTATGTCTCTAAAACCACGAGTATGTACTTTCTTGGTCAAAGTACTTCCAGTTTCTCTAGTTTTCATAGTTTTCAATCTGAATATTCAAACGTTGATTTTCTTCTCCTAACTTGGAAGGTTAACTGATTGTTGGCGTTTATCAACGTATATAGATTTTTTCCTTAATAGCTGGAGACTACTGAAAGTTCCTAATATATATACATGTATATATATATTTTTTTTCTTGTCACAGTTTTTTCAGGCTTATGATCTCTTAGAACTGCTAAGAAAAAGATGGAGGTTAACATGTGCAGTGTAACAGCACACTTAACAACGTACTTAACTTACAGTAAGAATATTTATTTCAATGAAAAAACTCAGAATAGTATCTTGAAGGAAAATTTAAAACACTCATTATCTTAATTATCTTCTGTGGATCTGATTTTGAAAATTAAATCTTAAAACAACTGTGGGACATGGAACAGTGTAACAGATTTTCCTTTTTCCTTTAAAAAAAAAAATCTACAGATACCATCCTCACTTACATCCTCACTTTAATCTTTTTAGAGATGGTTTCCGTGGTAACATTAATATTTTATGCATGCAGCCACATCATATTTGTGTAAGGGTGGGAATACTGGAAAAAAAAGTTTAAAGATCGTTGTACTTCAAGTTAGGATAGCAAAGTATGAAATATGCATCTTTACCTTCAGTATCGTGCATATATCACAGCTATTTCTGAAGAGGATGGAATTCTACTTAATGAAAATTTTCAGTAAATTATTTTGGCTATATTTATCTCTGTAAATTTTATTAAAACTTAATAACAGTTCTTTTGTTGGTGAGAGGAAGTAAATTGCTTTTATATATTAACAGCTCTCAGGGGGAGGTGGAATTTAAAACACAAAGGACAACCAGAATTACTGGTGGTAGGGAAGGTAATACACTGGTTTTCTTTTTCTGTGACAATGGTTTTATCCATGTGTAGACATAATTGGATAGCAGTCATTTCTGAAAACATAGCATTGGAACTTGAGATTGGAGTGACTTCCCCTTTCCCAGGACGAAGTATTTTTTGCTGTGGGACTTTAATCTCTGTGTCTTTCAAAGTCCTCACTGTGTCAGTGAAGACAAAACTTCAGCAAAGCTTTTCTGGGGGGCAGTGGGGTGGCGAAGGGACAGATAAGCCTGGAGGATAAAATCTGTTTCCAGAGTTACTGAGCTTTGTAGTGAAGATGAAGTGCAGCCTAGGCTCCATCGTCTTTCCATAAAGAGTCTGAGGATGAGCGTGCTGCGGGGAAGAGGGAGAATTCTCACCAGCAGGTCTGTAGTAGAAACACTGTACAGAGAAGCAGAGTCCTCATTAACCCCAGCTGTGTCATGAAGAGACATGAGCTCTCTCCCTCCTTATGAGAAAAACTTGGGTGTGGAATCCCTGGTAACGCTTATCTCATGAGGTTTCTGCTGTGGACTTCTATCAAAAACTGCACTGTGGATTCAGCCAGGAAGAATGGCAACGGGTGTAGGGAGATCAGTATTTTCATTAATGTACTGGTTTTGTCACAGCCTACTTTAAAGGTTTCAGACTGTCTAGAAAATGTACGAGGAATATAGACACCCAACAGAGAGCTCTGGATCTCTGGGGACAGAGGAAGTATCAGACACACAAATTACGTTTCAGATCTCCTTAGAAATCACAGACTGCCAAGGAGGTTAGATAGAAGTCCTTTTAGTGTATCACTTTGATTCTTTTAACCTGAATTACTTTGGAGGCAACTGTGCTTTCTTGCTTTCTAAAGGTGCTGTACCATGTGCATTTAGATCTTGCAAATGCAAAGAAACGCTAAAAGAATAATAAGTTGCTATTAAGAACAAAGGAGCACAATGCACAAACGGTGAGATTTGGGTGAATGAAAGTTCCTAGTTAATCTTGTGCAGTCTTCTCAAGGTTATCTGGGTATACAAATGGATTGTTGTGTTAAAAATGTAAGGACATTTTAAATTTTTTATACTCCAGTGTCTGAAAGAATATACAAGCCTAATCATTGACCTAGTTAGTAATCTTTTGTGAATTTAGATACGTAATAAAAGATTAATAAAACAATGAGCTCAGTAATGAAACCTCGGTTTAGTTTTTACATTTCAGTATAGAAAATGAGATATTGATCTTAAACATTCTTTTAAAAATTAACATCAGTTTTGCACTTCCTAAAGCATGACGGGTGCATCTTCATTTGATTAGAGGGTAAGAACTATCCAGTCAACTTTTTTTTTTTAAATTGAAGAAAGCAAAAAAAAAAATACAACTTGCTAAATGTTTTTGATTCTAAAGGGCATGTTTCAAACTTCATATTATACAATTCTTCAGAAGTTCCTTTGAAAGTTAGCCTCAGAACCAGGATTTTGGTTCTTCTGGAGCCTGTGGCTTCCACAAGCCCTTTTCGTATAGATAAGTAGATTTCAGAACTTTGTAAAGAACTCATTATATTCAAATCTGAAAGACAGTCATAGGCTTTAGGGTGATCAGACTGCCTCTAACCTGACAGACATGGATACCTTTGGATCTACTTGGGAGATATGTGTGGAAGACAGAGGATTGCAATGGCTTTGGACAATATTATCCAGATGCTGATACTTTTTTCCTTCATCATTAGCCATCTGTTTTCTCACAGGGTATTCTGTCCCAGTTTTCTCCCTGCTCTCACTTAATTAAGCTCTCCACCGCTGTATTCTCTTTGCTGCACAGATTGCTGAAAATGTAAGATTTTCTGTGTACTTGGCTCGTCTGTGTGAGGTAGTGATCAGGAATGGAAATGTTGCTGTCTCAAGGAAAGCCTTGGGAATTAAGGTACAAATCTTCATAATGATACTGAGCATTTGTGTAATGGAAACTTTACAAACTTTGCACATATTCCAGGGTGCAACCTCACCTTTCCCCAGAAGTGGACTATAGAAAGCCCTCATTGTGCATAGGAGTACTTCGGGGGCATTCTGTGGGAAGGAACATGAGCACTGTGTATTTCTGAGCGTTCATGACAGCTCATTACAAGACTCAGTATTATTGCAGCTACAGCCAGCAACTGGTTAAGACACAAGCTTATCTTTATCTTGATTCATGTTGGAGGCTTGCAGAAAATAATGGAAGCCAATGATATTATTACTTATAAGCAATACTCAAGGAAGAGTGGATGACAAGGCTGCTAATCTGAAAATATTAAATGTCTCTTTGATATTTAGAGTGAGTTTGGGCAATGCCTGACATGAAAGGTGATTTGTTTTCTGCTTCCTTGAGGTATGGCCGGGTTTTTGAAAACTTAAGGTTTGCACATGCTTCATGGACTCTTCATTTGTAACTGCACTCTGCGATTGTCATAAATGACTGTCACTGTACCACTCTGAAATGGTACACCTCTAGATGTTAGGCATTCCCACCGTTGTAGCTGATTGTATATCAGGTTATATACCCATATATCTCTGCATGACTCCACAGTATTTGGAAAAGGAAGAATCACTACTAGTTTAGCCACCCTTACTGCAGCTTTTCTAGCTGTGTCCGTATGGCCTCCAGTAAACAGCATTTGTATGCTGACTTAATTTCTGTTAATTTGGTTATAGTAGAGCTTCTTTTGGGTTCTAAGACATCTACTTTAGTAAATGGATTCTAGTATTTTGTAATTTTGGTCAAATTCCAATTCAAACTGAGTTTTAATTTAAAAAGAGAGAGAAACAAAGAACTTCATTAGTATGATTAGAAGTGGGCTGCATTTACTACGCTTACTTATTCCTTTATTTATATTAAAAATACAAGAAAAAGGGGAGAAAAATTGATGGGATTTCATTTATTTTTCCACACCATACTTTAAAGTGGATATAATATTTACTGTACCTAATTCTTAAGTTATTTCTATCTAAGATGTGTGTCTTATTTTTTTTTCTTCTAGTAATCATCTGCCTTTTTATTCTTCTTTTTTTTTTTTTTTTTTCTAACCTCAGATGCACAAAGGAAATAGAGTGCTTGTCAGCAATACTGTGGTGCTGAGTTATAATTCTGACCACCTCTAAAATGGTGAACTATTAATTCAGATGTTGCTTCTCTTTCTCTCAGAGCTTTTATTTAAGACTACTAGAGAGCCATCATGTTGAAAGATAGCTTCCTGTTGAAGACTGGAAAATAGAGCCAAGTTGTTTAATACTGACTCATCCCAAGTTCCTCAGATATGGGAGATTTTTTTCACTGTCACCTCCTGGGATTTTTTTTTTTCACATTGAATAGACTATCTCAAGGTCAAGTAGAGAACTATTAAACTCTTATTTATCTTCTCTTTAATTAAAGACAGTAGCTTCAGGAATTGTTTAAAATAATGCACTATGACAAAAACTTGGCAAAACCTCAGAATTTACACTCGTATGGGGTCAGTAGCCCAGGAGATGAACTGCAGTAGCTCACATAAATATGAATGTAGGAATGGCTGGGCTAGAAAATAAAGCCTTAAGTTTTTATTCCTTTGTTTTAATATCTACTGTAGTAAGACCATTATGATTCACCTCAAGAAATTACTCACATTAACAGTGTGCTATATGTATTAAAACTGCCAACTTCTTCTTCAGAGAAAAAACAGCCTGAATACTGCAGCCACAGAGTAAAATGAGGATTGTGCCTGCACTGTGAAAAAAAATATATAATAAGCACTTCAGTATAAGAAGTTGTCGTTATGTCACCTCTTGGTGATACTAAATTGACTTGAGAAAATGCATATTCAAGAAATAAAGGAGGCAAATTAGAGTTTTGAACACTAGCCTTCCTTGGGCATTGGAAAACATAAGTGTCCTGAGTTCATCTGAGGCAGCCTGTTTACTCAAAGAAAGCTCTGGAGCTCTGTCTTTTGATGGAATATGCTTCTGTTTGACTTTCTTGTATTCATCTATGTAGCTTCACAATGTAAATTTGCTTGCAGGCATTCTAAAAATATTTGAATTACTACTTGTGAATCTAATGAATTCCAGCATTATTTTCCTCATCCTTTTTTCTCCTTAATGCAGTTTTTCAGTTTACAGATTGCCATGCTTGCAATGTCTACATTATCTTGAGATAAGTGTACACATATGAATCAATGCATTCCATATGATCTGACTTTTCATTTGCTTTAGTTATATTTTGGTGGCTTCTGTACACATGATTGGTTTGCAAAACAACTAGAGTATCAGTCTCACTAAAAATCTCCTGGGAGAATGAAGTCCCATGTTTTTCACCATACTCTTTGTGGAATACGAGGACTTAGAAGCATATGTGAGCTCCTGAGTTTTTCACATCTTTCTCCTTCTCCTTTTCATCTTGGTGGCAAAGGGTAAATGACTAAGACTGTCACAAACTGTAATTCTAATACAATTAGTTTGGGATTTGAGAAAAATATTTGTTTTAATAGCTTTGTTGAAATCAAGAAAAGAGGAAATGCTGAAATGGGAAAATGCACTTAGGAACATAGTGTATAGTGCTATCTATGGGGGTATAAATGCTGTGTAAGAACTTTGGCATAATGGAAAGTGGAAATGAAAAAGGTTGTGTTGAGTGTCTCCTCTTAAATTGGTTTCTGAAGGTTTTGTGTATAAACTTTTCTTCTAAAATCAAGAGGTTGAAAAGGAAACAGCCAAGATTAGCTCTCAAACTTAAATTCACTTGTAAATACATCCTAACCTTACCATAAAAAAAAATAAATAAAAAAGCAGTGTATTATATAATTCATTGTGTTTAATTCAGCTGCCCCTGCAGGCAAAATGGCCATGTATTGCAGTCATTCTCTCATGAACTAGTAAGGCTGATCAGGGACTGACAGTGCTGGCATAGGAACTGCAAGCATTCATTTTTGTTTGTCAGCCTCGGTGTTATGTTTGTCCACCTGTGCTAACCTACATCCCCAAATCAGTGCTGGGGTCAAAGGATTTACTTTCGAATCTATGGGACAGAAATGGCTGTAGACTCCCTTTCAGTTTAACATGCCCATTCTATCTATCACCTCCTCCCTTCAAATGCATACTAATGTACCTGACATGGCACAATCAACAAATAAATTGTTTGGACATCTTGGGACTGATAGGATTTGCTGAGGTTTTGTGAAATGGACTGCTGCTGCTTTCCATCGAGGTAGAATTTCTGCTCTGTGCCATTCTAACAAGTTTGTAAGTCCTGAAGTCTTAGAAAATGCTAGTCTTTCTCCAACTTCTGAAAACTTTTGAGATCTTTGTATCCTTAGAGTTTTTATAATTGCAGGTAGAGTATCTTCAGTGTTTCTGCTGAATTTTGAAAATGTTGCCCTTTTTTTGGTTCTTTAATCTGTGAATGTTTTTTTCCTAAGGTACAAGTTCAAAAATTGGTACTTATTTTAATTGTTGCAATTACTTGCAATATACTCTGAAAGATTTCCATCTGGTAAATAAAAAATATTCTGAGAGTGACCTTTCTTTCCTGGAAGTCTTCCTTGTACTAGATGGTGCATATACAGAACTATGTAACATGGATGCTAGAAACATACTGGAGGTAGTTGTGGCTTTTCTGCAGTGACTGTTCTTTCCTTCTGTATGTTTTGGTAAGTTCAGATAGCTAAACCCCATTTTTATATCAGAGATATATTTTCATAGAAAATGTATTTTCTAGTGGAAATAAAATTCAAAAACTTGCAGCTGTCTGAAAAAACAATGGCATTGTATTATACGTTTCTAAATTAATTTCAGTATCTGCTAGCTTGAACCTATTCCCTCAATACTAATAGTAGAATTAGTAGAGGCACACAAAAAATGAAAAATACATACTGCAGTCTGCTTAGTATTTCCCAACTGTAAATAACCTTACAGTCAAGTCTCTTACTTTTTAAAATTACGTTTCTCAGTAACAATGAGTTGAATTTACTAAAATGTTTACTGACCTGGAGTCAAAGGTAGATAATACAAGTATGTGCACTGTGCATTGGCTTCTATCTAACAGATGATTGAAGTATTTTTCTAAGGTAAAAGTGCAAAAATCGGTACTTATTTTAGTTGTTACAATTATTTGCAATATACTCTAAAAGTGACCAATTCCCAGCTGGTAAATTAATATTCCGAGAGTGACCTTTCTTTCCTGAAAGATTTCCTTGCAGTAAGTATAAAAAGTTTATTGGTACTTGCTCCTAAGGCTGCTGCTGTACTAATTGATATTAGGTATTTTTTTTAATTTGATCCCTAGGTCTCTTGTTTGGCCTTTTTGAGCTTGTTTTGATCTTGAAGATATCCATGGTACAAGATATAAGCAATGTTCAGAGGAGCATAAAGCTGACAATGAGATGTGACTCACAATTCATTAGCAGAATTTTCATTTGGAGGGCAGGGGATCTCTTTTGAGTCATTGGTACTATGATAAGATCAATTTAAAACAAACAACAAAAAGCATACGTATTTCTGTAGGTATGCATTTCATAGGAAAGCAAATTCTGTATATAATCCTACAAGCATTTACTAATCGGTATAACACTTCCTGTCATGAATTTGATTTTTCTATAATGTGATTTGCAGAATCTAAGCCTCAGCTAGCTGTATGTGCTTTATTATACCAATTTTAAATCTTTTAGGCTATATGAGCTTATCTGCTTAAAATGTAAATCACTTTTCTTTACTTATATTTCAGTCTTAGGTACATACTTTTTTTCTTTTTCATCAAGATTTTAGAGTGGGTTTCTGTTATCAAAAGTGTGTGTGTGTTTCTCTTTAATTAGAAAACAAAAAAAAAAGCTGTTGTTATAGGTAGAAGAGGATACTTTAAATGACTTTTAGTGCATTACCTTTTTGCTGTTTAAAAGTAATTAATTAGTTATTGCTACAGTAACTGCTGAAAATATCATGCCCAGTTTGCAGAGTAACCGAGTGTGGGTCATACAAATGATATAGATGTTCTTAGACTTAATTTGAAAAAGCTGTTAAAACACTCATTTCACTGAACTTCTGCATTATAAACATTGTTTTGTGGGTTTTGTAGCTATTAAAACTTAATCCACTAAGTTTTTAATGGGTGGTTAATCTTTGTTCTTTACCAATTTTAAGTGAAAATGTTAAGTACCAGCATTAAAGTACACGTATTGCAGTAAAATAACTTCATATATACAAAAAAAAGCATTACCTCGATGAGATTATGAAGTATCCACTCATAATCAGCACAATCAATACAAAATTTCTGAATGCTTTCTTTCCAACTCCTTACTTTTAGATAATACCACACTTTAAAAATGGTTTCTGTTTTGTAGCAGTATAGAGTGCTGCTATGTACAGCTTTCACTTAAAGAGCAGTTCAGATACCTTCATTAAACAAGCTTGATACAAATTTCATTAGGTTATTCCTGGTAACCATTTCTTCTAACACCATTGCGTTAGAAGAAAATGGGTAAGAGTGTCACGAAGAGCAACAACAAATTTTCAAGTATTGAAGTATTTGCCTAATGCATAGTGTAATCTCTTGAAATGTAATTTTCTGAGCATAATACAGCATTGGCCTATGAGGTGCACTGGAGTGTGTGGTTAAGCATTGGCATGGGCTGCCCGGGGAAGTGGTGGAGTTCCCCATTACTGGAGGCATTTAAGAGATGTGTGGATGTGGCATTAAGGATCAGTGATGGGGCTTGGTAAGTTGTAATAATGGTTGGATTTGATGATCTTGACGGTCTTCTCCAACCTAGATGATTCTATGATCCTAAGTAAGCAACTGCTTACACAAATGTGTTGCATCCATGGAAATGAATCAAATAAATGATTCATTCTTCTCAGCTGTAGAGGTAATCCAATTTATTTCATAGGTTAACATGCTCTTTTCCTAAGAGACTTCAAAAGATGAGGTGAGGTATGATTTCATAACTCAGAGTCCCAGCAGGCTCAAGGAAAAAAAAAATAATGCAGTATTTCGGGAAAATAAATAGTCTAATGCATGTGACTGGCCTGCTGAAAAGACCTTTTAAAGAAAGTTATTTCCAAATTTTGTGTTTCTAAAAGGTTCACGCAGGTATGGTCTTATGTACTGTGGTTATATTTGTCCTTCTGTCTGTAGAAATGAGCTGCAGTATTCAAAGTGAATGAGACTAACCATGTTTTGATCTTCAAGTTAAAATTGTCACTCTTCCTATTCCTATAATAGTTTTATTTCCTTAATGCCTGCTCTTCATATTATTGCAAGTGACTCATTAAAAACGTTGAAGTGCTTCCAAATTACCTGAAACCGTGTAACTTGGCTTTACTTTCTGTTGTTTCACTTCAACATTTAGAGACTCTGAAGAGAGGATTTCACCCAAGGCTAGCAAGCAAGATAACTAGAAAAATTACCATATGGATTGACCTTAGACAAATTTTAAGAATAATTTGATTTATTTTTGGTCAGGTTTTTCCCACAAGATAAATATTTGAGATGTTCTGCAGCCTTCTTCGTGATGGTCAGGATTAGGAAAAGTCCAGAACATAAGAATTAATTGTGCAATCATATTCCACAGCCTTTTCAAAAATACACTTTAAGTTAAATGGTAAATAGTATAAAACACATTGGCTAATACCTGAGATTTTCAGTGAAGCAGCTTAGACTTCTGATGTGTTTTTTGTTTTTTAATTTATACAGGAAGTTTAGGCTTAAAGCATTCAGCATTTAAATTGTATTCTCAAGTGTCCAAATACAATGGAAAATTTAAATTCATCCCCTTGAAAACAAATACTAATAGCTGCCAAGTGTAGGCCTATATCCACGACATATTTGGACATAAGGTTTTTGTGGGTATTTTATATTCAGGTATAGAAAGTCCCTGTCCCTTTAGCTTTCCCTTTCCTGAATGTTCCCTTAAAAAAACAATATATAAAGTATATTTATATATATATAAAACCCTCTTGTCTTACTTCCTGAATTCTTACTGAAATCCAGAGTGCTTGGAAATAAGCATGTGCAGTATCTGAATTTGAAAGTACAAAACCAAACGGGACTTCTGCAAAGGTAATAATAGTTCCTTCCCAGTTGAAGTTATTGTCAGGATAGCTTACTATTTTTTATTTTTTTTGTAATTTTTATTTTCTAATGTAGAAAAACTATTGTGATTTAAGAATCAGTAAGTAAAAGATATGGTGTATTTCTTGAATTTTTAAGCAAAGCAGTTGATTATGAAATTAAAGCAAAACACGCACACCTGCCATGTATTTTCAGAGCAAGAGAGTTAATGAGAGACTGCTCCAGATGGCCAGGATTTGTAGCTTATTTGTAAGTTACATATAGCTTTCTTCTCAAGGTGATCAAAGCACAGTCTCCATATTAATTTACGTCTTCCTGATGGTTTATTGCTTATAAAGCACACCAACAGTGGTGCACCTTAGTGTTGACTTCAGCTGTTGTCACATTGGATTTAGCAGCTATCAAATATCACGGAACCTCAAGACAGAAATTTGCAGCTAAAAGGAATACAAGTTCTTCTAATACAATGTCTTGGAATAACTTAGGGAATGGAGGAGAAGAGAACCTGATCAGCTATGGCTTGCCTGGCCCTGTTTATTAATTCACATTTGTATTTCAAATCCTTAGTAGTCTGTTCTTCTGACTGTTCTAATTGCAGCACTAGAAAGTTGGACACTTTTCCTCTCTGAGCAATAAGTGGCCTTGTTTACACATCTAAAGCACTGAGGTTAGGGATTGTACCCACACAGAGTACTTAGAAACAGTCTACAAAAAGAGCCATAGGAAACTGGCATGGGTAAATATTGTTTTTAATGAAGAACATTAAAGCAGATAAATTCTGAAACTCTGGCAGACGAAACATTAAAAACATAAGGCAGGCCAAAAATACTTTGAAGAACAACTGACAAAGTGTGTCTAATCTAGTGACAAGTTTTTCTTCTGTACTTCAAGGGCAGGATGTCAGAAAGCAAGTTCATAAGGTTGATGGATAAAGGCAAAAACAGAGCAATGGAGACACTAGAGCCATTGCAGAGAAACTGAAATCAGTCTTTGCATCTTTACACACTTAGTTGTCTTCACTTACAAGAAACCGAGGAAACATTTAGGATGGATCTCTTCTCTAGTGGGAGTCATTAAAAGATCAGTTTGAAAATAAACTACATCAATTATAATGGGGAAAAAAATGAGAAAATGAACACCAGAATTTTTCTGTGTCTTCAGTGCCCAGTCAGTTTTAAGTAAGACATTACTGTGACACCAGAAAAGGTTTTAGGAGAAATCCAGGAAACTACAAGCCATGACTGGCATCCTGCTGTTACCAGGTAAGATAGAACTGATAATTAAGACATGGTGAATACACAAGTAAATATGACCTACTTAAGAAAAGCAAACTTTTTTTTTTTTTTCATTAAAGAGAAATTGTACCATAAAACCTACTGGAGAGCTTGGAAGAGTTAGCTGCCATATGTGTAAGGGTAATCAGATCGATGAAGGCTTCATAGGTGTCCAAAAGGCTGATGCTGAATCCCTTAAAAAACTTGTAAGGAAGTGAAGCCACTAAAGGGTTGGAGACAGTGGAACAGCAAATTTTTGCTACAGATGGAAGTCAGTAGTAAAATTCTACAAGCTAATATGTTCTTTAATGCCCTGAAGAGAGTAACTAGTGAAATGAAAACCAGTTTGCTTAAGAAACCACGTTATTCAGCTGAAAAACTTCAGAAGAGCTATAACACTGTGGGACTATATTATAAAATGGCATAATGAAATTCAATGTATGTCTGAAATGGTACACATGCATGGAAGGAAGATAAAACAAGCCTGGCTCAGTTTACAGAAGGAGACTAGGAAGAGGTATTTGGGGTTTATGCTTGATGTTTGTATCACTCACTGTTGAGAAATCATCAAAAATTTCCAAATCAAGTGTTAGGAATTATTAAGAACACAAATGGGGAATTCTATAGCATCATAGATGCAGCTTAAATATTCACATCTTGAATACTATGTGCAGTCCTGTATTAAGAAGAGATATGATAGGAAAAAACAGAGAAGAATATTCAAGTTATTTGTGTGAAAGCCATTAAAGCTTCATCTGAGCTGCAAAATAATAGGAGGCTAGTAGAAAGACTTGTATGTTTGATCTGCTCATGCCTTTTTACTGTCATCCATTTTAAATACTTCAGGAGAACAGGAACTTGTGATCTCAAACAATATGGCTTTTTTTTTTTTTAATGTTTCCTATGGCAGAATTTGGAATCCTGTCTTCAGTCTGACAGAATTATTGATTGCTTGCCATAAAACCAATGTGTTTTTTTTTTGTTTTGTTTTGTTTTTTTTAAAGGGGGGGGGAGTGAAGAGAATGGGTAGAAAGACAAAAGAAAAAAAAGATTTTTGATCATCTGTGTTAGTGAAATTCAAGAATATACTTATTTTACCTTGAAACACAAACATAGCCTGGTGTTTTTACAGTAGCATATTTTTTTTTCTTGTTTTGCTTCTGCTTTAAAGAAGACTTTCAAACCTTTAATCTGTATTTCTAATATCTAGTCACTTCCTTTAAGACCCTTACAACGCTGCTCTAAACATGTTACGTCCCCATTTTCTATTCACCACCACCACCTTTATTTTATTTATTTATTTATTTTTATGTGTAGTGCAAAGAAGCCATTAAATGAGTTGAATGATACACCTAGGGATGACTTCTGATGTGAGGATTTTCACGGGGAAGGACATATGGTTTCTTTGTCTCATGTTGATTTCTGCTATCTTGCAGTTCCTACAGTCACATTTTCCAGGCTAGAGGTGTAATGAGTTGCAAGAACCTTGAACATGTGCTCCAGGGGACTTGCTTTTTACCAACAAAAGGATAATGAAACTGAAAAGTGTGTTATGAGCCTGTATCCTATTTTAACTTCTTCTTCTATAAATGTGGTCTTGCACAGAAACAGAGCTTAAGTTTCTGGCTTCCTCATGAGAGCAATAATGTTGACAGTTTTTGAAATACAGTTACTATCAAAAAAAGCTCCTATTGTCTTTCTCAGCAGGAAATCCTATGAAATGGCTTTGCCTAGTGGAAGAAGGAAATACAGAGTTGACTAAGGTAGAGCTAAGGGAGCAATTGTACCACGTGGAAATTTCTATGTTAGTTTGGTCAGTGAAAGTCACAAATTAGATATGCCAATTAAGGGCTTTGTTGTTTTGTGGTTTTTTTTTTTGGTTAAATAAGGAGCAAGCAATAATTATCAGTGTAAGGTTGGAAAGTTGCAGTAGCTATGCTGGTTTAATGATTTATGCTGAAATTGTACTTGATAGTTGAGGTGAGTAAACCTTGTTACATAAATCACTATGAGGTTTTCAAACTCCCTTAGGCCGGTTAGAGAACTAGGGTTGGAAAGGGCTTATTCAGGCAAACATGAAACCGGTCTTCAGGATTTGGGGATTTCTACCAAAAATAATTTTGAAAATGAGGAGCAGTCACATCTTTTAAAAGGTGCCTTTTTAAGAATTTCTTCATTTTAACATTTAGAAAATGAGGAGGCTTCTTCTGCCACGTATTTTCTTTTAACATCACCTAAAATTATGTGAAGTTCTTTAGGCTACAGTGTTCAAACTGAGATCTGAAATGTATGCCTATGTTCACAGTTAGGTATGTAGCTACATGCCCACACTTAACAAGACAGAGTCCTCTGTTCACACTCTTCTAGGATTTTGTGTTATTTTTTATTGAAAAGCTATGGACTTCTAGTTTGTCCTTGTGTTAATTTCACAATGTGTTTGTGTTTCTGCTTGTCACCAGCCTGTAGGGCCAAGCTCCTTACTCTGTCTTTGTAAGCTTTTACACTGCTTTATCCTTTGATTTTTATTTATTTATTTATTTATTTATTTATTTATTTATTGCTTCCTTGTAGACAGGATCTGTTCACATCATATTCTGGGTTATAGCAGTTTCATAGGATGTATAGGAGGTATCCTTAAAATCTAACCATCGACAGGCAGAAAACAGATTTCAGTACTTTTAGGCTGTAAATGGCATAAAACACTGGGATTGTAGCTTGATGAATGCATGGGCGACTGAACACAAGGTGTCAATACAGAAATTGTATTGTGTCAATACTGTTTCTTCCTTCCCAAATAAATGTGAATGTAAAAGTGCTCAGGATGCCAAAAGTTCTAGTACCCCAGAGCAGCAGAATGTGATTACTAAATCTCTCAGGTCAGGGAAAAATTATCTACAGTTTGTTATATTGCTTTTGCATATGCTGGGGAAGAGTGTAGCAAACCCTAATCGTCTTGTTCATCACCCTGGAGGTGCTGGTAGAGCTTATTGAGTATCACAAAGGTACAGATTTACTTGAATTTAGCTTAATTTCCATGTAACTTTAAAATAACTAAGTAAAAATTATTTACAAATAAAGTATGGGAGAGTTAATTGTACCTTAGCATAAAATGTGAAGATTCTTCCATACCCCTAAGAAAATCTTCAGCAATAGTTCTAATGATCCAGAAAGCAGTGTTTTAACATGGAAATTAAAATTTATGAAAGTGTAACTTCACAACAAAACTGTTTCAAACCTACTGCAAAATAGCGTGGTTTTCCTTTCTGTGTGTGCCTTGACACAGACCAGTAGAAGAGAAGGTGGAAAATAGAGAGGGAATTGAGCTTAAATAAGATTCTAGATGCAGAAGAGAATGGGAAAGCCAGCTCAAAGTGAAGAACCAAGAGTTGATTTTGCAGTGCAAAAAAATAAATTGCGAAGACTGAAAGACAGAGTGCTGAGTTGGGAATACAAATGAGTTGAAATAACAGTGGGGAATGGCAGAGGTGCTAAGACTCGTCTGAACAGAAGGCAGGAAAGACATGATAGGAGGTCCAAAAAGCATCTTTTGGATAGCACAGCTCTTGTGATATATTTTGCTTTTTTTTTTTTTTTCATATAACTGGGCATTATTTTTTTCTTTCCTCTATGATAGTAGCTAGATTAACTTAATAGAACCATCCTAAATGTATGGATGGACTTGTGAATTTATGGAGTAACATTATTATGAGACTGTTCAATCTTATTATATTCCTTTTTATTCTCTTTCCCTGAATTTTCTTCACAAACATAATGTTATCTTCTGGAACCCACTAACAGCTTGGACCAATAAGTAGAGTATGGTCTGCTCTGCAAATATAAAGCAGTTATTCAATGACATATTTTCTGCGGAGAATCTATTAACTCACCTATCACCCTGCCATGAGGAAGAGGAAGCGCTGTTTTGCTGCTCTTCATTAGAGAGGGAGCAAGAGGCTGCTGATGGGAACAAAGTCGCCATACAGGACAGAAGGTAGTGTTTTTTTTATTATAGACTGGCGAAAAGAGACTTCTGTCATGCCCTGAGATAAAGTCAGGACAGGATAAACCAAGATACTGTGTTGCATTAAGTTGACACCGATTTAAGACTTTATTATCTTTCTATGTAAATTGGAATTACGGCTGGAGAATGAAGGACTGACTACTTGAAGCACAGTTGTATAATGCTTGGTCTTGTAACAACAGAGTCTCTCTGGAACAAAGTTTTATAGTTACGTAAGGACTATGAATTTTTACATCCTCTAAGGCATATGTAGCTTAAAACTTAGAGACTATGTTTGACAGCCAAAATCTCCGTGTAGTCTGTACTGAGTCCCTTGGAAAAAGTCTTGCTGTCACCTTTAAAGTACAGCTACGTGCCTGCTCCCTGCTTTTCTCAGATGCCTGTCATTCTCTGTTCACGTTACAAATTCCTTTTCTTACAGTATTCACCCCAGCAGAGTGTGGTTGCTTTTAAGGAAGGAGCACTATCCTTTTTTCTCAGCTTGCTGTGTTTCTGCTCACCAGGTGTGTGATAGGTGGGCTAAAGCAAATGGGTATTTCCTATTTGTTGAAGGTAAACTGTGAACAAACAAAAAAGGATATAGCTTTTTTCATTGCTTTGTTAATGTCTACTTTTCAAAGAGTCTCTCTTAGAGTACAGAAAACATTGGTTAAACTCTTATTTGGAGGTGCAGAAAGGAAGGGGGGGAGAAGGCAAGTGTCAGGGAAATCGGATAAATGTTCACTCTAAATGAAAGGAGCTAGTCATGTAAGCAGTCACTGAGGAAAATATTCCAAAATACAGGGCCTAGAACCTAAAGTACCCTGGGGATCTTACAAAGCACAAGAAAATGGATTGTGCTTTTGTTTGCAACAGGATACAAGCTTAACCAATGTATTTCCTCAAGTGGGTAACTTAAGAGGTATGTGTTCCTGAAGTCAGTGAGGAGCAGTCAGTGTTTTATCAGCTCACAAATGTATTCATTAGATTTAGTAAGTGTGTGGTTTGAGGGGCAGATAGGGTGGGGGTAAAAGATAGGATGGGGGAAGGAGAAGGTAGTCTGGGCTTGTTTGATGCCCCATTGTCACTGATTTAGCTCAAACCTGCTCTGTGGTTTGTTGAATCATTTCGTCTTCTGCTACAACTGTTTTATCAAAAGTTAATCAATGTATTCACAGTGTGGTGTGTCTTAAAATCCCATAATTTCTGATGCTGCTGAAACAATGTCCCTGTTGCAAATAAACAAGTGATCTTCCTTCAGGAGTCAGCTGATGCGGCTTTTGCTTTGAAATACATTTTAGCATCAGGGCATGAGTGAATGTCAGCCTTTTCTTTGTGTGATAATTCTTTAAAATGTAACTGCTTGTAAAATGCCAAACAAATCTGTTCTCCCCAGAGACTGAAATGTTGTCAATAACTGTTAAAATAATAATAAAAAAATGCCCAGTCACATATTAAGATTATTGTAAGAGGCACAGCAGTTAATTTCAGAATTATGAAATATTGATACCTAGCCTCTAACCTTGAGATCCAACAGAAAGTACATTTGTATTTGCTTTGCTAATACCTACTGACTTTATGGAAAGTCAGTGGGTATAACAGTAGAACTTGATCAGAGAATATTTGTATGAGTAAATTCTCTTTATACCAGTGCATGGGTGTATGAAGGATAAACTATCATTTGGGCAAACATCCAGGCAATCAAAAAAATCAGCACACATGGGGGGGGAGCATAGTGACTGCACTTGACAGTGAGCTGTTAACAATTCAATTAAATTTTTAATAACATTTTGTTAGTACTACTTGTGCAATATTCAATTTGAACAGAGACAATAGGATTGCTTGGAAGTGATCAGCCACACACTTGCCACTACCTGTTCTATGATGACCAGGGATGCAAGGTTCACTTTTGTTGTTTTACATTACTTTTTTTTTTTTTTAATGTTTCCAAGGAGATTTATTAATCCATGTTTTAAAGTCACTTGCTGAGAAACGGTGTACGAATGAAAAAGAATTCAGATTGTCATAATTGGCAATAAGTTGTGTTGTTAGACACGGTAAAATTTGGTAAAGGAACATGGGGTTTTAAAGGATTTTTGTTATTTGTGGCACTTGAACTAATGTACAGGCAGCATTAACTTTTTAACAGAAGCAAGAGAACATAGAAAAAAAACTTTAATGTATGCTGACTTCGTTTCTTCATCATTTTTGCAAGGAAACAAACTTCTTGGAGTTTCAATAGCACATTCTCTGAAACCTGTCGCTTGTCAGTTGCTTAAAGCAGAAATTGCAGTTGCAAGCTGTAGTGTTCTTTCTCTGCTTTCACAATAGAAGAAAGAATTAGGAAAAGACTATTCAAGCAAATCCAGTTCTTAGCACTCTTTTAATCTACACGAGTTGATCTTCCCTGCACTAGTAGAAGACTGCAGTAGCCTTAGAATGTAAACAAGCATCAATTAACATGTGGATAGGACTTCAGGATACATGATGAAAAATGTGTTTAAAACATAACAGGTCTTTTATTGGTGGCAAGCGAAAGGCAAGCAGGGGCCAGCTGCACTGATGTACCCCCACTTCCCACCTGTGGTAAATGCACAGTCATTCCCCCAATCCATCCCTTACTGAACATCATCCTCCTCAGGCTGTACCTTGATGGTCTGCCCTCATTTTCTTCATGGGTGCTTGTTCCTGGGCTGGACATTGGCCTCCCCCTCACCATGGCCTGTACCAGCTTTATTGGTGGGTGTCTGCCTTTGGCCTGGACGTTGTTCTCAGGCTGAACTCTGACACTTTGCTCCAACTCTGGTGGTGGCTATCTGTCCCAACTTGCCAGCATTTTGTTCATGTCAACCCACGCCCTGATGGTCCACAAAAACTCCAAGTTGCCTTGAGCTGCAGGAGCGAGAAGCTTGGCAAGATGTTGCCAGACACGGGGCAGCCCTTTTTACAGGGTGGGGGCCAGAGGTCACCACTCAGGTGACATCAAAGTAGGTGGCAGCTGGCATCATGGGAGGCCCCTTTGTGGCAAAGGAGGCAGATCCTGAGTACACCCAGCATCATTTGGCTCATCCTTACCATAGATCTAAGAAGCAGTCTTCTCTATTTCATCTCCAATTCATCCACCTTACATGGCTCAATAAATGGTCTACGTTGCTGTGGAAGATGGTGCCGATTAGGAGAAACTTCTTAGAAAAAGTGGTTGAGCATTGGGACGGGTTGCCCAGGGAGGTGGTGGAGCCACCGTCCCTGGGGGTAGTTAAGGAAAGGCTGGACGTGGTGCTTAGGGACATGGTTTAGTGGGTGATGTTGGTGGTAGGGGGATGGATAGACCAGATGATCTTGGAGGTCTTTTCCAACCGTAATTATTCAGATTCCATGATAATAAAAATAAAAAATAAACTTGCCATATTGCATGTGAAAGAATGCTTTTTAGGTTCAAAATTCAGAAAATTGTCATTCTGTATTGTAGTAATTGCATTAGTTTAAAGGGTAGTGATTTTATTTTCAGAAGTGTTCATAAAAGCGTACAAGCTGAACTGTATATTTAAGAGATTTTTTCAAACTTTTAAAATGTACTTCAGATGAGATTTGTATCAGCTCTGTTAAGCTGAGTGATAGACTTCAGTTCACCTTTCTTTTTCTCAGAATACTTTCTACAATATTTTGGATTTTAATATTTAATGTATTGAAGAATAGCCATACCTACTGCTTAGGCACAGAAAATGGTGAGGTGAGCAGGGAAGTCTGAGAAGTTTGAGCCCATGATTAGACAGTTCCAGGCAAGCTGTGGGCATGATGTTGAATTTTGCCTTGAATGTCCTGTACTTCCCTGCTGACCTCTGCTAGCTTAGACTTTATACAACAAAGCAGAATATTCACAGAGAAAATTGTGTTGTAAGAATGCCGAGCAGCATCCAAAATACTGTAATTGGAGTAGTTGATTGCCAAGATATACATGTACAGCTGAAACTGAGATGTACACAAGTCATTAGAATTTCTTGTGTTCTTCTCCTGCAGCAGAGAGTAGACAGTTATTCTAAGTATAGAGTAGTTATTCAGGATTTAACGAGTCAATGAATGAGATACCCATCTCAGAGGATAAGTTGTCTAAGCATCTGTGGGATATGATGCACAAGACTGGCATAAACTATATAAAGACAGGCTGCTAAGTTCTGCTGGTTCTGTAAGTGAGGTGAGAGAACTAGATGTAACCAGAGTGGAAAACATGTTGTTAACACCTACGGTTACAGCTCAAAAGACACAATAATTATGTGTAGTAAACAATAGAAACAGTCTATCTGCATCATATTTGAATTCTGGAATACAATCCAGCAGTGTTCCAGAACAAGTGAGACTTCTGGAAACCTTTATTCTTTCAGAAGTGAAATACGTGAAAATGCATGCATAAAGTCAGTGTGTAGCTAATGTGTAGGAGTCTGTCCATCACTCTGCAGATTCCAGGTACTTCTGCAGCACTTACTTCCCACACCCTTGAGTGGCTTTCTCAATGCAGTGGTGGTTATATGACAGTACTGCTTCAGGTCCCAGAGTACTCAGATCCTATTTCAAGAAAATTACTGGAAAATAAGTTCAATATTTTTCAAAGAAATGTTTTCAAAGAAAGACCAGTGACTAAAACTTCTCCAATGCACAAGTGAGGGAAAATGGTTGACTCGTTCTTTTTTTTTTTTATCCTCTGCATTATTGTTCAAAGACATTTATTTCATAAACTGTATGCTGCAAGGTAGTATTTGCAAGTGCATTTTTCTACAAAAAATAAAAAAAAAAAAAAAAAAAAATTTGGAATTAGGGCAGTTAATTAAGTATAAAGCACTGCTGAATCACTTTGATTCCATATTGAACATAATGTTTGGTTTTCGTCTACTCAAAGGCAAATTTTAATATTTACTGGAACAAATCCTAAGAGAGAAGAACAGTACAAGTATCATTATAAAATTAAAAAAATGTAGAAATTATAAGAAATAAGTGCATTTCCTGTTAGTTTGCCTCTATCTGCCATGACAGATTTGAGACTATGCCTCTATTGTTCCTGTTTGAAAGTGGTGAATACCTCATTAGCTTTTCTCCTGTCACCCATAGCTTTCTAGGTCTTTCTCATGCTATTCTTCCATCCTTCCTACTCTATTTAGTAATAAGATGATCATCCTTCTTTGTTATTTTTCTGGTTCTACTGTTTTGGTCCTTGAGATGGGGACCAGACCACTCAGTATTCATTGTATGGGGACATCACCATTACATGAGCTTAATGAGATCTTTTCTGTTTCCTTGTCTTTAAGTTATTAATGTCTAACATCACTTCATGCTTATCTACATTGACTTTCATTTACCGTTTTATTGCCCTGTAAGTAATATTGCAAAACCCTTCTACATTATTTCCAGTTCACTTGCTGTAACAAGCATCAGCTCAGAAACTAAAGCCATCATGAGCTGCTGTAACTGAAAAGGGAAATGCAGCTCTGTGTTTTGGGGGAGTTATTTCAACTTTTAGCTTGAAGACTGAAGAGCCACAGTGGACATCTGATCTTGAAAACAGACTAAAGGAGAAGTGCATATTTATTGTCAGGGTGACTTGTACTGCAGTGTATAAACTATTACTCACCATAAGAATAATTTTAGCAACTTTATCGTGCTGGGTATCTCACTGTTTATGATCAAAACTCTCCTCAACTGTTATTCCTGTTATTAGTCTTATTATAAACTGAATGTGGGCACAGGTGTACACATGGGTTTTTGTTTGTTTTTGCCTCCAGAATAGTAGGATGTGATTCATACAGATCTGCATTGTGCAGTTTATCAGCCACTGTTGGTCAGGATCAGTCTCTTCTCAGTCCAGACTTTGGATCCTTTGCTCTCACGATCAGACTTATTTTCAGTCACTGTCTTCATTATTTCCAGCTCTTCATTAGAGGTACAAGAAGCATGAAGTTCCTTACTTTGAGTGAAACAATGTCCCAGGAAGAGTTGGGATTTAAAGCTAAGCTGTCAGAATGTAAAGGTGTCCGTGTTCACGGCAGGGAGGTTGTCACTAGATTACCTTTAAGGTCCCTTCCAACCCAAACCATTCTGTGGTTCTATAAAGGCATAGTCAGTATTGATGCGGGTATTTATGCATAAAACTAACTTCGTGTAACTGACTTCTTGCTCTGAAAGCGTAAGCCAGAAAAAACGTTTGTGCCCGCTCACTCCCACCAGATGACAATTCCAAAATAAAAGGGTCAAATGGGAATGCAAGTGAGACTTCTGGAATCCGGGGAAGGGAGTGGTAGCATTTCTGGCTTCTTTAAAAAAGAGAAATATGGCTAGTGTTGAATAACGTCTAACTGCTAGAAGATGGCAGGAGCATATTAAATCACGCCTATGGTGTGTGTGTGTGTTTTTAAAGTGTGTCCTCCAGTCATGAATCAGTCTGCCCATCCTTAAAACTGTTTCAAAGTAGGCACTTTCAGATTGGTTCACTTGTAAATATTCCTCTTCTACAGTTTGATCAAAAGCCTGCGTTTTTTTTCATTTTGTGCCAAGGACTTAGCAGCACTGAGCACTGCTGCAGTGTGTGGCTAGGCCTCATCACACTGCAGAAAACTCATCATTCCTCTTCCTCTGCTCTCTGAAGCACACTCAGGTTTGCATTCCCAGCTTAGCACCTACCAGGAAGATTCGGTTCCTCACAAAATGGCAGTTGCTTTCCTTCTGATGTTGTTGCCAGCTCACAAAGATGGAAATCTGCTTTCATAAACTGAGCACACATACGGAAAGTAGGTAGCAGCTATAGCACCAGTGGCACTGCCCTTCTTAAAAAGAAAATACGAAATCCTGCCAACTGTGTTGAGAAAGATTCTGACCCCTTTCTTTGGGAAGGGATCTGGCAGACAGAATCCACCTTCAGCAGCAGTAAATCAGAATTACTGATATATGCTGGACATCCTAGCAATTATTCCCTTAATAGCAAGGTTTTCTGAATGGAAAGTATTTTGGTGGCTCACCTTACATGAGCGCTGTGGAATGGGCCTAAGTGTAAACACGGATCTTTGACTATTCAAGGACTAGAGCCAGTAAGGTATTAGTACTGGAAAAGGAGCACCATTCACTGTATAGACACGTTGGAATATTAATCCATTTAATATGCAAAAAGTGCACGGGGGGAAATTTCATAAGTGTGATGGGAAAGAGCCAGGCGACAATGATGATTAGAGAGAAACTAGAAGAAAAGAGCAAATGCTTGACGTATCATTAGAAGAAGGAAGATGATGGCAAAGTTTGATCAATAGGAATGGTTTTTAAAAGATGTGTGAGTAAAGGAGAAGAGCAGTCAATCACAGTAAAAAGGAAAGACAAAGCTATAAGCAAGGTACATGACTTTTATGTTCGTATGATGCTTGGCATATAGACAGTTTTATGCTCTCTTGAGACAGTAAAATATGTTTCCTTCTTTGTTTTAGGAGAGGAAAGCATTCACAGAATGTGGTGGTTATTAATAACTGTGTTGGGCATTACCTTATAGACTTCTTAATGGATGTTGTAGCTTTAAAACAAAACAAACAAAACCTTCTAAAACTCTCTGTAATGGCTTCTGTTATTTGGAAATTCTGAAAATATAGTGACTGGCAACTTGCACCTACCAAGGGCTTTTGGTTGTAAAAATATGATCCTGATAGCTGCTTGTGAGAGAAGTAGCACGATGAGCAGAACCTGGGCGTTGTTGTTAGTTCCTACAGTCTCTGAATGCTTGTAGCTTCCCTGGGCTACTGCAGCTGTAAAATCATTTCAGGTGGTCCCAAAAAGCAGCCTAGCTTCTGTACGTGCTCACCTGTAAATTTGTCAGCCTTTTCAGTGACGATTCCTGATGAACTGCTACATCAGCCATGCACCTGGGGTGGAGGGTGGGCAGTAGGTAGCTAAGGGAGTAAAATTGGGTCTGCGCAAGCTGTATGTAAAGCTACAACTGAAAAAGGTGTTTAAATTTAAATCTACAGTAAGGGCAAAGAAAGCTAGCTAAAAGGTAGCTGATGACATGGATAAAATAAATACAACTCTAGTTTGGGACCAAGAAGTGCTCATTTTAAGAGAGATGGCTACCAGGCTGGGATTCCTTCCTGGGCAATGCTGGTGAATGCCCCACCAGCACAGCCTTGCCAACTATGCTCTGGGAAGGTCTTCACCATCTGGTTGGCTTTGGTACCTATTTGAAACAGTATTGAGTGAGGGGCATGTTCTTCAGTAACTCAGCTCATTGGTTTGTATTGGAAGGTTTTAAAACTTGTATTTTAAAACCAGCACCCTTTCTGTCAGTTACTATAAATTCTATTTATTTATTTTTTTTTGTTACCAAGAACTATTCTTCTGTATGGATTAAAACAATGATGTCTTAATCCATTAAAGCTATCTGAGTTAAGGGTAACAATGCTGAATTCATGTCTTTCCAGTGTTCAGTCTCAGGCTGTTGCTTCACAGCTTAACAACAACATGAGATGAAATGAGCTTTGCACTGGTGCTTCTCTCCAGAAACTCCAAGTCATCAGCTGGTTAATTTGGGGTATTCGTAAAACACCCTCAAAGAGACTCCTGGGGCTCTGTACTAAGAACTGGAAGGGTAAACATTAAGCAGTACCACATCAAATGCTTTGTTAATTATGTCTTTTGTGAATCTGCTCCTTTAAGAGAACTCTGAATGATAATAAAAGGAACCTAAGCAACAAAATACACTTTAAAGAACACTTCTGTACAAACCTGAGAAGCTTTTCAGGCACTATAAATCATGTATCTTGATGCACAACAAAGAATAATCAGAGACATTAAGTCTTGAATAGAATGAGCAACTGGCACCATATCTCCTTCCATCAGTAGCAGCTGCCTGGGTTGGGAACAGGACCGGAGAAAATCTCTAGACTAAGACTAACTGCATGAGCTCCCAGGGGTCTGTATCTATATGTATCTGACAGAAAATCCCAGTGAAATTGCTACAGCTTGATGAAACAGAAAACTGTGCCAGTCTGGATCCTTCTATGTTGTTCTGGCAAGTGAGATAAATATTCAGTTCTCTGTAAAAGAGAATGGCTGCCTTTTACTGAAGAGTTAACTCCTGGCCTCGTCAAAATGACATCAAAATTTACAGCAGTTCTAGGCTTGATATTTCATGGTACTGAGGTTGTATTACCTTGTAACCCTTGCTCTTGCTCTTGCTTTAATGTGCTGTCACCTGAGTCACCAGCATTGAGTCTGGAGGGATTTAATAGTCTACAACTATGGACATGGTACAGTGATCTTCGTATTCAAACTTCCCTAACTTCTTTTTGAGTAGTTTGAAGTTTCAGTACAAAATATACATGAAACCAAGGCAGTGTCCCAAATCTGACAGGATCACATGAAACGAAGCTTACACAGGTGGTTATCTTTCAACTTAAGCATGCATTTCTATACATCAGTATCTTTGGTTTCGTGTGTTAGCTTTCTGAGTGTCATATAGACGCATATACATGTTCTTCCTCATATGATGACAGGAAAACTTACTTTGAAACAAAAAATATTTAAATACTGTGTTTTCAAAGGGAGAAAATGGGCTGAAATAAGGCGTGCATTAGGTAAGTGTGCAGGCAAATCCCAATCAAAACTATTTCAAAAAGAGAAAGAGAGAGAAAGAATAGGGGGAAGAAAAGAAAAAAAGGTTTGATGTCATCCCTTACTTAATCTCATGGTCATGTCACTGTGAAAATACAGAACAAAAAAAGCTTTCAAAAATGAGATAAGTCACTGGAAGACTGAACTGGGACAAAATAGAAAAAGGCCTCTACATCTGTTGGAAGCCTTTGCTTAGCCCTTCTCTCATCTGAATCTTAAGAGAAACTCTAATTTATTTAGATATTTTAAAAACCAGAAATGTCCAAAGAGGGCATTCATAATTAATCTGAGTGCATTTTTTTTAGCCTTTGTAACTTAATTGTATTTTCTCCTTGTATACTGTCTATCGGTAATCTATTCACGAGCAGGGTGTTGGCATTCACCAGCCATCGCTCTACGCGGACATGGTGCACATCTGCAGAGGCTGCGTTTTGCTGATTTGAGAGTGGGCATTGGAGGGGTTAATCTTGCAGTGATCTGAGAACCATAAGAGCTCACTGACATCAGGAGAGCTGGGTAGACAGTGTCGGATCTTCACAACTCTACAGCCATAATAAAGATCAAAAATCTTTGCTGGGGTTTTGATGCTACTCAGTGATACTTAATCTGTTTTTGAACTATGTGGTTGAAATTCTTTTAGGCAGGGGGAGGTTAAACAGGACTCTTCAGTGACCTGCAAAGGTAGTTTAGAAAGTAGAGTGACCACACTACAAGCAGTGCTGCGCTGAAGCTCAGATCCATCCAGAAACTGTACACTCATCCTTTAATAATAAAATTGATTGTAAATGTTCTATGTATATTTGCATGTAATCTTAGGTCCTGAATCTCTATCAAAGTGCCATTTCTTAAAATGTTTATGTATAATAGCAAAAAACCATTTTCCAAATACGAACAAAAATCATTAATTCTTTGAGAGGCCTTTAGACAGTTATTTTAAAATGCCTTCACTACTGTATATATTTTTAAAACTATTTCACTTTATAAAGGAAAGCAGAAAGTGAAATGCTAAACTCTACTTTCTTCAGAAGAGACGAAAGTTGAAAAGTATCAGAGCTGTACTTTCCACAAAAGGATTTGTGAAATCCTTTATGGTGTTGCTACATAAGAAAGACATCAAATAATTACCAATGAAATCTGAGAATAAATTATGTACATTCTATGTAAGAAAAAATCAAGAAGATCTATAAAAATTATAACTTTGAAGTTCTTTATCATTAGTAATTTATCAAATAGTCATTTTACAGCATGCTAGTTAATTTTCTATACTCTGGGTACATTTATATTTCCTTTTGAAATCCAGTCTATTGTTGTCACTATATCACTGCTGCTATTCAAGCCTCTCCAGGATCTTCATATTTTAAAAATCCTGCGTGTTAAAAGATTTCTCCTCCAACTGTCATTGTAATCTTGGTTGCCTGATAAGTAGTTAAAGGATCTTTTGTCTTATTTTATTTTGTCTTATTTTGTTTTGTTTGATTTTGTTTTATTTTATATTTTATTCTTCACTTGATTTGCTTGCTATAGTTTTGTCTTTTCCATTTTTAATCTGGAGAGGTCAGGACCATCTACTAACTGTAGAATGCTGTGTTAGATAGAACATCATGATGCTCCTCCAGTTTGTATGAAGCATCCTTCCCTTCACACCCCTGGGAAGATACTGTGCCCTCAAGTATTTACTGGTGCTTTCAAGCTTGACTGGAAGTGCAAGTAGGATAGTCAATATGGAATTTTAATAATGCCTTTCTCCTTAAAGTTAAATGTGGTAGATTTTATCCTAAAAAAGTTCTCAGCGACAAGGTCTGGCAGTTTTTTTGTTTGTTATATTTTGTTTATTTGTTTGTTTTAATATGCTATTATTGCTCATATTTTGGACTTTTGACATGTCAAGAAGTACATATTCTGTGATCTGTAGTATGTGTGTCAAAATGAAGGTTGAGCTTGTTGCCAAAAGTGGTTGACCTCGTCTTGTTTGTCTTAACTGAGAACTAATAATGGTTATTCAGAGTCCCAAAGAGTTGTTGAGGAAAACTTGTAATTTGTCTCAGTGTAATGAGGGATCAAGTCTGAACTCTAAGGCAATTTAGAAAAAGGGAGTTTTATAGTAATGTTGAAGAATCATGCTTATGGCCTAATGTGTTTAAAATGCCTTTAATTAGTGTTTGGTCTGCCACTGTTGAATAACAATATTTTGGAGCAAACTTTGGCCAATACTTGTGACAAAGTGGAGTAGGGTAGAGTTGAGGTGGGGATCAGCCATCTTTTCTTTCAATATATAGCTCAGTTATATTTGTAGAAACATACATATATGAAGTCATTGGACTTGCTATTGAACATTCATTATTTAACCAAATTTTTTAATCAAGATTATTCTAAATCTTAATTAGTTTATATTTTATTTTGCATATAGTCACTAGAACTCAGTTTTATTTGTAGTTTCCTTTAGAAAATGATTTCTCTTCAAATTACACCCTCAGATGCTACCGTAGTAAAGGTAATAGAATTATAAAGATTTAATTTAGAGTCTATTTTGGGAATAGTCAGCTTCCATAGAAGTGGCCCAAGGAAAAACTTGACCTGCAGAAACTTTATTACAAGTGATTTTGTGTTTTTCTCAGCTGAGTATTAATCTGATTTTCAGATCCTGCCCACTTCCTTACCACCAAGGAAATAATTTTGTTATGAACTTTTGAACAATCATGCACCATTGGGCATAAAATTTACAAAATAATTTTGCCATATGTTTTTGGAGTGTACCTATCCTCTCCCTTTTGACTTTTTTTCTTGTTGTGTTTTGTTTTGTTTTTAGTTGGTGTTTTGTTCTGTTTTCATAATAACAGATTAACAAATATAACTTTCATGGAGCTTCAGAACCTTCAGTTCTCCCTTTTCGATACAAAGGTTATACATCTTTAATTGTTGCCTTGTTGTTCAGTGTTCTTGTTTTTGTTGTTGTTTGTTTGCTTGTTTATATCTTAATGTTCTAGTCATGTATAGAGCCAGTAGACACAAGTTTGAGTCCCAGTCAGTCTTGCTATGACTCAGATAGCTCTATTAGCACTGAACACCATAGTCAAAATACAGATATGTAAAGTTGACACCGAGACTGTCTGATCAACCAGTGGAAAACAACTACTTTTGAGTGCACACTTAAGAACTGAAAGAATCCCAAGTGCAAATTTTCAATGACAATTTTGAACCTTTATGATCTCTTGCCCTTCGGGAAAAAAAGCTGATGATTTTGTTCCTTGATAATTCCTAATTTCTAAGGGAGATTTATGGGTTCCTAGGAAATTTCCTACAGTTTACTTTTTGTGGCACTTAAACCTTTATAATTTTATTTTCTTTTAATAACTACAGAGCTTGTTCTGTGTGTGCTGCTTATCTTCATCTGTAGATATTTTTCAGGACAAAAGGTTGTTCTGGTTTTTTTGAATTGCTTTCACCCTAGTATATGGAATTACTAGAGGAGTGAAAGTTGTGTGTTTTTTTTTTTGCTTGGAGCAAATTGCACAAGAACATTCTTGTTTCTGCATTTGAGTAACAAATATATCCTGATTCACTTTGCATTGGAAGTAAGGAGCGTGAAGGAAAAAGCACATTCAGCTGAAAGAGCACACAGAGGCATAGAAGAGTGAAGATCTTTGCCATTGTATGCCGTGATTTCTAATGGTTATTGGTTCAAGTGAGGCCAGGGCATTTTTTCAAGCACAGTCCAGCACATACTTCACTAAACTGAAAGTTGGGTATGGGACTTGGTTTCTGTGTGACCCTGGGTACTTTTCTGCCTTATGTGGCCATGTGGCTTTAGTGGATTATCCCTGAAAAGTGCTACTAACCCAAAACTTCTACTTTCTTTGTCTCAGTACAGTCTTATTATAATGAGGGTTTAATGCACATACTGCAAATAGCTGACTCTTTGAAACATAGAAGAAATTAAATAAAATTACTTTGAAATAATATTCAGGATTCACAATTTTCATTTATTTGAAATTGAATACATCAGTTGCAACTAGGCATTTCCTGATAAATAGAAAGTTCATATATGTGCTTAAATGCCTGGCACAGTGTGAAATATCAGGTAAAGAAAATATTTGACTGAAACATCTTGATCTGATTTTACCTTACCACAAAGATATAAAGTAGTTCCTGATAACAAGAGAAACAAGATTAGGAGATGATTTGACACCAGATTGAATTTACCACTTGATTGTTTTAAGTTAGCATTTAAAAAAAAAAAATCTTACAGGTAGCTGTTCTCTCAAAGGATAATCAGAATCATTAAGGTTGGAAAAGACCTCCAAGATCATCTGGTCTATCCATCCCCCTACCACCAACATCACCCACTAAACCATGTCCCTAAGCACCACGTCCAGCCTTTCCTTAACTACCCCCAGGGACGGTGGCTCCACCACCTCCCCGGGCAACCCCTTCCAATGCCCAACCACTTTTTCTAAGAAATTTCTCCTAATCGGCACCATCTTCCACAGCAACGTAGACCATTTATTGAGCCATGTAAGATGGATGAATTGGAGATGAAATGGAGAAGACTGCTTCTTAGATCTATGGTAAGGATGAGCCAAATGATGCTGGGTGTACTCAGGATCTGCCTTCTTTGCCACAAAGGGGCCTCCCGTGATGCCAGCTGCCACCTACTGTGATGTCACCTGAGTGGTGACCTCTGGCCCCCACCCTATAGAAAGGGCTGCCCCATGTCTGGCAACATCTTGCCAAGCTTCTCGCTCCTGCAGCTCAAGGCAACTTGGAATACCCAGGGTGCAGAGAAATCAGGCAGGAACTGCCAACCTTTGAGCGGTGCACTGCAAAAGCCAAAGGATGGATGTAATGTTCTGCCTGGGATGGAAGAGGAAGTCTCAAGAACTGGACCATCTCAGTGGCCAACCTCCCCGTATGCGTCCAAGGCTGGATGAAACAGTGTGGCTGGGGAGGAAGAGGAAATCCACCCAAAAACTGGATGACCTAGACGGCCAACCTCCCTGTAAGCATCAAAAGGTGGATGATGCAGAAATGGAACTGGACCCACTGACAAAGTTTTTGCAGACCATCAGGGCGTGGGTTGACATGAACAAAATGCTGGCAAGTTGGGACAGATAGCCACCACCAGAGTTGGAGCAAAGTGTCAGAGTTCAGCCTGAGAACAACGTCCAGGCCAAAGGCAGACACCCACCAATAAAGCTGGTACAGGCCATGGTGAGGGGGAGGCCAATGTCCAGCCCAGGAACAAGCACCCATGAAGAAAATGGGGGCAGACCATCAAGGCACAGCCTGAGGAGGATGATGTTCAGTAAGGGATGGATTGGGGGAATGACTGTGCATTTACCACAGGTGGGAAGTGGGGGTACATCAGTGCAGCTGGCCCCTGCTTGCCTTTCGCTTGCCACCAATAAAAGACCTGTTATGTTTTAAACACATTTTTCATCATGTATCCTGAAGTCCTATCCACATGTTAATTGATGCTTGTTTACATTCTAAGGCTACTGCAGTCTTCTACTAGTGCAGGGAAGATCAACTCGTGTAGATTAAAAGAGTGCTAAGAACTGGATTTGCTTGAATAGTCTTTTCCTAATTCTTTTTTCTATTGTGAAAGCAGAGAAAGAACACTACAGCTTGCAACTGCAATTTCTGCTTTAAGCAACCGAGAAACGACAGTTTTCAGAGAATATGCTATTAGAACTCCAAGAAGTTTGTTTCCTTGCAAAAATTATGTAGAAATTAAGTCAGCATATATTAAATTTTTTTCTATGTTCTCTTGCTTCTGTTAAAAAGTTAATGCTGCCTGTACATTAGTTCAAGTTCCACAAACAACAAAAATCCTTTAAAACCCCATGTTCCTTTATCAAATTTTACCGTGTCTAACAATACAACTTATTGCCAATTATGACAATCTGAATTCTTTTTCATTCATATGCCATATTTCAGCAAGTGACTTTAAAACATGGATAAATAAATCTCCTTGGAAACACATTAAAAAAAAAAAAAAAAAAAAAGTAATGTAAAACAACAAAAGTGAACCTTGCATCCCTGGTCAGCATAAAACAGGTAGTGTTAGCATCGTCTCATTCATGTACATATAATGGGTATTGTTATATCATTTTGTACACAAGTGTGCCCAGGATTTTCAATAAACTCCTGCTGTAATAAAAAACACCAGCCTGTTTGGAATCTCATGAGGAGACGAATGAATCGCAAGTGATCATATTGTGTCAGAAAGCGTTCAGTCTGTGGTACGTACAGAATTACAGTGCTGCAGCTGCCTTTGTTTGTGACACAGATAGCTGTCCTGTGGCATCAATTCTAGACCAATTGAAATGCAACATCCTTCATTACCCTGTGCCTAATGTAGCACATTCCTGCCTTTAATATTCCCAGCAGTGTAATGGCTGCACAGAGTTTAATTCTTTCCCTGAATCTGAACAAGAGACAAATGCCTGGTGAGGGGCTGTGTATCATTTAGTCATCTCCCTGCGGAAGGCAGTCATTTGAGCTAGATTTAAAATTAGAGAAGTCACAGACTTGGGCACACAGAGAGTCTCCCCTTTGCCCATTTTGGAGAAGAATAATGAGTTTCAGTATAAACTGTAAGGGCTAAAAATATTGCTTTGTGCAATGAAAATTGTGCTGTTATACATTACCTCCTCTTTCCTCTGACACTTTCAATCAGTTTGTCAGTTGTCACGGGTAGATAATTTGATGAAAGCTTTGCACTGAGAAAGGCTTTTTGCTCAGTTGTGTACAGCAAAAAATGCTGCTTGTTTCAGGACCAATTAATAATGTTGAGTGTGTTTTCATACATGTGAGCAGTTACAATAAATCTTTTTTTTTTCTTTTTTTTTTTTTTAACGTGAAAAACCAGGATCCTTAAGAACAATGCTAGCAATAGTTACTAATGGGCTTTGTTGCTGGTCTAAAGATGTTATAGTAGCTAGCTGATAAATTTGATGACATCTGACAAATTTCTCACATATGAGGGTGTCTGTAGAAAGAATATTTTAAGGATTCATCTCTTGTGCTCACCTTTAATCACTCCTAAATGCTGTAAGACCCCTTCCCTTCCCTTCCCTTCCCTTCCCTTCCCTTCCCTTCCCTTCCCTTCCCTTCCCTTCCCTTCCCTTCCCTTCCCTTCCCTTCCCTTCCCTTCCCTTCCCTTCCCTTCCCTTCCCTTCCCTTCCCTTCCCTTCCCTTCCCTTCCCTTCCCTTCCCTTCCCTTCCCTTCCCTTCCCTTCCCTTCCCTTCCCTTCCCTTCCCTTCCCTTCCCTTCCCATTGCATTTACAATGCCAACTACATATTATGAAAAGGCGTGGGAAAAAATATCTGATAAGGAGAGTGCATAATAATGTTGCCTTATAATAATAGCACCTCATATAACAAAGCCGTTGTTTGTGGACCACTGATCATTGGACACCCACAGGATCTTCCTATTTTTTTTCTCACTGGAAGCAATGAAAATAAAGAAATTGACAGCCACAGAGCCTGCAACTATGGGGTCTGAGCGGCTGAAAATTGAAGTAAATGAAAAAGTTACTTTCATACACTTGACTGTTTTGAGGGGGAAAAAATGTTGGTTTTAGTTGCTTTCATTCTCTCTAACACTTTTTAAAAATTTATTTTTAGATACTGGTATTTGCTTATATGATATAGAAGGTAGTCTGTAACTGCTTGGTTGTTGTGTTAAATAATTTAACACTGTTAACCAACTTCTTCCCCTCAATGATACATACATTTTTCTTTACCTCTCAAGAGTGCAGTCTATACCTTGTAACTGCCAGAGGGGGAAAAAAATCTACTGTGAGCACATTTTCTTTATTTTTGATTTCATGATATCAGTAGCATCAGCCCTACCTTAGGAGCTGTTAATTATTTTGTGATTACTTTATAGTTCAGTGCTATAACTTTCCTTCTCTCTTCAGCTACAGTCTATATGGAGAACAAATATGAAAAGACAAATATAATGAAGTTCATACGTTGGTCAGTTCTGCTTTCGAGGTGTTAGATGGTGTAAATGATTACTAACTCAGCAGGTTGCTCACGATCCCTGAACCTTAATCAACAAATTCGTTTTATTCATTAGTAAGAGCTATTACAATCTCACTGTATTCTTAATTCTCTTCACTAACTCCTTATTAATGTGTATTATTTTATTTCTAAGCTTGCATTTAAGTACTATTTATGGATTAGCTGTATATTTTTCATATTTGTAACTATTTCATTTATTTTGATGTATTTCCTACAAATACCCAGACTAATGTTTAATGAATATTCAGTATTTAAATTGGGAAAATTGACACCCTTACTATTTTTTTTATTGTTATTGTACAACCATTATAAAACTACAAAGGAAAGAAGTTTTTTCTTTTTTTTTAAGAGTTACAGGTTTGAACAATTTGTTACTTTTTCTAGGCAAGATACTGACAACCCATGGAGAAATTAGATTTCCATAAAGATGTATTTTAAAAGGAATGAAGAAATAAGAATGAAAGGAAAAAAAAAAAAAAAAAAGTAAAACTAGAAAATTCAGTCTATTCCACAAGTGTTGAACAGGTAATAAGCTGAAATTGGTGCTGGCTGACAATGCACTTTTTTTTTAAATTTATTTGCCTCATTTGAAAACATTCCGTTGGGAGTCTTGAGGGTTGTGTTGGTGGCTGGGGTAGGGGCATGGCTGAAAGCACTCTTAGATTTGTCATATTTCCTAGGGAAAACAGGGGTGGATGAATGGATCCACATACAAATGATGATATCTGAGGACTGTCAAGTGAAATCCTGAAATGTGCACAGCAATAACTCAGATGCCCTAGTAAGGTTGTCAGAAAAGACCATATCAATCACTTTGCAGTGAAAGCACAAATTGTTTCCATCTCAATTCTGTTTTCAGTCCCTGCTTCTGGTATGCTGACTTCATAAAAATCATTTCAGCATGTCTCCATTTCCCCATCTCTAAAATGGGTGATTAATACATGAGATCTTGTTTGTGAAGACCGTTAAGATCCAATGATAGAAAGATACAATATAAGAAGTTATTACTGAATATCTCTTTATCAAAGGAAAGTGGTTTGGGAGAAAGTGCAATCTATAAAAGTCATTTTTGATTTTTTGCCATTACAGTTGATTAGTCTATGAATCTTCTTGTAAGTGCAATTACAAAGAAAATAAATAGAGAGCTAATATTTCTTGTGGAGGTTGCTGTGGTGCATACCCTATTTCATTATTGAAGTCCTAGCGCAGTGTTCAGAACAGAACTGCAGGGACAGTGACATGATGTATTCCTGTCATTTCATGATTCTGAATATGGTTTCCTCCAACCAGGTTTACTACTGCCCTTTACAACATTTAATCAGGGCAATGTTTGCCTGGATAGCTACAGGAATGTGATGTGAAACCGAGTCAAGGTATTGTAACAGTACTTCCCAATCTCTAAGGCTCTGTATTTTGCAGTAGAAAGACATTATTGGTAGCTTAAGGTTTTGTTGTGTTTTTGTTTGTTTGTTTGTTTGTTTTATGTTTACTTCTTAATCCAGTTGGCATAAGGTTATCTGAAGAGTCTTAAGAACATAAAAATATGTTTATCTGGTCTAAATACTCAAAGCTTTGTAAGGCATAAACTGGGGTCCTGGTTAAGATACAAATAAAACTGCTTTTCAAATGATCACACCTTATGCCAGAACTTCATGCATAATTTGAAAAACTATAAAATGATAATAAGAAATATGGGTTAATACAAGGATGACAGAAATCGAATTGTGCCTGTTACGTTTTTTGTCTCCAATGTGCAGGATGTCCCAAACATTCTATTTTTAATGGCTCTTTCTCCCTTCATCTGTATTGGCAAATACACCTACAGGGCTCTGTGCAAACTTGGTTGTGATAGAGGTCAAGAGGGCTGGAGTCAATAAGGTTATGTGATTAAGTCCTTTAGATTCTTTTGGGATAAATAATTAAATTCTCCTACATTTGAGAGAAAAAAAAATCATATAAAACATGTAAACTCTTTGGCACATGAGGGCAGAAATGAATACCACGTGGTGTGATGCTGATACATTCAGTTTACTAGGTGGACCAAGGACTCTGTGATGCTGTCCTGATGCATCTCTCCAGCAGTTTCAGGTGCTGTTGTCCTGCCAATTGTCTATGCATGGCATGTACTGAGACTTGGCACACTCAGGTCCTTTTCCTGGTGTCCAGTCAACCAGGTTCCCCAAACTTAATGCCCATTTGCATTGTATTCCTAGTCAAGGCAAGGCCATGATAATGCTTTTTAAAAATCTGTGAGGAGATTCCATGTAAATATTTTAAAATAAGTATATCCTGGACAAGTTTGAAACAGAGTAAAAAGTGTCAAGAGAAGGATGAAAGAATTCTATGCAGATGAGTACTAGCCTGAGTAGCACTTTCATTCCCAAGCTGGTAATGCTGCATGTAATAATGTATCTTAAAAAAAGAAAAAATCCTTTTTCTTGAAAGTGTGGCTGAAATTGATATATGAATTTTATTAACTTTCCAGGTGACATATTAGTAACTATTCAGAGCATTTAATAAACCTTTAAAATTAATTAAATTCATCCTGAATTAAATTATTTCTGGTCTATTATGAAAGTTTTAAAAGATTGTAAGACTCCATAAGAGAGGAGAGGAGAGGTGTAATGTACTAGACTGCTTTAAAACATGATGTTGCCAGCCATTTTTTCTTTGTGAACAATACCTCTTCTGCAGGTTGTTGATCCCAGATCATTCAGAGTAGAACTGCTGTAAAGGTGTTTATGATATATACAACATGTTTTGTAATGTAATTCCAAGATTAGAAATTGTGCCTTCGTAATTCAAAAATAAAACAAAACAAAACAAAACAAAAAAACCCTGATGGAACATATTCCAGAATTCTCTTTTTTTAGGTGAAATCAGCTGCTTGTTATAATAGATCCACTTCTGTGGATGTGTCATCTTTGGGTAAACCTTGTGATCCATGTACTGGATCATTGAATATAATCATAGTATCACAGAATGGCTCAGGTTGGAAGTGACGTTAAAGACCACCCAGTTCCAGCCCCCCTGATATGGGCAGGGACACCTCCCACCAGACCAGGTTGCCCAAAGCCCCATCCAACCTGGCCATGAGCACCTCCAGGGATGGGGCACCACAGCTTCTCTGGGCAGCCTGTGCCAGGGCCTCACCACCCTTATAGGAAAAAAAAAATCCTCCTAATATCTAATCTAAACCTACCCTCTTTTAGTTTAAAGCCATTCCCCCTTGTCCTATCACTGTACCCCCTGACAAAGAGTCCTTCCCCAGCTTTCTTGTAGGCGCCCTTTAGGTAGTAGAAGGCTGCCATAAGGCCTGCCTGGAGCCTTCTGTTCTCCATGGTGAAAAACCCCAACTCCACCAGCCTGTCTTCATCAGAAGGGTGCTTCAGCCCCTTCATTGTCTTTGTGTCCCTCCTCTGGACTCATTCTGTTATGTCCTAAGGTACTAGAGAGCAAGCTTTCTTTATACATAATCCTGCAAGGGATCTCCATGTCCCCTCTACCTGTCCTGTCAGTGTGAGAAAGGTTGGTTTCAAAATAGCCATGTTTTGCCTCTGAAGTGTTACAGTATCTTTACAACACTGTTACATTTTTATGACCTGTTTTTTCTTTTCATCCTAAACTCCGATTACTCTGTTCTTCAAACCTTTTATTTATGTTCATTTATTACGTTATATTACTTCATTTCTTTTCCATAATCTGATTATTATATTAATTTTGAACCATTAGGCAAAGATTCTACTTGCTTTGGTGACGCTTATTTAATCTCCACATTAAATTAGCTATAAAAATCTCATTTTACATTACCAAATGTTTGACCTTATTTATTTATACACATAAACCCAACTTTTGTAAGTGTAAATAGACTTCAATATCAGCTTCCTTAAAAAAAAATAGGTTGTAAGATGTGTTTGGCTATGTCTTATTTTACCAGAGAATTGCTTCCCGTAAGATCTTCCAGTTGAAGCCAGAGACTCTGAGGAAGAAATATCTAGGAAGAGCTTTTCCCAAGAACTCTAAAAAACAAATTGTCCGTTTGCCTTGACAAAAGCATGTAATATGTACCCATGGCTATTTGTTAAATTTTCTGACCACAATGGGAAAGAAAATGGTCTCTTCAGATTTTTCATATCCTGAACATAAATCTTTCACTGATTTCTCTGGTTCTTGTTTGTTTCTGGTGCTTTTTGAAATCATTTGTGGGTTTGAATGATTGGTTGTCAGTCAGGTGGAATAGATTGTGCTAGTAGTGAAGTCTCTGTTACATTGCAGAAGTAGGGGAAATAAGTGAGCTGACCCAGAGCCATGCAAAGGATGCAATACATTGAATGTTAAGGTAGACATCAGTTCACTTCCACTTGATTGCCACAAATGGCCGGAGCCTTTCAAGTTACAAGCATGCCTAAAGTTTGTGTGTGTACATGTGTAAAAGGTATGTTTGGAGGCTACAAAGCTTTATTGATGTTACAGTGATCTAAGGGACTTCCGTACCATAGAGCATTCCTCTGCATGACACCCTGCTGTGGTCTGGGCTCTTTCAGTTGAATGTTAGGTCAAGAAAGTAGATTAAAAGTTTGTTTAACTCCTCTTCAGGGTTTGCTGAATTTATGAGGTAAAATGTGGTTGCCGTGTGATTGTTGCCATCATTTCTTCTCTCAGGCTACAATCATGGGGTTCGTGGATGGTTGGAATTTCTTCTGCCCTGTTATCTCCCATAACTGCAATGTGTAGGTTCAGCCATATAAAAAATTCCTGAACCAGTGGGTTTTAGGTAAGAGGAAAAACATTTAGCAGGGAAAAATAAGAATACAAGATTCTGTGGGAAAATCCCATAAATTTCTGTAAATTCTTTAAATCCTGTAAAATCCTGTAAATTTCATGTAAAATCCTGTGTAAAAATCCTGTTTTAACTCAGACAAACCAGAGGCATTTTGCAAGACTGGCAGGTGTGCTGTAAGTCAGTAACCCAGAGAGAATGAGTGACCCTCTGGTGAGAAGTCCAGGGACTGGATAAAAGAGTTGCTGCAGATTCCCAGGCTGTTGTTTGGGATTTTTTCAGTATGCTGTGATCGTGACATAGTTGTAAAAGAAATGTGCACAGGAGTGGGGCTAGACTGAACAGAGCTGTGCCTTACAAGTTTCTGTAAACCACAGAAAGATGAGGATGCATGAATCCCAGCATGGAGCTGGGGGAACACATTTATGTTGGTGGAGTGGAGATGGTGAATGTTGAAGTAGAAGGCAAAAAAATGGTTAAGAGAAAGGACTTGGGCTAGAAATAGAGATATCATAAAGCAGTGATTGCTGAAAGATAAAAAACATAACTGGTCTCTGTAGAAACTCGTTCTATTTTTTTTGTTTGTTTTGTATTTGTTTTGTTGGCTGTGCTTTTAAAAAAACAGACCTTTGAAATGGGACACTGTAGGAAAGGGCACTGTTCTTCCCCTTTCCAAATCCCTTTCCTATATATATTGAATTTATTCGCATCATCTACAAAAATCTAGGATTGGTGGAGGGCAGGAAAACAGAGACAGGTACCTGCTGTTCTACTACTTGCTTTAGGTCCCAGGTGCAGCTTTCTGAAGTGTGAAACTTCTGATATCCAATTCAATTAACTGAAATGACACAGATTTTATTTTATTTTTTCTATTAGCTGTGCCATTTCTTAAATGAGTTCAGCATTTTACAGACATGGAAACACACACTCTTCCCCAAAGAGCTGGGAGGAAATGTGTTAGAACACACAAGAGATTGGCAAAATTAGGACAGGAAGAAGTGAGAATTAGGACAGGAAAAGTAAGATTAGAATTTTCAGAATTAGGAAAGTAGAATGAATGTGGTTTTGTTGGTTCTTCACTCTGTACCTTGATAGTCAAGATTTAATAACCTGATACATGTTCACATGGCTTTAAAGCATGTTGTTTTCAAGAAAAAAGGTACTGCTCATCTCAGCCATCACAATAAGTTCTTTGGTTTTCTTCTCTGGGCATCACTCTGCACAGAAATCTTTGGGGTTCACCAAAAAAATTATGTGCATATCCATCGTAGGATTTGATATTCTGGTCTTTCTTTTTACCAGAAATTACTTTTTTCTCACGTTTTGTGGTGACCATAATGACCACATTATATATGTAGATTCCATATGAAAATCATCTTTATCTCATAAAAAGCAAGTCTGTGTGTATGAGAGGATCCTTTTGCAATACTTTCTCTCTTCAGGGCAATAACGCTGTGGGAGGTAGCTCAGCTGGTACTTTATTTCTTTGCTGAACTTTGCTGTAATTAGGTCTTATTTTTGTAGTTCTGATACATATAGACGGATGAGTATGGAAAGATTGTCATCCAACCTACAAATTTTGATGGATAAAGTGAAGCTGCTGCTATTACAATTGTAAGTAACTCTACCTACATTGCCTCTAAGTATTCAATTTACTGCCAAAACTTGATTGTTGGAAAAAAACAAAACATGGTTTAAACAATGCAGGGGGGTTAGATTTCCTTTTATTCCCAGCAGTAGGGACTGGATAGGGAAATATTAGACATTTTACAACTATGACCTCTACACCCAAATGTTTTTTATGGTACCTAAGAGGTCTGTCAACTACTTTACCCTGGAAACAGCACTTCCTTGCTTTTTTCAACACTGGTTTGTACCCTGATGCAGTCCTAAGTGTTACTGTTACATCCTGCTTCAGTCAACCTGCCAGTCCACCTACTTTAACATTTATATTTAATATTAATATTAACATTAACTAATTATCTAAGAGGCCTTATTTCCTGAATGCTTTCTATAAGCTCAGTTAATGTAGTGAAGGAAGATTTGCTTTCCAAAACTCAGAATAGAGAAAAAGAGAGAAAGAAAAAAAAGTCCGGGAAATGATGGCAAAAGTGAGAGGCACAGCACAAGCCAATGGGCTGTGGAGGCAACTGCCAGGATGAGAAACTGCAGCTATCTTTGTGACCAAAATATTGTTCCCTGGGTGCACAATGAGGGAAAGGTACTCTGGTGAGCGTTCAGTTTGTGTTTGTCATGTTAGGTAATAAAATGCTCATCTCCATACAAGCGGAAGAGCACTGGGGGACACTGGTACTTGAGGAAACCTGAATTTCACTGTGCCCCAGCACCTTCCAGGGCTTTCACAGGAAACGTCAACCCACCAAAGGCCAACAGAGTGTGTTTGTGTGCATCAGTGCAAGAGGCAGTGGGAAAGAGCAAGGATTCCGGGCCAGCTACTGGTGGACTGTGTCTAAGGCACGTTACTGGGGACAATCCTTAGTGTGTGCCTTTGTGTGTGGTCCCATTTCATGGAAGGGGCATCTGTACCAAGAGCTGCAGATCTGCTGTGTCCTTGGGGGCTCCTGTGTCCAGGTAACAGCAACTGGGGAGACTGGGATCCAGGGGCAGCTACTGGGCAGCCCGAAGGCATGATCCCAGCTGCCAGAGGGATCACCTTTGTGTGTATGTATTTGCCCCTGACAGACCTCCTTTGTGAGCAGCCAGAGTGGAGAGTTTAAAGGGGGCTTTGAATGTTTATCCATAGCTTGTGCTTAGGTTTGTGCAAAGAAAGGTCATTTCATACGTGTGTTTGGGAGCATGTTGCTTATTTTCCATTCTTGGGTAGATTATGTATGAATGAATATTTTAAGTTTTGCCAATATTATCTGCCAAGATTTTAAGTGCATGCTTACAGTTTTCTTACACAAGACCTCTTTTGCTACTCTTTTGCTACCTTTTTTACTCATGTCTTCCTCTTGTTCATAGTTTTTGTTAGTTCTGCTTTTGACTGGCTTGTAATTATCAATGTTTTTTTTCCTGACTTGTGGTCTTTGAGTATCCCATCTTATAGGTGTCTCCATCTCTCTAAGGGAATTGTATTTGAGCTTACATAACGTTGAGAAAAGAATTCTTGACTCTTGTCAGGTTTGGAAGGCTCATTTTTCTTCTGTGCCTACATTCAGCTTGGGTTATAGTTTCATCTCTCTGATGTTCTTTTGCACACAGTCTTCCATGAAATTGCATTTATTTACCCTAGAGTATTGATCATATCATTATTAAGGCTGACAGTTGTTCAGCAAGACAGAACAAGTTTGTTCCATCAAATGAAAAAAGGAGAAAATCCAGTCAAGTCCTTCTGCTGTTCCACATGATCCAGGCAGAAACCTAGGAGAGCTCGCTGAACATCAACCTTACATACCACTCCTGTGTAACTGCAAGAGGTTCAGATAGGTTCACAAAGCTCCATGTTATTTTATCTAAAAAGGCAAAGGTTTTTCTTAAACTTGATAGAGCTTAGTGTTTCAGTTTTATATACATTCTCTTCAGTTATATATTCTAATGCAAGTGGTAGTCACCTTAACACTTAACTGTTGTAGTATAACAATTTAAGTAGGTGTATTGGGTAGATTTCATTACTGCATGCTGTCAGAGATACAGGAAGACAAGATACTGAGACCGTGATGTCAGAGGATGCTGATGAGATTCTTGGTGGAAATGGAAAATTCTGAACACTTCCTGGGTTAAACTGCTTGGGAATTTGATGGAACTGGGAATGAATGTCATCACTGACAAACCCTGAGGGGAGAACATTGAGAACTTCCTATGTCACATGCAAAATGTCAGTGTTATATCATTTCTGAGATTAATTAACTAGTTAAACTAAACAAAGACTTCAAAATCGAATTCAGCTTTGCTGGACTATGACTGGATCTCTAGAACCTTTCTAGAAATGGTTCAAAAAATGGGGATAAAGAAATGGAAACTGGAAACTTTGCTGCTACGAATGTCAGGTTGAATTTGAATGCCCCAGAAATATCTTCTTATTTTCTGTGTTACATAGACTTGAGTATTCTGACAAAACTGCTGCAGCACTTTACAATTTTAGCTGGCACGTCATAAGCAAACAGAGACAATGATTCAGTGTTCTGTGTAACTGCAAATCATCAGTGACATTCTTCAGAATAAGTGGGAACGTGCTGCTGCAGTCATCATGCATTTTGCAGAACTAATCCATTTCTATAATTGTAGAGCTCCTCTATTGAGATTTAGTCTGTTTTCCATTTCAGTATGAAAAGATACTTTAATTCTGATTTACTTAGAGAATACCTGGGAAGGGCAACAGATCTTGAATCCAATTTTCCAGATTTTTCCTCACTGAGAGGGGTGCTTGTGGTTTTCATTTCTTTCTTCTAAGAGTCCGCTTATGGTGTAGTTTCATGAATATCATTAGGGAACACATTTTGCAATGTCAACATTTAATTAAGAGACATTCTGAATAGAAAATGGGTTTCTGTGTAAGGGATTTTCAGGTTTTTATGTAGTTATATTTAAGGCCTAAACTAAGTGGACTCTGCAGTTTGGCTTAAGATGCCTAGAAGTAAAAGTAGTTACAGACTGAGATTCAGTGTAATTTTGAAAACTACAGTTAGGTGTTGCTAACTGCTGCAGGTGACTGAGATACTGTAGTCAGTACTGGCAGTGAATTGTAGAGAGCTATTCAGCTGACCAGGAATCCAATTCAGTTGACTAAACACAGATGTCAAGTGAAATACTAGATTATCCTGCGCATACTAAAGGGCTGGAAGATATGATCCAAGAATCCTCTCCAGGCAGGATATCCAACTGCAACTAATATGGTATCAAATATCTGTGTTCAGACAGCTCAGTAAGGGTCTGCCCCATAAAGCCTCACTGATTGTAATGGAATTTAGCATGTCATTTTATATATTTATCACAACACCGCAATTTAGGCACTTATATTTTGAATTGAATCCCATCCCTCATACATTTTTGTTTCTTGTGAAAAAACTCTCAGAGCTTGTGAAGTCTCTGTCAACAGGGTGTTGGTTTTTCTGCAGGAAAATCAAAGGTGTGACTACAGCTTACGTGGGTACAGAGGACCCAACATGAAAAAAGCTTGCTCTGGTACAGGTATTAGCGTAGCGTTACCAGCACAGAGCTCAGCACTGTGAAACCTGCCGAGGAACCCAAGCGATTAGCTTGTAACTGGCTCTGATTTTCTGACTTGGGGCCCCCAGCATGATAAAGATGTGGACTTATTAGAGTGAATACAGAGGGCTACAAAGATGATCAGAGGGCTGGAGCACCTCTCCAGTGTTCAGCCTGGAGAAGAGAAGGCTCTGGGGAGGCCTCGTTGCAGCCCTTCAACCTTCCAAACCAAGCTGTTCTGTGTTTCTATGACCTTTATACTGCTAACAAAACTCTTCTGATAACCACAGAGGTCCGCTGCACTAGGCACAAGCTACACTTTCTGCGTGTTGCAGCTGTTATTGTTCTGAACCATTTCAAGCACCACACATTGAACTTACTCTGATGATAAAACATCGGTGTGTTATCAACATTATTCTCGTCCTAAATCCAAAGCACAGCACCATACCAGCTATTAGGAAAAAAGTTAACTCTAGCCAAGCCAAGACAAGGACAGATGAACTGTTGGCATAACTTGAGAAATGTGAAGCGATCCCACACCTAAATGTCATAAAACAAACTCTTAAGCGCACAGTGTGGAAAGGCTGTGACTACTCAGAGTGAGAACTGGGAAACGTACCCAGTTACAGAAGTGACTTCTGTGAGGATGCTGTAGGTAGAGTAGATCCCAAACATGCCCTGCTCAAATCAGCTGATGACTGTAAATCACGAGTGTGTAGAGAGGATTCTAGGTCTTTTTTCTCTTGTATCTTCTCTTGGGAAAATGTAAGGAGACAGAGTTCACTTCATGGCCCCAGTAGACAAGTTAACAATTATTAGTTTTGTGCTATATACACGTTAAAACAGTATATGAAGGGAACTATTACCTTTTAAAAGTACATATATAAGTATATAAAAGCACATATATAAGTTTGCACCACTCAGAGTGCTGGTGATAAGTAACAAGGGATCACATAAGCCTCTCCCCATCCAGTCAGTCTGCTCTTGTTTTCGCCAGATGCAGCCTATTTGAATCACAAATTAGCCAGTGTCCTTCTGAACAGTTCCTCATGCTTTTGTGTACATGTTCACTCTGTTTGGAAAATTCCTGAGCATTTAATTTTGCTTATTTACACTTATTTACAAGTACTTTATTCATTATTTTCCTGCCTTTTTCAGCTCATTTAAAGAGAACATGTACATTTCATTTAAAAAAATTGGACACCAAGGATTTACCTCTATGCTTGTATGAGACAGAAACACTATAGTCTCTGTTGTTAAATTGTAGCTTGAGAGGTCTGGTCTTGATGATAGCTCTGTGCTTTTTAGGTGCTTTAGCTCATAATAATAATAAAAATACAAGAAGCCACAAATTTTTTTTATAGCTTTAAAGAGGTGGACCACTACCTGATTAGGTGTGTCTCTTTATTACATTTGTCAGCATCTTTATGAAGTATATTGAAGGCTCTAGATGGAAAACTGCATCATAGTAATGGAACAGATGTTGACTGAATTAACAGTTTGACTCTCTAAGTACTGCACAACAATTTAGCTGAGTTTGTTTTGGCTAATTATGAGGTATTTTGATTGATGGGAGGTTTAGTGCCATTAAAAATAATCAATAAGGTTTCATATCCAGATTTTTCTTTCTTTTTCTTTATTTCTTTTTTTTTTTTTTCATGCATTTCAATATCTTACATAACTGAATGTGATGTTTTGAAATGACAATATATGTTAGCTGTTGTATATTTGTTCTTGTTTTCTGGTAAGTCCTCCAATGTCATTTTCATTAATGCTTGGTGCAGTCTATGAAGTGACAGAATTATTAGCTAATGCTTGTCTTCTTTTTAAACTCAAGTATTATCTTGGACTTAATACATGTGTAAAAAACTTCGGAAAAGTGAATCATGCCATTAAATGCCTCACAAATTGCCGTAAAAGGTTTGCCTGCTCATCTCTTTTTGAAGCAGAAAGTGTTCATCGGTATAATAGATTTTCTGTGATCTACAATGACAGGTTTATAGGTGTTAAGCATCAAAAGGCTTTTTCTAGTTTTGCATTACAGGTACAATCACTTTAGGATCACTAAAAACAGTTAAATTGCTGAAGCTCTCATATGTGAAGCGGTATTACAGCTCAGTGATATTAAGTTAAATGAGGAACCAGCGGTAGAGTGAATTACAGGGAGATAATAAAAAAATAAGAGTATTATTTGGAATTGCTACATACAAACTAATCTTGAACTTCCCTTAGCAGTCATAGAATCACAGAATGGTTTGGGTTGGAAGGGGCCTTAAAGATCAACCAGTTCCAACCCCCCTGCTATAGGCAGGGACACCTCCCACCAGGTTGTTCAAAAGCCCCATCCAGCCTGGCCCTGAACATTTCCAGGGATGCGGCATCCACAGCTTCTCTGGGCAACCTGTTCCAATAGTTCTGTCTTCATAAACAGCCATAAGGAATTTCTATAAAGTCACAATCTATATGGCTCCATTCATAGGAAATACTTTATTCTGATTTTTTTGAAATGGGAGTATTGAATATAGAGGAAAGGTCTTCGTTTGCAGCATATCCACCAGTATCCCGTTCACATACTAATGAAATGTGGAGCATCTGCATATATGCCAGAATAACTAGAAACACTTAAAATCTGAGCTTTCTTTTTATAGCTTGCTTTAGTTTCATGTTATTCTCCACAGACAGTTAAATCAAATGGAGTTACCTTAGATTTACTCATCTACTGCAGTCAGATGGAAGAAAAAGATAAGACATTCTCTTGTTTATTCTGCAGGGTTTTACACTTTTGTGTCTGGCTTTAATCCCTTTGAAGCATACTTAGTCTTGTAAGTTATTTAGTTTTCTTCTAGTGCCTATGTGAAAAAAAGAAAAAAAAAGTTATTTAAAGTCTTGTCCTTTATCATTAGATAGCCTGTCCACAGGATGGGAACATTAACCTGCTGAGGAAATTCTTTTTAAGAAAGCTGTAGGTTGTAAATGAATTATCGTCTCTTTCGTGACAGTGGTGCCATATTCTCCCTCCTTTTCAAGGACCTTTCTTGACTTCAGCAATAATCTGACACCTTACGCTGGTGGAGCTTAAAGGTGAAAAGTGAAAGGGGAGGCTGTGAGAGGACAGATACATTTATATAAACAAAAGTCTTCTCTAGCCAAAGGAAAAAAATAAAGCTAGGCTGTACAGAGTGCAATGGCACCTTTATAGCTCTTACTGGCTCTGAATAATTAGCTCTTTGTTGTGGTAGAGCAGGGGGCAGCAGCCTCCTCTTTATAACAGGCATTAGCTCTGAGTATGCTACTTTTAATTACAGAAATGAACCTCAAACAGAAGAAAGTTAGCACCATAATTCTTTTTTTCTCCCCTTGTACTCTGAGCTTCCATTGCACTGGTGATCAGAGCCCCCTCCAGAGGGAGTTAACTTCACCTCAGGGGGGATCCCTGCGTGTCTTCCATGAAATCCAACCCCTCATGCAAGCCCCGTCACATCAGGCCTGACGAAGCAGGTATCTGAGACGAGGTTAATTCATAATGAAATGATCTGCTGCTGCTCCAGGGCAGAGGATGTGTTACCGGAGTGTTAAGATTAACTATTTCATCTGGAACACAGGGAGCAATGGAGCATCTCTGTGGAAGGCAGTTATTCCGAGTTAATATATTATAGGTGACAGATTTGCAAATTCTTTTTTCTTTCTCCAAAACTCTGTAGTAGTTCACTTTCTGGGAAAGGCTACACATATGCTAAAGCATATGCTTTATATGAGCATATAAAGCATATATGCTTTATATATGCATATATATATATGGTGGAGCACCAGGTCAGGAAGATGGCTCCGGTCACATTCTCCTTGCCTTGGCTGTTTAAGTGCCCGCTGCAGCCGCGGATGCTGCCGAAGTGGCCTAGGCTTGCACCGCCTGCAAGTCCCATTAACTGCTGCAGCGAGCAACCTGGGGGCTCTTCCCCCCTGGGTCCTGACCTCAGCTTAAATATTCTACACACTGATGCCTGAAATGTGCTCTGGCTGTTCCTTCAAGCAAGCAGAAGCCTTTAGGCTGCCATTAAAAGATACTGTTTTGAAAGCGTCTCCCCAACAGCAGGGGCTCGGAGTTAGTCACTGCTTGGGTGAGCAAACGCAGGTGCTCCCAGGAAGCCTCAGAGCCACGCAGGAGGCCGGGCGGAGGATCTGCTCAGCAGATCCGCCTGCTGGCTGCTGCTTGACAGATCCGGGTTGAGACTAAGAAACAAGGAGACCATAAATGCTATCAGCAACCTAAACAGGGAAGTTCAAGCTCTTAATCACGGGCAGACATTTCAGCACAACCCGCGTACTGGGCAAACCAACAGGCCGACAAGTATCAGCTTCCTCTTGGTGTTACAGGCAAATCTGCAGGTGTTGCTGTAGGTGTTTATTTTTCTTTAAAATGTCTGCTCCGGGTTGCCAGGCAACTTCAGCAGCCCTGTTACATGTGCTAGATAGGAACTACCAACGCTTTTCTTCTTACCCTGAAGTTGATTGTGAGAAAATTCACAATCTTGAGCCTGGTCATTCTTTATTACGTTTCTACTCAGCAGTACAGATTATCTGTGCTGAAGAAGCTGTGCGAATTGTTACCAAAATATTCCAGAGGCGATCTTTACTAAATAAAGACCTAAAAACAGCAGAAGAAACCTTTCTTAAGGACAGCAGGCTTGTATGACAGTTTAATTTTGTTACATTCCTACATATATGAAATGTTTAAGATATCACCTTTCTGTCAGGAACTAAACAATAGATAAGGATAGAGAAAAATTATACAAATTTAGTTTGACATGTATGGTTCCCTTTTAAAGGATGTAAAATATGTAGAGTCAATACCACATGGTTATAGAAGGCTACTATTATTTACTGTATAAAAGGAGATGTGTTAACTTAAAGCAATGAGAGACTGATTAAACAGGCTGGTGTTTTAGTTATTTTAGGTTTCTACTAGGAACCATATCTGAAGTCAAATCACAGCTAGGGTTTGGGTCTCACTACGCTGAGATCTCTGAACAGCTCTTGTGAGACTTTTCATTCAGCTAAGATACATTTTGCAAGACTAATCTGGGTACAGTTAAAATATATAGCAGGCTATCTCTTGAGTCTTCAGCTATTTTGGAATTAACTCCTAAATAAAGAGTAGAAAAAGGATGTGGGGAGGGAATCTGTGCAGTAATGTCAGTAGGAATGTATGGAGTATTGGAGAAAAAATGGGTGTTAAATCCTTTAATTCATTGTCCACGAAAGTGGTAGTACAGGTTGCTTCTTTGTTTTATCTGGAAAAACTCTTGTGTTTAACTTTTAAATTCATTGAATTAGGAGTCACCTCACGTTCCTTGAGTGTAAAGCTTCCTCCTCCAAGAGATTAGTGGATCTGGGGGAGCTGTGAGGGAGGATGAAGGTAAAGATTGCATCAGATTAATTAAACTTCTCTTAACTCTGCAAAAGAGCAAGAAGATACTTCACAGAACTTTGCAGGTGGATGGCTGTTTTTAGTGTATGTCATGATGATATTTCCTAACTGGATTTTGCCATGAATTGGCCAACTAGCAATTTTAGTGACAACACTGCCTCATCCCATTCCTTTTTTTTCCTTCCCCTGCATAAGGTAACGTTTAGTCATGTCAGAAAACTCAGCTTGGATGACTTAGTTTGCAATAGATACTGTTTGTCTTACCCTTTATCATTCATAGGCCATAGGTTGTCCTTAACAAGACTTCAGGCACTTCATTGTGCCTAATCTTACAGGTTTATTATGATGACCATATGGGAGCAATGTAACTAATGCAGCCCATTAAATATCATTTTCCCATCATTTTTAGGAGGACATTTCCCACTGTTGCTATTCCCTCCATGATTAGGAGTCCCTGTCTGTCTGTGTGCTGGCCAGGCAGTACAGGGGCTCAGCCTGGCCATGGCCTCAGCTGGGTTTTGCTGCTTCAAGCCCTTCACTGGGTCCCAGTGGCTGCTGGAGCCCTGCTTTGGCTCCAGCTTTCGGCACCAATCTCACTACCACCAGCAGCAGCCACAGCCTGACAAACAGCAGCCCTTGGTGTACATGGGGCCGGGGGCTGCCAGGCTGCAGAGGGAGAATGAAGTGAGCTGCACTGTGGAAGAGGGCTGTGATAAAAATACTTATAAAAATAAACAAACCCCATGACTGAGGAGAAAGAGGTTTGACACTTTCTGTGGTGAAGACCTGAGAATGCTGAGAGCTCACTGTGACCCCCCTGCAATTTCCCACCCCTGTCCCTGTCCCTCCTGGGGAAGACTGAAGAGTCAACCTTACGACCCAGCAGGAGACTGGAAGCCTGAACATAACTTCAAAGGAAAAAGGTAGAAGACTTAAGCATATAGCAATTCTAAACTCTAATAATTAATGATGCTTTTCTGTATTAGTTAAGTAATATGCATTATGAGACCTTTAGAACAATAATTTCATGGCTCTGTATAAATTTTGGTTTCTGTTTTGCCTGTAACAGGATTTTGTGTGGGAAACTAGACTGCCTTTATGCAGAGAAATTGATGTTTTTAGGGTGTGTTTCATCTTGGGGAATGCATCTGAAATTATTCAGATAAATCATGTTGTAGATGTTCTTCTCTCTCCATCCACCATAAAGCAAATCCGAATCATCCTGTGTCTCCCTATTCTCAGATAAGTGCCCTCACCGAAGGCTACAAAAGCTATGCTTTCCTCTTCACTTATGTTTTTCATGAATTTTGCTACTTTGGAAGACAAAATGCCCTCTGGGCTGGCTTTCTATCTAGTATCTGGGACATTTGCTAATACATAGAAGATACAGATATTGAGTCCTAGACAAAGAAATTGAAGCTGGGTGTCCCATGGCTGAACAGTGTAATAATTGCATTGTAGTGTAACAGATGAACGGTGGCACCTACTGTCACCTCTGTGGCAGCACTGTAAAGGAAAATAATGATTCCTGTTTAATTCTTTGAAAGTACAATTGCACGTGTCAACAGGCAGCAGACAATGCTGGCCTTCAGCTTCCAGGCGGCCGGACCTGCCTGCGATCCTTCATCAGATGCCTGCAGCTGAGGGGGGTCAGAAGCCCAGCTGCTGCCTGCCCTGGTTTCTATTATCTAGCGTTAGATAGGTTCCTGCTTTGTGTGCAGGTTTGGGATTATTGTTCAAAAATGCTTAATTTCCCAACTGCTGCACAGCTCTTGATCCTATTTTCAGGGGGCAGAAAACCATGGTATAGGGATTCGGTGGTGATCATTCAGTGGAGATGGTTCTCAGTCAGAATTTCCCTGAATTATGTAAAAAAAGACATATATATTTTGAAAAATGAATTTTTAGATAAATAGCTATTTTTTACATGGCTTTTGATTATTTCAAGCCCAATATATCTGATTATTCAAACTAAATAAGAGGCTTAACCCATTAAAGCTGTTATCTTTTTTTCTTCACGCTTTTCTAGGCAAATGATATGTAATGCCATATTTGCATAATGTTCCCAAAATTCATTTGCAAATATATCTCCTCTTCTTTGTTCTTTTAATTGTTTTCTCCGCCCCCATTCAAAAATGATGCATTCTTTTAACAACATATAATTTCTTAGGGCAAAATGATAACCTAAATTCTGTTATTCATAGCTGTGGTACGGTTGAAGTCATAGAGTCAAAATCCTTTTACAACACACTGCTCCTCTGAGGCCTCTTTCCAGGTGATGCTCCTGTTCACTAGGCTGCAACCAGAAGTCTTGGACTTTTTCCTCCTGCTCTCTTTCCCAGTGGATTTTGCATTCGCTTCTGCAGAATGGCATTATTAAGAAATGAATACGGTCAATAATGCCCCTAAGGAAGATGAGAGCTGTACATTAAACCTCTTCAGGCAGAGGGGTTTTGTAATATATATGTCAATTCCTTGGCAGTAATGTGTGTGTGTGTGTGAGTTGTTGTCAGGTATTAAATATGCGTACTGTCCATATAGGAAAAGAAAGTGCTGCTCCTTCCTTCAAGAGAAGGCTTAGCACTGTGTTCTTATGGATGGAGCCTGATTTATGTTTTCAATAAGGGAGCAAGATTTAAGTCCTCAGAACTTAAAGGCTGTGCACAAAGTTCAGTGTGCTGACCACTTTGGATGCTGTTAATCAGTTCTCACTGATAAGATTTTTTTTTCTGAAACTTCCACTTCACCAGATGGAAAGCTGAAAACATTGTACCTACGTTTTCAGATCCTTATTTATGCATCTTATCCCTCCCTGGTGGTCTAGTGGTTAGGATTCGGCGCTTTCACCGCCGCAGCCCGGGTTCGATTCCCGGTCAGGGAAGAGTTTTTTGATGGACAGAGGCCAACAGGATGAGGTTCAACATGGCTAAGTGCTGCCAGGTCCTGCACTTTGGTCACAACAATCCCATGCAGCGCTACAGGCTTGGGGGACAGAGGCTGGAAAGCTGTGCAGAGGAAAAGGATCTGGGGATGTTGGTCAACGCTTGCCTAAACATGAGCCAGCAGTGTGCCCAGGTGGCCAGGAGGGCCAACGGCATCCTGGCTTCTATCAGGAGCAGTGCAGCCAGCTGGACCAGGGAGGTGATCATCCCCCTGTACTCAGCCCTGGTAAGGCTGCACCTCGAGTCCTCTGTTCAGTTTTGGGCCCCTCACTACAAGGAAGGACATGGAGGTGCTTGAGCGAGTCCGGAGAAGGGCAACGAAGGTGGTGAGGGGTCTGGAACACAGGTCCTGTGAGGAGGGGCTGAGGGAACTGGGGTTGTTTAGTTTGCAGAAGAGGAGGCTCAGGGAAGACCTTATTGCTCTTTACAGCTGCCTGAAAGGAAGGTGTGGGGAGCTGGGAGTCGGCCTCTTCACACAGGTAACTAGTGATAGGACTAGTGAATAGATAGGACTAGTGAATGGCCTCAAGTTGCACTGGGGGTGGTTTAGGTTGGAAAAGAGGAGACATTTCTTCTCAGAAAGAGCAGTCAGGCCCTGGAACAGGTTGCCCATGGAAGTAATGGAGTCACCGTCCCTGGGGGTGTTTAAGGAAAGGTTGGACGTGGTGCTTAGGGACATGGTTTAGTGGGTGACATTGGTGATAGGGGGATGGTTGGACCAGATGATCTTGGAGGTCTTTTCCAACCTTAATGATTCTGTGATTCTGTGATTTTGTGATGAAGAAGGAAAAACCTCACAAACTGATGAAAGCTACATAAGTCACAGGGATTTGTATTCTTGAGAATGTAGTTATTACTAACAACAGTTGGTAGTGCTGGGGTTTGACTTTCAGGTAAATCCTTGAACTGGAATATTTGAAAGACATAAGATGAATTTGTGATGTTTTAGACCTGTTACTGTCAAATTATTTGAAGGTATTCAACTGAAAAATAATTCGGGGGTGGGCTGCTAAATGTAGATTTTTTTATATGCCTTGAAATATAGAACAATCTTTTTTCCTTCTGTTTTGTTAGTGTTCTTCCAACATTTCAACATATTTCTAGATTTCTAAATCTCTAACTTTCATATATCTTTCCAGCATACTTCTATCATACTAGAAAGACCATCATAAGTAATACAAGCATTGTATAGTGCCATACTAAAGATGACACACTTAACCTCTGAGCTAATACCAGTATTCAGGAGAAAGCTTGAAATTCCAGGCTCTTTATGGGTTTAATTAATGACTGGTCCCTCCAAAAGCATGCACACAATACATGTTCCTGTTAGGAAATGCACTGCAACTATTTTATTACTTTTGACACAATAACAAGTGGAAGTGATAAATTATAAATTCTGTAGTGCTTCTCTTTAACCATCAGATTTCCAAAAGAATGGTTTTGGTGAAAATCATAACTCAATAAATATCTGTAATGTGCAGCTCTTTTTTGATGTTGTATTTTTTGATCTGAAAATACATTTTTTCAAATTGCTTGCATTTCATGGCTTGCATTTCATGACTTAGAAGACATTTCTAATGAACCAAATTTGGATTTTGGAGAGAGTTTGAAACAGAGTTGGGTAAAGGAAATGTCTGCATACCCAAGATTATAATATATTTTTTTCAAATTTATTTTGGCAAACATAAGGGTTTTTTTCATCCTTATGTATATGTGCTGACAATTCCTATCTCATTTTCTAAACAAATAAAATATAACGTAATCTTGCTGCCAAATAGTAATCTATTTTTTGCAGATGTTTTTCTCTTTGTTTTGGTCAAAACAAGATCCAGTGTTTGTCAGAAATGCTCAGTGACTGCTGCTGTGTGGTATTTAAGCATGTCAGGAATTATTTATTTAATTATTCATTCATTTTTTAATGGTGTTTTATGTAGGACAGATCTTAACCTGAGATGAATTTTAGATTTCTATGAGAATTAACAAGTACACTTAGGTGGAAGTGCTTGACATATCACCAGATCAGGCAGAAAACTGAACAACAGCAACTAAGAAAAGAGATTTCTGGGTGGGGTTGGCTGTGAAATGTGACTATTTCCAGCTCCTATGCAAACTGTAATTTTGTACCTTTGTCCTTCCTTAAATTCATCAAATATTTCTGTCTTCATGTTTACATCTCGTGAAGTACCTGCCAGAAGCAGGTAAGGTGACATTTACATTCACCCTGTTTACAAAGATTATTTTTTGTTAGAAGATAAATACACCGTCTGTTTTTAAATATGCACAAGACGTAGAAAATATACTGGTTTATCTACTAAATATCATATAGTTTAAACAGTAATATAAACAGTCATAGATGGAAAGTGATATAAAGACTTCTAAGGAATAAGGATAAAGCTGAAACGACTCCCCTGTAACCAGCTTACTGATATCCTAGATTTTTGTTGAAAGTGGGCTGGCATATTAGGAAGTACATGACTTGGAATTATAAGCATCTGGTCCATTCAGACTCACCACACTAAGTGCCTCATCTTAAAGCAGGCTGGCAGTTGTAGTGGCCCTGCTGCTTGGATGCATGGAGGTTTGTAAAACCAAACAAAAATCTCCATACTCCACCTGTCTTCATGGGCAACACACCTTCCATACAGATATTATGAATTCTCCAGTGTATAAGTGACTAGTATTAGATGGCCATTTAGTATCTGCAGAAGAATTTGCAGTGTTTACTTCCCATTCTTTTAGAAACCTGTCTTGTCATGGGAGTGAGCTTCCTGCTGGGCATTCCTCTCCATTGGTTAAACGGGAAGACAGTGTGGTATTGAGCTACTTTCCATCTTTTGTATGAATAAGTTAAATAACCCAGCCACTGGCCAAGTAATACCTTTAATTGATGCTAACATTACATTATCAACCCCTGCTGTCCTTCGGTATGACTCGAACATAAATGTTCATTTTCTTTTTCTCTCTCTCTGCCATTTGGTGCTGTAGCAACATTTTTGAAGAGAACAACCTTTCAAATCCATAGGGGATTAGCTGATGTGGTGGCTTTACCCTGCTGGGTAGCTGAAGTCCACCACAATGTCTTTCTCACTCCCTCTCCTCAAAAGAAGTCATGGGGAGAAGAAAATATGCTGGAAAGAGGAAAAAAAGTCACATGTGTTGAGATACGGAGAATTTCATTAAAGGGAAACAGAAGAGGAAGAAGAAAAAAAATGAGAAAAGGCTACGTGGAAGCACAGAGAGAAAAGTTACTTTCTGATTCCCATCAATGAGTAATATTTGGCCATGTCCCAGGAAGCAGACCTCAATAGGCCTAGTGGTCATTTGGGAGGACAGATATCTTCATAATGAGAGCCCTCCCTTTCCTTCCCCTTTCCCACCTTTTATTGCTGAGTGTGACACCACATGGCATGCAATATCCCTTTGGTTGGTTTGGGTCCCCATCCCTTGCCCACCCCCATCCTGCTGGCTCTTGGGGGTTTGGAGGGAGTCCTGATGTGGTGCCAGTATTGTGCAGCAATAGACACAACACTGGTGTGATAGCGGTGCTGTTCTAGCTACGAGTGCAGAGCATGGCACTTCACGGGCTGCTGCAGGGAAAGTTAACTCCATCCCAGCCAGACCCAGTACAACCTTCACCCCTTATTCTGTAACATTTGTGTCACACCCTGGTCCCACATGCTTCAGTATATTGGTATTGCAGTCACCACTGTTACCTGTCCTTTACCATATACATGTATATATAGAGAGAGGTATGTCTTTCCATTCTATAAGCATCTCCCAAAATGTCCATAGGAACTGTTGATGATTTAGGCTTCATCTGTCAAAGCATTCACTCAGGACAAGTGGAGCAGGATTTTTGGATGTCAGCACCAGCTTCGCTCGAGTCATTGCTGCACTTGCCGGTTCCTTGCGAAGTTGCCCTGTTGTTGGCTATGCAGTGTCTTCCTATGCTGGCTGCAGGGTCTTCCTGGCTATCCCAGCCAGACCCAATACAGCTGATAAACTAGTAGTTGAAAGAGATTATTTTGTTAAAGTTACAGAGGACATGGGTAGGTTTGCTTTGTAAGTGAATTGGTGAATAAGTGAAAGCTGATTATGATTTGTCCTTGAACTTGTGGAATAGTCAACTGCTTTTCATCAATGTGAGGAGAGCTACTGCTGTTTTGTAACGTGAAATCCAAATCTATTCCTGCTTATCTCACTGTACTTCAGTGCAAACAGAATCAGAAGGCTGGCAAGGACCTTTACATACTAAGTCAGTGCTCCTGCTGTTGCAGATGGTCGGATGGTGTAAACACTTTACATAAGCTTTCACCTGATCGCAGTTCTGATCACAGATAATCTTGCATTAGTAACTTTGCTGGTATTGCATCTCATTCCTTGTTTCTCCTCTCTACTCTCTCTTTTACTAGCTGGGATCCTTTCCTGTCGTTTCCTTACTGTTGCGTGCTTATCTGAATCACAATGTCTTCCTGGTGTACCTGGCATACATATATGGATGTGGTTGTTTCATCTTCCACCAGCATCTTTGCTTCATACGTATTGTTGGATCTGTTCTAAATGTGACCAATATTTTCAGCTTTTATTGTTGTCCTTAGATCTTTTTTTCTATTGGAAAATTTTCCCATATAAATTCATGTCTTTGTAACATAGTCAAATATTGTATCTCATGTCTAGCTAATGTTTTTTAAACCATTTAATCTCATTCAGCCATGTCCTCTCAGTTAGGTTTGCTGCTAGCTTTCTGTTTATATTATGATCAAAAGTGGGAAAATTTTCCCAAATACTTTTTAGAAACTCTCTAATAACCACAATATAGTTTCTTCAGATTCCAACCTGCACTTACACCAAGGACACTACAGTCGAGCATAATATTAACAAATACATTTACTCAGAAGCCACGTGAATTAGCTTCTTCATTACCACAGACAAATTTGATACACGTAGTTATTTTGGAAGATGTCATGTGTCTGCACACTTTAATCTTTATGATTCATGTGAAATCTTTGCAGCAGAAAATTCCTGTGAAGTCTTCCTTTTGCACCATGAGTTCTTCTACATGGGAAATTATTCTACAGTGCTTAATCTATGACTCCAGCTCGGAATTTAAATTTTTCAGCAAAGAAATTGCATTAAATGTATATTTTGAAATAAATTACCCAAAAAGCACTATCAGTTTGCATCTTCCACATCCTTTGAGCTGCCAGTTGCCATATTAAAAGGCTATCAAGTAAGAATTTTGTACTTACATGTTGCAAGTGACTAGATTGCATACCAAGCAAGAGGGGAGATCTGGGACCCCTTTGGCTATATAATTTATGAATCATATATTTTATGTTTTGAATTTTGGTTTTCTCTAATAGGTTATGTGTCATAAATGATATCCACCAAATTTCCTGATCCTGGTTTTAATCAGAGTTCCATTTGTGTGACCTTCAAAACATTCACTGAGTTTTATGTGGTGTGACATTGGTCTGTAGTGTTATTAATGATTCATTCCTTACTTATATTCTTAAATATTCATGACAGCATTTGTTTCGTTAGTGCTTGTTACATTAGCAGACCCTGGACCATCGTGACTTAGAAAATGAAACAGAAAATGTGATGTTGTGTTCATCTATCTTATACCTCCACTATTGGACATCACCGAGGAAGTTAATACTGTGAATGATGAAAGAATGCTTTTAACACTCACCAAGTGATTTTTGTCGATGTTTTGCATGCATGCAGGTCTTCATTAGAATTCACAAGTTAAGTGGGGATAAAACACATCCCAGCACACCAGACAGCCTGCGGGCTTCTGCTACTTGACATAGGTTGATGAGGGAAGTCGGAATCAGGCTCACCACATTTTCAATTGAGTGCTTTAGTATTTCTTTTGTAAGACAGCCACATATTTGCACTGCAGAGTGGTTTGGGCGAAAGGAAAGCAGAGAAATACAGGCAGACTAAACTCAATACGATATGTAAGATTTTAGTAGAGGCAGTCACATCTTCACCAGGTGAGGTGAATTATTTCAGAGCACTGTGGCTTAGGATCAATAGCATCAGCCTTACTTGTAAAAGACAGCTTGGTAGGGCACTACTGTGACTAATATCTGTGTCTAAAGGTGCAGCTTCAGCTGCTACTGCTTTCAGATCCCTGTGTCCAAAATAAAGACAGATTCTGCTGCTGATGTTCTTGCCCAGTAAGTTTTGGCACCATTTTGAGAGGTGGCACACATAGCAGTGACCCAGACAAGGCACGCTGAAGATAGAGGTGTATTTGACCAATTTAATTACAACACTGGCTAACCACATAGGGCATACAGGGGCTTGTGCAGTGTTGCAATTGCAATAAATACAGTGCTTTTAGTTATAAATACAGAGTACATAAGACTTAGCTGTCTGCTTAGTGAGGTGTCTACCATTAACAGGTGAAAGTAATTAATGTAAATTACAAGGAGTTAACATAGCTACTGTGCGAGCCTCGCAGTGCCATCTTGCCCAGAGGATTTAATCTGTGACTGCGAAGGATGTTTTCCAGGATGAACATAGTTTTAATCGTAGGACTCCGGGATAATTTCTGGAATAACCTTCCATGGGAAGAAGCACACTCTTGAGAATACTTTTCTCAAGTATTCTCTTGAGAATACTTTTCTCAAGAATATCACTTCCCCCATATCAGTGTGGTGTTAACCAAATTCAAGCTGAAATGCCAAGTCAAACTACAGGATCCATGAATATCTGCATCTGAGAGAAGAAGAAATTATTCATAGAGAGTTATCGTTCTGCTATACCATGCATGCATTCTCAAGTAAATGCATAGAATACAGAATGTCACACCATTTCGTGCAACACCCATATTCGGACAGTCCACACAGCTCCTTCAGTTGGTTTATTTGTTTTTGTGACCACTGATTTGGTTGTAATTTTTTTAATTGGTGATAAAATGTTAGTTAGTTCTGTTCTGTTCAAAATCTAGTTGTAAGAGACTGAAAAGAGCAAGTTGGTTTATGAGTAGGAGAAATAAAGAAGCTTGGTTTCCTATAGATATACCTGCTTCTTGCCCGGTGGTGGCTCTGATGCCTTGTGGCTGTGGGGATTATCGACACGGGAGCAGCAGCTCTGGGCTTGGTGGTGGCTGCACGCCAGCTGCCTGTGCTTTGTGCTGGGGGGGGCAGGAGGGAAAGGTTTTACCAAGGCTTGTGAAGTTCTGCTGAGAGCCAGCCCTATTATCCTCAAGGTAAGAGCTGCTCCTGATTTCTACTATAATACTTGATCCTCTCTCTGTCCTTTATGGTACATCTGAAAGGAAAGAAACAACACGGGCTTTAGTGGAAATAGAAGCACACACAGCTGAGTTATTCCTGATTTTATATATATATATGTTTTTATACCTTCACTGAATCCTGATTGCACTAAAACATAACAGCTCTCTCCATTACCTGCGTGTTGTTGAGCTAGCCAACAGGCTGAAAAATCTCTTACAGGGAAAGACTGCCAGACAGCAGGCACAAAAGCCTCAGTTCCTCTCACTAAGCTAACAATTAGTAGATCTAGACCTGCAGTGTATTTAATGTCAAAATCCATGTTTGAGCATAACACAGAATCCCTTTTAAGGAATTATTTATACTTTAATAATAAAATTAAATTCCTGCACTAATTGCATTCCATGTGCCTTATCTAATTTAAACGGCTCACTATTAGAAGAACCTGCCCCTCCTGTCCCTGAATTCAGGGAGTGGCCAGGACTCACCATCTTCTCAACTCTTGGCAGTCAATATATATGTGAACACGTGTAAGGAAATAATTTCTTTTAAATGCACAATAATCAACTAGTTTATTAACTGCTTTATGTTCACAATTATGGAAAAAAAAAAGACACTATCAGATAATGCACTTCAAATATATAAACATTCACAGCTCTTGCTGCATGTATAAACTGTTTTTTTCCAGAAAATAATTTGTGTATTTATTGTAAGTAGAAAAATACTTCTTCAAAGAATGAGTGAGAGTGAGCAGGGTCCAAAATTAAAGCAGGTGGTTGAAACATTTTCATGCTCATCTTCATCTGTAGACATTTTCAGTGCTTTTAGTATTAGAATCCCACAGAATAAATGCCTCAGTTTTTATTATGTTCTCATTCTTGTAAACCTTGAATTTAGATAAGCTGTATTACATATATCTTATCCTGATCTTTTTTCTTTTTTTTCTTTTTTTTTTTTTTAATATTGGATTTTTTTTTTCCTATTATATAGTAGTACATTTGCATTTTCTGGTTGAATTATTGGTGGAATTCATTTATCAGTGATTTATCAGTGACAGTAGCAGGAGAAGCATTTAATATGCCCCTCTCAGTGGTAAATGCAGACAAGAAATCAGTGGGGATTTTTGAGTGCATTGGGCAAGTTGATGTTTTATATAGCAATCTTTAGTAGTCTTGATTTAAAGAAAACATTTATATCGGTCAAATTTAAACAGCAGTGGAATATATTAAAAGATGCTTTGGCACAGAACCCTAGCAAGGGTTTTCTAAACCCAGGAAAAGATACTATACCGGGCCCTGATAGATGATTGAGTGCAAAAGAAGTAGAGGAAATTTGGCATCTGACAGTGAGTAGGTAAAACTGGCAATTAAAGCATTGCTCAGAGGCAAGTAACAGCAGTAGAAGTATGTTACCTCACATAAACATAGGGTAACTCACCTTGTAAGAGCATAAATATTGAGTTTTAAGTGTTGAAATAAACATATATATTATCTGCACAAATTGCAAACCAGTTTTTCCAGAAACACAGTGTAGTTATAATTGTTCTGGCAATGCAGTTCATAGCCATAATTTACCTGCTCTAGGTGATTCTGGAAAAAAGTTGAATTGAAAGTGTAGAGACTGACATCTGAAAATAGCTTTCAGTTTGACTGTCAGAATGTAGGCATCAATACAATTGGAATGGAAATCAATGGAAATTGGGAGGTTCACTGTAGGCATTGAGTGTCTTTCATGAATATCATCCTAAAATAATTTCAAAGTAATTCAGGAATTCTTTGAAGTCAACAAGAATAAAGGCACGAGTGCTCTCCAAACTGTTATACTGATGGAAAAAAAAAAGAAAAAAAAAGCACATCTGATTTCTATTTATTTTGAAAGAGACTCATTAAAGTTACACTTTTGAAATATGGTTGGAACACAAACCTTTCACTGGCACATACCATATAGTCCCATAGTATATAGTCCTGTTCATAGGCATCTGCTCTTCAAAACCTCTTTTATGAGTCCACGTGAGTCATCCAAAAGGGACAAATACAGAACTATTTGCCAGTGCTCAGTCGATTTTCTTTTATGTTAAAAATTCAGAATTGCTTAAAGGAAACTTTTTTCCTCCTTCACAAGGGATTTAGGAAAGCATGTGTTTTATGCATTTTATAGTTGTACTTCATGTGACCTATACTCATTGAGATTTCACTTTTATTACAGAAAAATCATTTAAAAATGTATTGTGTAAAAAAACCTTGTATGTATAGATTTTTTGTTGTTTGTTTCCAACTGTCCTTTTTAACTCTTGAACAGAATGGAGGAGAACTAAAAATAATAGCAAATGCAGCCAATTGTTCCCTTTTAAGGGGTGTACAGGAAGGGTAAATGCAGATCTCACTACAAACAGCCGACAGAGGTATGGGTTTTTGTGTGAGTCACAGACTGACTTTTCAACCTGAAGGAGTTAAGGATCGAGCTATGGACACAGGTATGAATGATGCATGCGTGAGAAAAGGAAGGCTATACGATAACTGCAGGAAAAGGGAAGGAACTTCATGGTTTTTAGCATCTGAATTTCCATATGTTTAAGGCAGCTGACTTACACATATGTGTTTATGCACGTTGAGACTAGAAGTATAGACACTATAAATTACAGGAGCTCTAAAAGAGCCATGTTTCCCTTTCAGAAGAATTTTGCAGTCTACTCATATCTGTAGCTCTGTGTAAGCATGACAAAGGAACAGTAAAGAAGGTTTATTCATAACTGTTGTTTTTCTTTGCTTGAAAGCTGCTTATGGGCTGCACTGGCAACAGTTCTGGATGTTAACCACATTTCATTGTTGTCTAGCACGCCACATTAGAGAGCATTTCAACTTTGAGAGAAAAACATAACTATAATTCTCTGCTAGTCATGCAGCACTGACTTCTCTGACAGAATAAAACATAGGTTCACTGTAGCTGTGGGTATGCTATCTGGAACCAAAAGTGAGGCACATCACAGTGAAATAGCATTGCATCTGGAAACAGAAATACTGTTTGGGAATCATTTCTCTCTTCTGTCTTTAAGGTATTTCAGCTGAAAAGACAAAATATTTGGAAGAATATGAGACTCGTTTGGAAATAAACTAAAACCTTTAAAGTACTCTTTGCAAATATAGAGTAAGTTATTGTATTTAAGGAAAATAATAATAATAAAGCTTATGGATTTTGCTGTGGCTGTCCTCTGGGACTCACGGGAATGATTAACCCCATCTTAGAATGTAGAAGAGAGTGATTAACATGACTCATTAAATACAAAACCTCAAAGAAATGTAGTTTTTGGAGATAAAATGTAGAAATGTTAAGAAAATGAAAGCTGATAAATGTTCAGCATACGAAGAGTAAACTGAAAACACTGCTACTTGCATAGCCTACCTGAGACAGGAGGCTCTAAAAGAGATAGAAGAAATGCATAACAAAAATTTTATCCATTCACCCTGTTTTTACATTCTGTCAGAGTTCACAAAAGTAGGGAAGCATGAATTCTTTACAGTTATGACAGCAAGCATGTCTCTGCTGTGGTAAGTTGCCTGTTTCCATTTAAGAGCAGTGTCTCTTGCCCTCCTGCCATTCATGTCTATAAAGAGCCTGACTCTTGTCTCCTCCATGACCTCCTTGTAGGTATTGAAAGGCTGCTGTCATGTCACCCTGAAGCATTCCCCAAAGACTTCTCATCTTCATCATAAATACCACAGCACTTGTTTTTCCTCTTGTGAAGCTTTTTTGGGTGTGGAAACCTTCAGCAGTGGTTGAAATGCCATCAAGGCACATCATTAAAACTGCACATACCAGTTAGTAAAGAGAAGGTAGTATGCTTCCAGAAAAACTGAGTTCCCATTATCACATGTGATCTAGCTACAAGCACAATTGCAGAGTAAAAAAGAGAGAATGAAGGAACTGATAACAGCAGTTTAATGTTTGAAATTATTTACAAGTACTGAATAGAAATTATTTCACAGAATCACAGAATTTTCTAGGTTGGAAGAGACCTCAAGATCATCGAGTCCAACCTCTGACCTAACGCTAACAGTCCCCACTAAACCATTTCCCTAAGCTCTACATCTAAACGTCTTTTGAAGACTTCCAGGGATGGTGACTCCACCACTTCCCTGGGCAGCCTGTTCCAATGCCTCACAACCCTTTCAGTGAAGAAGTTCTTCCTAACATCTAACCTAAAACTCCCCTGGCTCAGCTTAAGCCCATTCCCCCTCGTCCTGTCACCAGGCACGTGGGAGAACAGGCCAACCCCCACCTCGCTACAGCCTCCCTTGAGGTACCCATAGAGAGCGATAAGGTCGCCCCTGAGCCTCCTCTTCTCCAGGCTGAACAAGCCCAGCTCCCTCAGCCGCTCCTCGTAGGACTTGTTCTCCAGTATTAAGTGCAAAGCTTGGGTACACTGTAGTTTTGATAAAATATTTAACTATAATTGACAGTAGTTGGAGTCATTGTTTGAAAATCTTCACCAGGGTGCAGAATAATAATCATAAAATGATAGAATGCTTTAGGTTGGAAGGGACCTTTAAAGATCATCTAGTTCCAACCCTCTTGCCCTTGGCAGGGATGCCATATTGTATAAAGTATAATTAATAAAATAATGTACAATATAAAAATAAAAAATAAATTATTGAAGACATAAATTTCAGTTAGAAATGGAAGTCCTGCTAGGTGGCTTTATCCACTATTTATCCACTAAGAGAGACCAGTTCTAAAAATCTCCCCCTTCCTTTTTTCAATTTTCAACTTCAGGATAATTTAACACCAATAAAATATAATTTTTTTTCATGTATTTTCAATGTTTGTTAGAAAGTGAAGAAATAAACCCAGAGATAGAGTTTCATAGCAAAGTATTTTAGCTGAGTTTTTCTTCTGCCATTCTAATTATAGGACTGAGGGCATATTTAAAACTTAAAAATGAAATAATTACTTTCAAGGTCATTGCAAAATTATTGCCATCACTAATTTCCCCAAGAATATGTTCAAAAAAAAAAAACAACATTTGTTGAACTTAAGCATTCTGTAGGTGTTCTTGTAAATTAAAAGAATGCTGTGTATGAATGCTCATAGGAGAAGGAAATGGCAGGGAGGGCTAATGAAATATAGTGGTGTTTTACCTGACTTACCATCTGCAATTCTTTGCAGTGTTTGTACCTCATCTGAAGTGTCAGTGGTTGAGGTGTCTGTCCTATACCAGCATATTTTGTTGAGTTAAATTCATCATGCTTTACGGTGCTGGCAATCTTTTTGTTATCAGTTTCATGATATGCAAGCCAATCTATAATATCCTGCAAATCAATTTATTTTGCCACAGTTTACAGGATATTGATTCTCACTACAGCTAGCAACTTCTACCTCATGTATAATGGCACTTTCTTGCAGTGCGGTACTGGTACACCTTCAGTCCCTTGGCAGGAAAAATATCTTTAAGGGGTTTATTCCTCTCATCGTAGCAAGCAATGAGGTTGACCAGGGGTGATTTGGCCTTAGTAAACCCATGCTGGCTGCTCCCAGTCACCTTCTTGTCCTTCACATGTTAGGAAATGGCTTCTAAAAGTGTTTGCTCCATAACCCCTCCAGGGAGTGTGGTGAGGCTGACTGGCCTACAGTTCTCTGAATCGTTCTTCTCCAAGACAAGTGTGATGTCTGCTTTCTTCCAGTCATCAGGAGTCTCCACTGACTGCCATGAGCTCTCAAAGACGGCAAAGAACCACCTTGCAGTGACATCAGCCAGCTCCTTCAACACCTGTGAATGTATGCCATTGCATACTGCAGACCTGGCCATGTCCAAGTGGATTATGTCACGTCTAACTTTCATCTTCAGCTGTGGGTACTGCCTTACTCTGCAAACTGCTGGGAAGGACCTGGGAGACAGGGGGACAAGCCTCAGCAATGAAAACTAAGGCAAACTGAGTACCTCAACTTTTTTCCTACTGTTTTTCACCAGTCTCACTGAACAGTGGGCCCACACAGCCTTTGTTTTGCTACGGACATACTTACAGAAGCCTTTCTTGTTGCCCTTCACATCCTTTGCTAGTTTCAAATCAAGCCTTGTTTTTCCTGACTCCCCAGATTCCTTGCCCGATATTCCTTCCAAGCACCCTGTCTCTGCTTCCAGCTCTGTGTGTTTCCTTTCTTGTGCTCTGAGGAGGATTAGTCAGCTCTCCTGAGCCTCTTTGCCCTCAAGGGCAGTTTCTGATGGGATTCTGCCAGACAGATCTTCAGCGAGACTAAAATACATTCTTCTGAGTCCAGGGTTGCAATTCCGCGGTTTATCTTGCTTGCTTCTTTCCTACTTCTTGTTCTTCATCAAAAAAAAAAAAAAAATTCCAAGTAGGAAATTAATTGTTCATATTTTTCATGAGAGTCCTTCACACTGGTGCTAATGCCTTTTCTTTGAATGTTATAAGGTATTTCTAATTAAAAGAATAGTAAGTGATACAGAAGATGTGTCCATGAAAGGGGAAGAAATGATAGCTTAAATGAGATTGTTTTATCCTAAGGTGGAACATAACAAAACAGAAAAGCAGTAAAAAGAAGGAAGATGTTAACAGGAATCCTTCTGTGACTGAACCCATGCAAGCTGCAGAGTATGCATTAGACATTAGAAATATCCAGATATTGAAGCCCCACCATAAAATAGGATAGGCTAATGAGCATATTCAAATCTTTGATTATTTCTGCCTGCCCTTAAAAAAACAGGATCTGCACTTGTCTAACTCAGGTGTTAAATTTGAAGCTTTCTATTCTGAAGCTTAGGCTTCCAAAGCTCACTGGAAGTGAGGAAATCCAGTAGCTACTGGCAAGAAGTAATGAAGATTGTCAGTCAGCTGGCTTGCAGAACTGTATAGATGCTTGCTGTTGTGGTTAGGTCTGAAACCTTTTAACATTCTGATTTTAATGTGAATTCAAGTAAACATAAAAAAGTGGAGAGCTGTACGTACACAGGGGAACAAGCTACAACCGAAAAGATTTTGTAGGCCAAAGGGCTTTCCTGTTTCTTAGGAAAGCAAATGTTAGACATTCAGAGTTAAGATAAAATGCTACTTCAGTTTCTTTCTTTTTTTTTTTTTTTTTTTTTTCTTTGAAATGGTTGGGTGATGAGCACTCTGCTTTAGGACAAATAACAATCTAGGAAGCCAGCTCTGGAGGTCAAATGAAAAAGCTGCATTTAAGTATAGTGGGAGGATTATAAGCAAAGCTTATGTTCTATGAAAAGAGATTGTGTATTGTTACAAATAATGTAGGAATCCTTATAGGTAAAACCACAGGGGTGGTTTTTTAATAGCTATTGTGTGAAGGTATGAAGCCATTTGTGATTCAAGTAGCACATTTTTATTGGTTTCAAAAAAAAAAAAAAAACAAAAAAACTGTAGCCTGCTAAATAGTTTTCAGTGCTTTCTCTCATTAACTCTTTCCATATTTATGGACATAGAGCACTGTTTCAGCAATTTAACTACTGAGCTGCTTCCTTTAAAAAGCTTTCTGGTTTGCACCATAAATATATTTCCCATAAAAAGCCAAACTGGCCCTAAATACACCGAACAATGGAGTGTATTGCTTTACAAGGCAGTGTCATTTGTGGCCATAGGAAGACAAAAAGATGTGGATGTCAGGGAGAATAAAGCTTTTTTTTTTTTTTGCTTTTTTTTTTTTTCTTCTGCAGTGCTCTGTGTACCTATTATAATTATTCATACAAAGCTAAAGGTAGACACCACTAGCTCTTGTTTATTCAGTCCTTCTTGGAATTTAGTAGATGATCCAGTTATGACCTCAGTTACCAGAGCTGTGATATAGCTTCAGGAACCATGAGTAAATAAATGGCTTTGCTTTCTCCCTGTCTTTTTTTATTCTCCCCATAATATACAGATTTTACTTCCCTGTAGAGCTTTCTAGGTGATCAGATGCCTTGCATCAGCAGAACATCAGAGAAGAGACATAATTTTGACCTGCTTTGCTGAACACTGCATACACACTGAAAAAAAAAAAAAAAAAAGTTAAGGAATGAGGATTGCAGGAAAGAGATGTTCCCTGCAACTTTGCTGTCCTTCAGCCAAGCTGGTCTCCTAAGTGAAGTCAAGAAAAAGATGTGGTTAGATATCAATATATCAGAAATATGTGGATAAATGAGTGGTTCCATGGGAGGAGCAAAGCCATGTGCAGGGGCATTTAGGGCAAATGGAAAGAGGGGAAGATTTACAGTTCAGGAAGGCACGCAAATAATGGGTGGGGGTTGAAAGTAATCGTTTAAAGCTGTGTCTGCAATTTTTAGAGGATTTGTTCTGTTTATAAAATGGAGGGTGTTTTTTTGTGCAGTTTCTTCTTCTTCTTCTTTTTTTTTTTTTTTTTTTTTAAATTGAGTTTTCTGAAATTTACAGATATAGGCTGATATTTCAAAACAGAAATTTAAAGATCATATACATTTAAATTTATGAAGTCATCTTTTTCATCACTGGTCATTGCTGCTTGACATTTTTTGTTTCTTTTACTGTGTATTATATGTGTACATATAGTACTGGTTTGTTCCCGTTTCTTTTTCACATCTTTCTTTAAGAGCTTTGGTCAGGATTTGACTACAGATTTGACAACTTGGTTCAGTGTCTCTGAACTCAAATTTGTAAATAGCTTTCTGAAAAGTCATGAAAAGAAAAAAACATATATTTATAGTGATATACAAGAGGGCAATATTGGTAGTTTGTAATTTATTCTAGCATCATTGATGTTCATAATTTACACATAACGTATTTGCTATTGGACTCAGTATCCAAACAAACTGAAATTTTGTTTTGGAAAACAGAAATGGGATTTGTTACCTTTAAAGATACTCAGAATCACTCTACAGAATATGCAGTGAAATGTGAGCCAAGTAAAATAGAATCATTGGCTTATTACATGCTATGCATTGTATCTAGGTTCATATTGTTGCACTGACTTTTAACAAAATTGGCAAATTGTTTATACATCTTTAAATTTGTAACAGACTCATAAAGTTGATCAAGCAAGTAATTGTATTTTGTGTGATTCTTCAAGTGAGACTATAGCATATTTCTGCTTGTGCTAAATCAAAATATTATAGTTGTATTAAAACAAAACTACTAAACAACTAAACTTCTTTTGAGTCATGTGTGGAAGAGGATGCATTTTTTAATTCCTTATGAGCCGATAAATGTAGTGATCTGAGGTTCATTGTAAATATTGGCAAGTAAAAAAGCTAAGTGCATGTATGTGTATATTTGTGCACATGTGTACAGGTGCATATGTGCGTGTTGAATACCCTGTTCTTGTGAAAACACAGACTGTGAAAGGGGAAGGGAAACAAAAAATAAATAGGAAGGAAGAAAAAGAAAGAGAAAAAGAAAATACCATGTGCAAAGGCTTTCAAACTCCTTCAATTTAGCATCAAAAACTGTGAATAACTTCTCTTAGCTTATGCAGGAACCAAAGAGTCCGTTGAAAAGATACTTCTGTGCTGGCAGATATGTTCCGAGTGCCATCAGCTTCAGAGCCTTTCCTTTCAGGCACTGATCCTTGTTGCCTGGTTAATATAAAACTTTATGTCCAGTTTTAAAAATTGTCAGCATTAGTCTTTGAAAGAAGAAAAGTAATACAGTTTTTCAGATTCATATCTATCTGCTTGACAGATGTAAAAGAGTAGCCTTTATCTTCGCTACCATTAGCAGAATAAGAATGCAGTGAGTAAAGAGGAAAAATGTCTTTGTAGCCTTTTATTATATCTCTCAAAATTCCATTTACAGATTTTAGTTATGCTCGCTACTATGGTGATTCTTACCTGGAATTTCAAGGCTTGCATTTCAACATGCTAAACTTCATCCACTTGGAATTTAAGACCCATGATCCTCATGGACTCCTCCTGTATATTGAACAGAGCCCAGAAACAATAGGACAGTTTTTAATTCAGCTTTTCATCAGACATGGCACCTTACAGGTAAGGCATCAAAATATTCTGCTGAAGGAGATGGAATTAAAATCTGGGATCTATAACAAATTTTTAATATATATATTTTAATATATATATGTTTCATTCTGTTTCCTACTATAGATGATCATACGTGCTATAGAAGTTTTTGAGATTCATTAGTGTTTTAAGGAAAATAATTGTCGAACTTGTCATGTGGTAGGACAAAATCATGTCTGACAGGATTAGTATGTCTTACAAGAGGTGGTGCTTGAATACAGCTGAATAGTGATTATAACTGCAGTGTCTCATAGAAAATGTACACACTGAAAGACCAAAATAAAAAACAGATTTCTTCTGGTTATTTTATCTTACATACAAAGCCTAAGCTTACTGAACCTGCTCATGTGCAAGTTCATTGAAATTTTTTTAAGGGAATAAGCTGTGGAACTGAGTGAATTTTGCATAGGAAAATTTACTGTGTAAGGGGAGAGACTAACTTTCTCACCATTTGTGTCTGAGTAGAAACTTTTTACTTGGTCTGTCATGTTAATTCATAATTCCACAGGATTTGCTTGGCTGTTGTGGACAACTAAATAGAAATACATTTGTTTATAGACATTAAGGAATGAAATGTATGTTCCAATAAATCTTTACCTTTGGCAAATTACTCTTTCTTTTCTGAGAAAGAAATAGAACTTGTATTTGTGAAGAGGTTTAAGAAGATATTAAAAGAGAAGTTACTTTTCTCGTAATGGATCTTTTTTCTTAGTATAAATTTCCAAAAGTTGGGCTGTAATTATATTCTTTTAAAAGGATAGTGAAATGACTGTTAGGAACAGTGTATTTGCTTCATGTTGTAAAGAACACGATCATTTTAAAAAAGATATGTAAATTGCAGATAATAAGGAAAAAATCAAAATAACTTTTTACTTTATTTTGTTATATTGTAATTTACTGTGTTTTATTTTGACTATCTTTATCCAGAACAAGCAAGATTAGTTGGGGCAGGACATAATCCAAGGTTTAGAAAACATTGATGGCTTTAAGTCCATCTTACTTGTATTCATGGTAAAGTAATGATGCAGAAAAATATTTTTCTAACATATCATAAACACCATAAAATATGAAAGTACTTTAACTGACAAAAATCTATTCAGAGATCCCAGTGTGCCATGTTAAAACTAATTGAATTCACTTAATCATTCACAAAACTGGTCAATTAAATGTAGATTTAAAGCCCAATGAACAAATGGTTCTAAGCTCACAATCAAGCTACAATTACAAGTAGACAAACCATGAAATCAAGTGCTTGTTCACATTAGTATAGGAAATTAAATGGTGTTCCTAAATGCTCAGGCTTGCATGCTACATTACGTGTTTGGAAGTGTAAGGAGGCCATAAAATGCTAAGTAAAATTCACCCATGGCCAATGTTAATTTCATCTGGGTTGCAGATGGTCAACTTCTTTGCAAATCAGGTCTACAATAATAATACAATCTGATTGCAAAATACACAATGATGAAAGCATTTTCATGCAGGCTAGGAAACATTTATGTGTGCTTGTGCATTTCTGCTATGATAGATTTCCTGATCCAGATCTTTAATGAAACATTAGTTTTTCTTGATGTGCATGACATCCCTCAGGTTTTTATGCAACCATTCATTCTTTTTAAGTTTCTAAGCCAGTAGCTGTTTAATTATTAGAAATAATGTAAGAAAATCATTTTTCCCATTCTGTAGTACCGGTTTCTATGTAATGAAGCAGCAGAAGTCAAAAACATCACAACTACAGCTAGAGTGGATGATGGACACTGGTATAAAGTGCAAATTAGGTAAGTGTTACACTTTACTGTTGTCTGTGTTTATAATTACCTCAAAGATCATCTAGGTTGGACAGTTAGTTCATTCTAATGGCACTATATCTCATTAGCTGTAAGTGATACCTGAATATGTGCAATGAAATCATGCTATGGCAGCCTGGAATACGACATATCCTTGGAAAGAGTGCTTCAAACTATAGTACAGTTGGACAGTGCTTACCAGATTAGCAATGTGCTTAAAGGGAATACATTTATTTTCCTCTCTATCATGTAGCATAAAAGCACGAGCATTCAGGCAGGGAAGATACTGTGCAGTAGGCCCAAACCTAGTCCAGGAAGAAGCTCAATTCCTGACAGTGAAATGTGACTAATAGAAAAAAAAAAGATATGGTAATCCTTGAAACTCAGGGCTGAATTAACTACCATGATGTAAATGCACCTACTTTATGGATTATTTTTTTGTTCAAATCTGTGGTGGCTTTACGTTGTTGGGCAACTGACATCCACTGCAACCCTTCTCTCACTCTTCGTCTTCAAAGGGAAAGGGGGAGAAAATACAATGAAAAGGGTTCAAGGGTTGAGATAAAGACAGGGAGATCACTCAGCAATTATCATCTTGGGCAAAACAGACTCAGCACAGGGAGATTGGAGAAATTTATTGCCTATTACTAACGAGCTAGAAAAGTGAGAAACAAAGAAAACAAATTAAAAGCAGCTTCCCCTATCCACCTTTTTCCACCTCCTCCCCCTGAGCAGCACAGGGGAATGGTGAATGGTGTCTGCAATCAGTCCCTGACGCTTTGTCTCCACCACTCCTTCATGGTCACTCTCTGCCCCTGCTCCACATGGGGTCCCTCCCACGGGATGCCGTCCTTCCCAAACTGAGCCTGCAGGGGCTGCCCACAGGCAGCAGCTCTTCAAGAACTGCTCCCACATGGCTCCGTACCATTAGATCCATCCCCCAGGAGCAAACTGCTCCAGCACGGGTCCCCCACGGGTGGCAGCTCCCCCCAGACCCCCTCCTCCTACATGGGCTCCTCTCCACGGGCTGCAGCTCCGGCCTGGGGACTGCTCCTGTGGGGGTTCTCCATGGGTGGCAGCCTCCTCCAGGCCACATCCACCGGCTCCACTGGGGGCTCCTCCACTGGGGGGCTGCAGCGTGGAGATCTGCTCCATGTGGCACCCATGGGCTGCAGGGGGACAGCCTGCTCCACCAGGGGCCTCTCCACAGGCCGCAAGGGAACTTGTGCTCCATGCATGGAGCACCTCCTGCCCTCGTGCTGCACTGACCTTGGGGCCTGCAGGGCTGCTTCTCACTCCTCTCTCCCAGCTGCAGTTGCACAGCAGGTTTTTTCCCCTTTCTTAAGTCTGCTCTCCCAGAGACACAAACAACATCACTTATTGGCTCGTCTCTGGCCAACAGTGGGTCCCTTTGGAGCCAGATAAAATTGGCCCTTATCTGACATGGGGCAGCTTCTGGATTCTTTTCACAGAGGCCACCATTGTAGCCCCCCACTACCAAAACCTTGCAACGTAAAGCCAATACAAACTCAGTTGAGCAGAAAAGAACTTGAATCTTCAAACCAGTCCATGCCAATAACCGGAGAGAAAAACAGTCCCATTTTTATTTCCAGTGATCCTTTTGAGCCTGAGAAGGAAGCAGTGAATGGTGAATATTAAAAGACAGCTCAGATAAGATGAGCTGAACCGATCTGTCATGTTAAAAAAGAGGGAATGCGTAACATTAATGGGATTCAGAATATGTACTGAGTAGTTGTTAATCACTCAACCCCCTCTAATGGACTGGAAATGGTTTTGGAAATTGTTTTAGAGTTTGAAAACTTAATGTTACAGATGTCAGAAGGATTTGGTTAGAAGTTGCTTCAGCTTGTTTTAATCTAGTGTGTCTTCATATGTGCTCGAGTTAAGCAAATGCATTTTCTGAACTGATAAGTATAATATCCACTGCTTCTTTCTACTAAAAAAAATGTATTGTTGACAATTATAGTTAATATGGTCATTCTTGGAACGTGTGTTATTTGTTTTATTACTTTAACATTAGATTTAATCAACTGTGGTATAATAAGGCATAGTAAAACTTAAAATAACTTCGGTGGAAAATTGCAGTAGCTTATTCAACAGCTGCCTAGAGCTTTGCAAACATTATTTAGTCATCACAAAATTGACTTACAGTGAGATAAGAAAGTTAAGTTCTGAATAACGCTACGTGGGAAGTTGGCAAAGCCAGGATGGGAATGTAGGAGTTACTGATTACTGTAACACAGTGTATGTGCACAGTGTGGGATCTTCTTTGTTCTGCAGATATGGAGAATTATGACTAAATATCACGAGTAATAATAATAATTAAAAAATTATATGGTTCTTGTACTATTTGTTGAAAGAAACTGATCATTCTCATTAAAGTATTCCAAATTCTTTGGAGCCCCTTTGAGGTGGCCCTATGATGGAAAGATTTTTGCCAAATTCCCTAAAAGCAATTCATTTCAGTTACTGAAGTTAAACTTGTGAAGAATATACTGCCTTTATAGCATCATATTAAATGAAAGAAATAGAATCAAAAGTACTGCAGTGTAATACAAGATGAAACACAGTGAAAATTAATGATAATATCTTCCTTTTCTGCTTACAGGAGTGTATTTTACTGCTTACTTTATTCCTCAGAAGTCATTGCTGGTGTGAATAAAAGGAATGTCACACCTTCTAATGTTTGCAAATAAACATGCAGATTACTGTCAGACACTACACTGTATCCAGTTTTCATAGTTCACCAGAATATTCATACTGAAAGTAAAATAGCAGCATTGCTGAAATACATTTTTCATCATGATGGAATATTGTGGCTACAACTGTAACAACTGAATAAAATTAGATACAATAAGAGGACTAGATTTTCATCACAGATCTTGAATATCTTGATAATTTTGGATAGGATATCGCTTTTTTGTCCCAGATAAATCTTTATATATGATGTTGGTTGTTTAAATCAATCATGTTGCCAAGGTTTGCCAGAAAGCAGTGCCCTAAAGCCCTGATTTGTATGTAAGCTAGTGCAGTTGTTTAGTAAGTCTAGTTTTTAATGAAAATCATTATGTCTGTTTTACTCGCATATCTGATTTTTTGGGTTTTGTGTTCTTAAGAATGTGAAAATGCAACAGTGAAAATTTGGATATCGAAAAAACCTCACAGGGATTGGATTTTTACAGGACACTGTGGAGAAAAGAAAACAGTAAAAAGATCCAAACACTGAGAAGTTTGTTTGTTTTAGTTGAGAATATGCAGTTACCTCTGGCAATACGGGGGATTTTCTACCACAAACTTATTATTCCACCCATTAAAAAACCTCCTTCATTAACTGCTTAATCTTTTTCAATCTTTGACATCAAAACAAGTTGATAAAGTAGCATGTATTGCAGAAACAGGCCACACTTCATCTGCAATATTAGAAATGTGTCCTTTGCTTGGTCTATTATGCTCCATTTGAACAACAGTCATTTCAGTACTGATAATAATAGTATCTTCATTCATTAAATTAAATTATTTTTACTTAGATCACAGTTGGCAGTCACTTTAGCAAATCTAGCAGTTTATAAATTGATTATACAGTAGATGTCACTGATACAGCTTCTTTCTTTAAAATGAGTCTATCCAGTTCGTCCTTTTTGTTTATTTGACCCTGACCAGTAGGTTTAGAAAACTGGCATAGAAGCTGCATCAGCCCAGAAATCATCTGCATAGAGTGCATTGTTCTTCTTTAACTCACAATGTTTGTAATTTGAGGTTTTCACTAGTTAACTACAGGGCTTCTGGTGATTGATTGCCTTGGTTTTGAGATGTGGATGTTTTCTGATTCTTCTAGTCAGAAAAGGATCTTTCTAATCATGGCATAATGCAACATATGCTCACTCTGGAGCTTGTTTGTTGATAGCTTTTCATGAAGGCCTGAAATAATCCATGTGGTGCCAAATACATTGTATATATTACCCTTCAGAATATGCTACAAAGCCCATATCTTCCCTAGGGCTTTCAGACAGGTAAGATAAGCAGACAATAGATACAATTGTTAGGAAAAAAAAATGCAGACATTGATAGGGAAGCCTGTTTCTTATTGTGTTGAGCTGTGGATACCTCTGTGTTGTTGCTTTTTCAATGATAAATTCTTATTTGTATTTTATCACAAAGGTGCTGAGCATTGG